>NC_056737.1:1189204693-1189274693 GCF_019279795.1 Protopterus annectens
GTGTAGAAGGCTTCAGAAGACAGTGAGAGATGCTGTCAGCACCAGTGACAAACTGCAGTGTTAGGACAGGGTGGTATTCATCACGTCAGCCTATTTAAATGGTATGGGAATTGTGGTGAGGGAGAGGCTTCAGAAGACAGTGAGGGATGCTGTCAGAACTGGTGACCAACTGCATTGTTAGGACAGGGTAGTATTCATAACCTCAGTCTCTTTAAATGGTGTGAAATTGTGGTGAGGGAGAGGCTTCAGAAGACAGTAAGGGATGCTGTCAGCACCATTGACAAATTGCAGTGTTAGGACAGGGTAGTATTCATAACCATAGCCTATTTAAATGGTGTGGGAATTGTGGTGAGGGAGAGGCTTCAGAAGACAGTGAGGGATGCTGTCAGCACCAGTGACAAACTGCAGTGTTAGGACAGTGTAGTATTCATAACCTCACTCTATTTAAATGGTGTGGGAATTGTGGTGAGGGAGAGGCTTCAGAAGACAGTGAGGGATGCTGTCAGAACTAGTGACAAACTGCAGTGTTAGGACATGGTAGAATTCATTACCTCTGCCTATTTAAATGGTGAGGGAATTGTGGGTAGGGAGAGGCTTCATAAGACAGTGAGAGATGCTGTCAGAACTAGTGACAAACTGCAGTGTTAGGACAGGTTAGTATTCACAACCTCAGCCTATTTAAATGGTGTGGTAATTGTGGTGAGGGAGAGGCTTCAGAAGGCAGTGAAGGATGCTGTCAGAACTATTGACAAACTGCTGTGTTAAGACAGGGTAGTATTCATAACTTCAGCCTATTTAAATGGTGTGGTAATTCTGGTGAGGGAGAGGCTTCAGAAGACAGTGAGGGATGCTGTCACCACCAGTGACAAACTGCTGTGTTTGGACAGCGTAGTATTCATAACCTCAGCCTATTTAAATGGTGTGGAATTGTGGTGAAGCAGAGGCTTCAAAAGACAGTGAGGGATGCTGTCAGCACCAGTGATAAACTGCAGTGTTAGGACAGGGTAGTTTTCATAACCTCAGCCTAGTCAATTGGTGTGGGAATTGTGGTGAGGGAGAGGCTTCAGAAGACAGTGTGGGATGCTGTCAGCACCAGTGACAAACTGCAGTGTTAGGACAGGGTGGTATTCGTAACCTCAGCCTATTTAAATGGTGTGGGAAATGTGGTGAGGGAGAGGCTTCAGAAGAGAATGAGGGATGCTGTCAGAACTAGTGACAAACTGCAGTGTTAGGACAGGGTAGTATTCATAACCTCTGCCTATTTAAATGGTGTGGGAATTGTGGTGAGGGAGAGGCTTCGGAAGACAGTGATGGATGCTGTCACCACCAGTGACAAACTGCTGTGTTAGGACAGGGTAGTATTCATAACCTCAGCCTATTTAAATGGTGTGGAATTGTGGTGAGGGAGAGGCTTCAGAAGACAGTGAGGGATGCTATCAGCACCAGTGACAAACTGCAGTGTTAGGACAGGGTAGTATTCATAACCTCAGCCTAGTCAAATGGTGTGGGAATTGTGGTGAGGGACAGGCTTCAGAAGACAGTGAGAGATGCTGTCAGCACCAGTGACAAACTGCAGTGTTAGGACAGGGTGGTATTCATAACCTCAGCCTATTTAAATGGTGTGGAAATTGTGGTGAGGGAGAGGCTGTCAGAACTAGTGACAAACTGCAGTGTTAGGACAGGGTAGTATTCATAACCTCAGCCTATTCAAATGGTGTGGGAATTGTGGTGACGGAGAGGCTTCAGAAGGCAGTGAAGGATGCAGTCAGAACTATTGACAAACTTTAGTGTTAGGACAGGGTAGTATTCATAACCTCAGCCTATTTAAATGGTGTGGGAATTGTGGTGAGGGAGAGGCTTCAGAAGACAGTGAGGGATGCTGTCACCACCAGTGACAAACTGCTGTGTTAGGACAGCGTAGTATTCATAACCTCAGCCTAGTCAATTGGTGTGGGAATTGTGGTGAGGGAGAGGCTTCAGAAGACAGTGTGGGATGCTGTCAGCACCAGTGACAAACTGCAGTGTTAGGACAGGGTGGTATTCGTAACCTCAGCCTATTTAAATGGTGTGGGAAATGTGGTGAGGGAGAGGCTTCAGAAGAGAATGAGGGATGCTGTCAGAACTATTGACAAACTGCTGTGTTAGGACAGGGTAGTATTCATAACCTCAGCCTATTTAAATGGTGTGGAATTGTGGTGAGGGAGAGGCTTCAGAAGACAGTGAGGGATGCTATCAGCACCAGTGACAAACTGCAGTGTTAGGACAGGGTAGTATTCATAACCTCTGCCTAGTCAAATGGTGTGGGAATTGTGGTGAGGGAGAGGCTTCAGAAGACAGTGAGAGATGCTGTCAGCACCAGTGACAAACTGCAGTGTTAGGACAGGGTGGTATTCATAACCTCAGCCTATTTAAATGGTGTGGGAATTGTGGTGAGGGAGAGGCTTCAGAAGACAGTGAGGGATGTTGTCAGACTAGTGACAAACTGCAGTGTTAGGACAGGGTAGTATTCATAACCTCAGCCTATTTAAATGGTGTGGGAATTGTGGTGAGGGAGAGGCTTCAGAAGACAGTGAGGGATGCTGTCAGAACTAGTGACCAACTGCAGTGTTAGGACAGGGTAGTATTCATAACCTCAGTATATTTAAATGGTGTGGGAATTGTGGTGAGGGAGAGGCTTCAGAAGACAGTAAGGGATGCTGTCAGCACCAGTGACAAACTGCAGTGTTAGGACAGGGTAGTATTCATAACCTCAGTCTATATAAATGGTGTGGGAATTGTGGTGAGAGAGAGGCTTCAGAAGGCAGTGAGGGATGCTGTCAGCACCAGTGACAAACTGCAGTGTTAGGACAGGGTGGTATTCATAACCTCAGCCTATTTAAATGGTGTGGGAATTGTGGTGAGGGAGAGGCTTCAGAAGACAGTGAGGGATGTTGTCAGAACTAGTGACAAACTGCAGTGTTAGGACAGGGTAGTATTCATAACCTCAGCCTATTTATATGGTGTGGGAATTGTGGTGAAGGAGAGGCTTCAGATGACAGTGAGAGATGCTGTCAGAACTAGTAACTGCAGTGTTAGGACAGGGTAGTATTCATAAGCTCAGCCTATTTAAATGGTGTGGGAATTGTGGTGAGGAAGAGGCTTCAGAAGACAGTGAGGGATGCTGTCGGCACCAGTGACAAACTGCAGTGTTAGGACTGGGTAGTATTCATAACCTCAGTCTATTTAAATGGTGTGGGAATCTTGGTGAGGGAGAGGCTTCAGAAGACAGTGAGGGATGCTGTCAGAACTAGTGACAAACTGCAGTGTTAGGACAGGGTAGTATTCATAACCTCAGCCTATTTAAATGGTGAGGGAATTGTGGTGAGGGAGAGGCTTCGGAAGACAGTGAGGGATGCTGCCAGAGCTAGTGACAAACTGCAGTGTTAGGACAGGGTAGTATTCACAACCTCAGCCTATTTAAATGGTGTGGTAATTGTGGAGAGGGAGAGGCTTCAGAAGGCAGTGAGGGATGCTGTCAGAACTAGTGACAAACTGCTGTGTTAGGACAGGGTAGTATTCATAACCTCAGCCTATTTAAATGGTGTGGGAATTGTGGTGAGGGAGAGGCTTCGGAAGACAGTGAGGGATGCTGTCACCACCAGTGACAAACTGCTGCGTTAGGACAGGGTAGTACTCATAACCTCAGCCTATTTAAATGGTGTGAAATTGTGGTGAGGGAGAGGCTTCAGAAGACAGTGAGGGATGCTGTCAACACCAGTGACAAACTGCAGTGTTAGGACAGGGTAGTATTCATAACCTCAGCCTATGCAAATGGTGTGGGAATTGTGGTGAGGGAGAGGCTTCAGAAGACAGTGAGGGATGCTTTCAGCACCAGTGACAAACTGCAGTGTTAGGACAGGGTGGTATTCATAACCTCAGCCTATTTAAATGGTGTGGGAATTGTGGTGAGGGAGAGGCTTCAGAAGAGAGTGAGGGATGCTGTCAGAACTAGTGACAAACTGCAATGTTAGGACAGGGTAGTATTCATAACCTCAGCCTATTCAAATGGTGTGGGAATTGTGGTGAGGGAGAGGCTTCAGAAGGCAATGAGGGATGCTGTCAGAACTAGTGACAAACTGCAGTGTTAGGACAGGGTAGTATTCATAACCTCAGCCTATTTAAATGGTGTGGGAATTGTGGTGAGTGAGAGGCTTCAGAAGGCAGTGTGGGATGCTGTCAGAACTAGTGACAAACTGCAGTGTTGGGACAGGGTAGTATTCATAACCTCAGCCTATTTAAATGGTGTGGGAATTGTGGTGAGGGAGAGGCTTCAGAAGGCAGTGAGGGATGCTCTCAGAACTAGTGACAACCTGCAGTGTTAGGACAGGGTAGTATTCAGTGACAAACTGCAGTGTTAGGACAGGGTAGTATTCAGTGACAAACTGCAGTGTTAGGACAGGGTAGTATTCAGTGACAAACTGCAGTGTTAGGACATGGTAGTATTCAGTGACAAACTGCAGTGTTAGGACAGGGTAGTATTCAGTGACAAACTGCAGTGTTAGGACAGGGTAGTATTCATAACCTCAGCCTATTCAAATGGTGTGGGAATTGTGGTGAGGGAGAGGCTTCAGAAGACAGTGAGGGATGCTGTCAGCACCAGTGACAAACTGCAGTGTTAGGACAGGGTAGTATTCATAACCTCAGCCTAGTCAAATTGTGTGGGAATTGTGGTGAGGGAGAGGCTTCAGAAGACAGTCAGGGATGCTTTCAGCACCAGTGACAAACTGCAGTGTTAAACAGGGTGGTATTCATAACCTCAGCCTATTTAAATGGTGTGGGAATTGTGGTGAGGGAGAGGCTTCAGAAGAGAGTGAGGCATGCTGTCAGAACTAGTGACAAACTGCAGTGTTAGAACAGGGTAGTATTCATAAACTCAGCCTATTCAAATGGTGTGGGAATTGTGGTGAGGGAGAGGCTTCAGAAGGCAGTGTAGGATGCTGTCAGAACTAGTGACAAACTGCAGTGTTAGGACAGGGTAGTATTCAGTGACAAACTGCAGTGTTAGGACAGGGCAGTATTCAGTGACAAACTGCAGTGTTAGGACAGGGTAGTATTCAGTGACAAACTGCAGTTTTAGGACAGGGTAGTATTCAGTTACAAACTGCAGTGTTAGGACAGGGTAGTATTCAGTGACAAACTGCAGTGTTAGGACAGGGTAGTATTCAGTGACAAACTGCAGTGTTAGGACACGGTAGTATTCAGTGACAAACTGCAGTGTTAGGACAGGGTAGTATTGAGTGACAAACTGCAGTGTTAGAACAGGGTAGTATTCAGTGACAAACTGCAGTGTTAGGACAGGGTAGTATTCAGTGACAAACTGCAGTGTTAGGACAGGGTAGTATTCAGTGACAAACTGCAGTGTTAGGACATGGTAGTATTCAGTGACAAACTGCAGTGTTAGGACAGGGTAGTATTCAGTGACAAACTGCAGTGTTAGGACAGGGTAGTATTCATAACATCAGCCTAGTCAAATGGTGTGGGAATTGTGGTGAGGGAGAGGCTTCAGAAGACAGTGAGGGATGCTGTCACCACCAGTGACAAACTGCTGTGTTAGGACAGGGTAGTATTCATAACCTCAGCCTAGTCAAATGGTGTGGGAATTGTGGTGAGGGAGAGGCTTCAGAAGACAGTCAGGGATGCTTTCAGCACCAGTGACAAACTGCAGTGTTAGGACAGGGTGGTATTCATAACCTCAGCCTATTTAAATGGTGTGGGAATTGTGGTGAGGGAGAGGCTTCAGAAGAGAGTGAGGCATGCTGTCAGAACTAGTGACAAACTGCAGTGTTAGAACAGGGTAGTATTCATAAACTCAGCCTATTCAAATGGTGTGGGAATTGTGGTGAGGGAGAGGCTTCAGAAGGCAGTGTAGGATGCTGTCAGAACTAGTGACAAACTGCAGTGTTAGGACAGGGTAGTATTCAGTGACAAACTGCAGTGTTAGGACAGGGCAGTATTCAGTGACAAACTGCAGTGTTAGGACAGGGTAGTATTCAGTGACAAACTGCAGTGTTAGGACAGGGTAGTATTCAGTTACAAACTGCAGTGTTAGGACAGGGTAGTATTCAGTGACAAACTGCAGTGTTAGGACACGGTAGTATTAAGTGACAAACTGCAGTGTTAGGACAGGGTAGTATTGAGTGACAAACTGCAGTGTTAGGACAGGGTAGTATTCAGTGACAAACTGCAGTGTTAGGACAGGGTAGTATTCAGTGACAAACTGCAGTGTTAGGACAGGGTAGTATTCATAACCTCAGCCTATTCAAATGGTGTGGGAATTGTGGTGAGGGAGAGGCTTCAGAAGGCAGTGAGGGATGCTGTCAGAACTAGTGACAAACTGCAGTGTTAGGACAGGGTAGTATTCATAACCTCAGCCTATTTAAATGGTGTGGGAATTGTTTTGAGGGATAGTCTTCAGAAGGCAGTGAGGGATGCTGTCAGAACTAGTGACAAACTGCAGTGTTAGGACAGGGTAGTATTCATAACTTCAGCCTATTTAAATGGTATGGGAATTGTGGTGAGGGAGAGGCTTCAGAAGGCAGTGAGGGATGCTGTCAGAACTAGTGACAAACTGCAGTGTTTGGACAGGGTAGTATTCAGTGACAAACTGCAGTGTTAGGACAGAGTAATATTCAGTGACGAACTGCAGTGTTAGGACAGGGTAGTATTCAGTGACAAACTGCAGTGTTAGGACAGGGTAGTATTCAGTGACAAACTGCAGTGTTAGGACAGGTAGTATTCAGTGACAATCTGCAGTGTTAGGACAGGGTAGTATTCAGTGACAAACTGCAGTGTTAGGACAGGGTAGTATTCAGTGACAAACTGCAGTGTTAGGACAGGGTGGTATACAGTGACAAACTGCAGTGTTAGGACAGGGCAGTACTCAGTAACAAACTTCAGTGTTTGGACAGGGTAGTATTTAGTGACAAACTGCAGTGTTAGGACAGGGTGGTATTCAGTGACAAACTGCAGTGTTAGGACAGGGTAGTATTCAGTGACAAACTGCAGTGTTAGGACAGGGTAGTATTCATAACCTCAGTCTATGTCCCACAGCAGGGATATGATAGCAGGGAAAAGAGTGCATTCAGGCAGCAGTTACAGGACCTGTTAGATAAAGCATGGCAGCATGAGTTGGTGTTGGTTATGCAGACCCTGACTCCACATATTGAGATAGAGAGAACATAATATGAGGACTGCCTGGGTCCACATAGGTGGGCCAACATGAATAAAGAAGGAAAGGCCATTCTAGACTTCTCTCCGGCAAATGGAATGATGATGACCACACATAATTCACAAAGGGAGACAGTCATAAGATCACATACAATCGAGGTCAACATACAACTCAAGTAGAATTCCTCCTAGTAAGGAAAGGGCGCTAGGTTCAAATCAGTGATTGCAAAGTCATCCCCAGTGAAATAGTTGGCCCACAGCACAAACCACTGGTTGCCACAATCAGCTGTAAGCAGTCATCACAGAATGCTCTAAGATCAATACAGAGCCAGCCAGAGACCTGGAAGTTGACTGGAGAGAAAGCATAGGAGTTTAAGGAATTACTTAGAGCTCTAGCACCTCAGTAAGAAGAGGAAATAGGTGGAGTTGTACTTGAAACTGTCCTGCCCTAGACTCAGTCTATGATGAAAGAAGAGGAGGAGCCCACCCAAGGAAAATGAAGTCTAGGAAAACAGCAGGCTCAGATAAGGTCACAGCACATATGATAAAGATGTTGTGTGAGTTAGGAAAGAAATGTCTCCTGAAAGTACTCATAGCTGTATGAAGAGAGATGTGTATCCCAGATGACTGGAGAATAAGTGTACTAGTGCCAGTGTACAAGAACAAAGGGATATTCACAACAAGAGCAGGACAGAGGTATCAAACTCCTGTCATACTGCATGAAAGTTCTGGAGAGTGTAATTAATAAAAGAATATACAGTGCAGTACAAAGTAAGATGGAAGAAGAGCAGTTCTGATTCAGATCAGTATGAAGCACCCCTGACCTGATGTTTGCAGTGAGACAGATAGTGAAGGAGAAGTTAGAGATGAAGAAAAAGTGCAACTGGACATTCCTGGACTTAGAGAGAAAACAGCTAATATGGACAGCCCTGCAGTGGTTCAAATAAATTGAACTGGTCCCAGGAACGTTGGGAGAATTCGAGCAAGAAATGTACAAGAACTCAATGACTCAAGTATGAACAGTATTCAGTCTCACAGAGGGGTTCTCAGTAGAATGGGTGTGTACCAGAATTCAGCTCTGAGCCCACTGCTCTTCATACTGGTGATGAATGACATTAGCTAACAGGTCGGTGGGGGGGGCAGATAAACAAACCTTCATATTTTAAAGCATAATGCCATTTGGGTGGTGTAGTGGTGCAACAGTTTGAGTTGGCGCCTCACAGCAAGAGGATCTCCAATTTGATTGACAGCTGGGGTGCCTTCTGTGCAGAGTCTGCATATCCTCCCTGCATTCATGTGGGTTTCCTCTGGGTGCTCTGGATTCCTCCCATGTTATAAATACATGTGTCTGGAGCATTTCTCCCTGGGCTTCCACTGAAAATTGTCTTGTTCCAAGTCGAACTTTCCCAATAAACAAGTGTTAAATAAATAAATAAAAAATATGCAGATGATGTGGCATTATAGGCAGACTTTGAAAAAGAACTTCAGCAAATGATACGGGGATGGAATGCTAAACTGAAGGCACACGGGATGAAACTGAGCACCATATTTCAACTGTCCAGATTATTGCAGAATGTCCAGATTTTTGCCTCACGTTTTTGGTCTCTTCCTCATAAAATTTGTGTTTCTGACAAATCATTGAGAAATGAAGTCATTAAATAATAAAAGAAATTTGAGTTTCAGTTTTCATATCTTTCTCAAATGCATGGCAATGCAAAATCATTCTAGCAACTTTTTAAGGTTATAAGACCAATATTTAAAATCTGTTCTAATTTTGTGCCTTTGTTCCCTCATTATTTTTGGTTATCTACAGATATCTTGGGCAAAGAGGTTGACAGGAATGCTGAGTACAGATAAAACTGGAGTAAATGCAGTGGCGGCTGGTGACTTCAGATTAAAGGGGGGGGGCTGCAGGAGGTAGCTGAATGGGTGGGGCCAATGATAAGGTGTGTGGCCAACTAGAAAGGTGTGGAGCTATGCTCAAAACCAGAACAACTGGAACTTTAATTAAATACGCTGTCCTGGGTGCCAAACCGTCATTACGAGAGTCCAATCAAGACAAAATGATGTGTAGGAGAAAAAAAATATTTCAATGCATTGGCTACATGACAACTTACTTAATATCTAGATGGAAATGCAAAGGTTGTGAGGCATGAATAAATAAATTACTTTTTAAATACATTACTGGAATGCCAGTCAAAATCAAGTATATATAAAAAAAAAACAAGCAGCACTCAACTCAAACCACTTCTCATTGCACTGCAGTTATCATTATAATTTATATTCAGCTTTATTAAATTACCAAGTAACATGCTGAAAGTAGCAATCTCTGTGATACCCCCACTTGTAAAAATGTTTCTTATCCAAAAAAGACTGACTGCCTAACAACAACTATCTACTTGTTTCATGGGGAAGACATGATTAAAGAAAAAAATGAACAGCCAAGAAACAAGCTCAAGATAAATTGTTTAAAGGATTACTGCACAGGTTATGGACCACACATGATAGATTGGCATTCTGTTTAGTTTACGAGTAAAGCCTGCAAAGATGACTGCAAGTCTCCAACAAATGTAATGAGCACCTGAAAATACTATAATACTGTTCTTTATTACAAATACTGTCATATGCATTTCAATACCTAAGACTTATACGTTATCTAGTTATGTAAATATTCTCTGCATGGCAATAACGAAAAGGTTTTCAATGTTGGTAATTCTTTAACAGTATGCTTATTAAAGCTTACTTGCATCTTACAATCTCCGACAAGTTTACCTGATGGTCATTAAAGCATTGCTACTTAAACACAGAGCAACAGGGCACTGTGACAGCATGCATTTTCTGAAAAATAAGCATAAATCAACAGTATAAAAATATGACAGAAAGCCAGAACATTCTGCAAAATCAAGGACAGATGAAAAGCCACTGTAATACTTGTATCTACCTTGGATGTGGGACACTCTGCACACTTACACGGCATAACTGCTCCTTTCCTTGCTTGGACACATCCAGAGCCACTACAATGAGGAGTGGGGGGAGCAACAAGTATGTCATAATTTGAAATGTCTCTGGCTGATGGTGATGGCTCTGACACTCATACCTCTCAACATCAGAGCAAGAAATCTGGGCAAAGCCATAGATAGAAGTGGGACACAGACCCAAAACTAAGGACAATTTTTAAACATTGCTCTTATTAATTTAGTAGTAGGTCTTGCATTAGTCTGAATTTTCTGAAGGGTATGAAATCTGAAACTCAAATGTCTGCCATTATTTTCTAACTTAAATCTTTAATGATTTGCAACTAATTTGCCAGAAAACCACAATTTTATGAAAAACAGACCAAAAATGCGATGCAAAAATATATGCCACACAATACAGCTGGGAACCTGTCAAAGAAGGGACACCTTTTTAATATTAGTACTGTTAACTTGAGCAGTTGACAAAATAAGAGCATCTACATGCATTTCTGAAATAAAAGTAATCTATAACTCTGATCATTACAGTTATTTATAACTGTAAATCCTCCACGTTTTCTTCCAAAATTGCCATTTTGCAGAGGGATTATTAGGGGGAGAGCAACATTTTGAGCCAAAATTTGGGACATTTGAGAGGTTTGGATATTCCTAATTCTATAAAGTGATTTATTTGTACGTACCTCTCAACCTCTTAATGCAGGAAATCTGGACAAGGCCAAATATACTGGGGAAACATACAAACAGTACTAAAAATTGCTCTTGTATAAACTTGACAGTTGATGGAATAACAGGTCTTGCTTTAGCATGCATTTTTCTGAAAGTTATAACATCTGAAACTCAATGTCTGTCATTATTTAGTGACTTTGTTCCTAAATGATTTGCCAGAAAACCACAAATTTTATGAGGAACAAACCAAAAATAAGAAGCAAAAATCTGTTCATTCTGCAAAAATCTGGACAGTTGAGAGGTATAGTTCAACCAGGGCTGGCTGAGTTTGCTACCCTTCCCCCTCACAAAATCATGGTCGAATAGAGCCTCCCCCTGCAGCCATTCCAATGTCCCATTCCTTGGTTATTTCACCCCAGTTACCATAAACACTGTAATGCGCATACTGTTTTACTTCTGCGATGATTTGGATTTCATTTGAAAATTTTATTTGCATTTTACACCACAAACACTAATAGATATCTGCTAAACAAAGCAATGCAGTCTCACAATGAAAATAGACTTAGCATTAAAACTTCTCTGCCCTTGAAACTCACATTCATTGAAAGAGCACTGAAACCCACATTCAAAGAAAATACATTTTGCCAGTGGCAGATAAAGATTAACTTTGAGCTGTTTTCAAATCATAGGCCCCTTGAACACGAATCATACACATGCTCTTTTGATACACCTTCCTGATTGTATAAATTATATTCCTTGTACAATACTGTACAGTTGTTAGAGGGCATTTTAAATTTATTGTTTTGAACATTTTTCCAGTAAACAATGAAACAAAATGCATACACCAATAATGGCAAAACTGCCCAATTCAGAACATTTCCATCATAAAAGTCTACTCAAACTTCTACAGTCCACCAGTATCAGTAAATATGCGCAATCATTGAAGACGTAAAAATCATCTAAATAATTCCACTTTAAAGAAATCTGTAATTAATGAAGACGTTGCTGCTACAACTTCATATGTCATTGTTTCATCTACAACGTATCTGTTACCCTTGAGGAATAAATTGCCTATGTTGCATTGCATTGAAAAAATGATAAACTTGTTAATATCACAATAGGGAATGGATGGCAAACTGATAACAGGTTCATAGTTACTAGGTATCTTCGCCAAAAAGGACTGCAGCATCCACCCTATTTACAACACAGTATAGTAACAGCAATGCATCTACCGGTAGACTTGCCATTGGAGGTTTATTATTTTTTGTTGTTCTACATGTTATTGTGTTCTCAAAAAATTACCTACCTCTGATGTTTCTGCATCTATGGATTCTTCCATATCTTGCTCTGCAAAACACTGCATCATTTAAGAGAAATAACATCTGATGCAGCATTTCTTTAGGAATAGGTTCTGATACTTCCGAGACACAGAAGAAATCTCTACTGAAGGAGACTACATGTTAGAGAAATAACTAACCACTGCCAATGCTTCATCTGCAGTCAAATGAAGTCTCCTCTCTGCCCTTATTAACTAGTATTATAGGTTCATAGGTAGGTACTATTCATAGGTAGGTACTAGGCTATCGGCCCAAGGGCCTACGTAAGCCTAGCCAGCAAGGTTCCATAGCTTATGCCACCCAAGAAATTATTTTCCTGTGCCACTGTCCAGCAAAGCCACAGAAGTGATCCTCAGGGTGTATTTCCTATTTCCCATCAACTCATCAAGATTTTTCTTGAAGAGTGCTAATGAAGAACTTTGCTTGACATAGATGGGTAGCCTGTTCCAGAGTATGGGAAGTCTCTGGGACAGGAATCTATCCCTCCAGCATGTCCTGTTTATTGTGGTGACAAGGTTTAGGTCCCTAGAGCATGTAGCTCAGAGAGATTGGGATTTCTTTAGGTGTACCATGTCCAACAGCTCTGGGTTTGACATAGCTTTGTATGTTAGGCAGAGATCGCCTCTAAGTAGGCAATATGCTATGAAGTAAACCTGGAGTTTTTTGAGGCAGTCAGTGAAGGGCATTTGTTTAAGGCAGTAATCCTCTTTGTGAGGTACTCTGTGGCCTTTCCAGCTGCTGCAGATGTCTTGCGAGGTACATTCCAAAAGATAATGTATCGGCAAACTTTTCTCAGATAGCCAAAAAGGATATAAAGTTGTAAAAATATATATTATTACAAACTTACAATATGGTCCACATCCTAAGGACAGGCTGCAGGTTAAATGGTCCCTCTCTAAACTGATCATAGGGGTATACACTGAGTGTGTGTGTGCTTCCTGTGATAGGTTGGTACCCTGTTCAGGATTGCTTCTATGTCATACATCCAGTGTCTGGCAGGATAAACTCCTTATACTACCAAAAAGCATATGCACCTTCACATCCTTAACAAACAATCACATTGAGAACTGCAAGATTTCTTCAGAATCACCTAATGTTTCTGTAACTAGAAGGCAGCATATTCTACTTTTATACCAGTCATGCAAAACATTATACTAACGTATTTACTCATGTTCTGTCAGGAGAACATACAAAAATATTGCAAAGGGTGTTCCACTTTTACTACTGTTATTCTCTTTCCAAACCTGATTTGTTCCTCCTTCTTCCCACTGACCTCCAGGCACCATGGTTAGTCCATTAAATATCATGTTACTTGTTGACCTCTTACAGTCCCCCAGCTTTCAAGGGTTAGCCAGGCAGTACAGAATTTTACCTTTTGTCCAGTCCAAGAGAACAAAATTTACACTAGCCTTAGCCAAGCCTCCGGTACATAAACTGCTAACAAAACCTGGTTAACTAAAATTACAGATGCAAGTGCTGCACCTGCGCTAAGTACTGACTCAAAATTGGATTTGAGGTTAATATGTTCAGAGCCCAGTGTCCAAGTGTATTAGTTCTGGTTTAAGCACTTGGGCTTCAGGCCAGCTATTTTACATTAAGAAGGTTCGTGGTCTGCACTCTTGTGGGAGAAGAGGCTGGACTCTGCCCTTCTGAGCTGGGAATTTCTGGTTAAAGGCTTATAGTGCCTGAATATTTGAACTGTATCTTACTGAAATTGGTACACCTTGTTTGCTGTAGCATAGACTAGATCCAGGCCTGCTGAATCTAGCTTTGTTTATATTCTTGTTGTTTGTTTGCTTGTTATTTCCCTGGAACGCTAATTCCACCTAATACACGGCTTCTCAGCGCTTCTGTGGATCACTAGTGATATCTGCATTGCTTACTGTACTTATTTCCTTGTTTCACTTGAAAGAAAGTTACTGTTTGTCATTTTTGCATTTAGTTACTTGTAACACATTGCACTCAAGTTACCTGGCATTTGTTCACTAAAGCAATTATATATGTCAGCACTAAAAATTAAAAGCACTACACCCTCACTCCCCACTGGCCCTTGTTTTCAATTATTAAGGAATTCCCAATATTATTCTAGCATGTCCAAAGGTCAGTTGTCAATCTCCTCTCCGGTCCAGCTGGTGAATCTGGGAATCTTGAGGCAATGTTATAACTGCCTCATGTACACTGACAACCCTCTCCTCCTCCCACATAACACAAATACTTGCGAGAGATGCAGCTATTTAGCCAAACTGGAGGCTGAGCTCTCTCAACTCAGGACTGGCAAGACCAGACAGGAGGAGAAGGCAACTACACACACCACAAAACCAGCCTCTCATAATGCTACCACACCACTGAATCAAACACATAAACACACAAAGACATACTCGGAGGCTCTGAGTAAAAATTTACCTAAACAGCAGAGGCCTCCAAAGCAGACACCCAAACAACTGCTACCTCAAGACACCCCACAAGCAACACATAAACCACAAAATCAGTGTGCAAAGCAGTCACAGCCCTTAAGGCCAAATACAACACCAAACAAACTTGTCATAGGTGACTCCATAGTCAGACACACTGACGTCCCACTCACCAGGCTGAACAAGGAGAAGGTCACAGTAAGCTGCCTATCGGGCGCTAGAATCCGCCACATAACACAAGCACTCGGGTCACTCCACAGCAAGTACAAATATGACACAGTCATTGTCCATGCTGGTGTGAACGACCTGAAACGTACCTCCCTGGACTACATGAAAAGAGACATAGAGGAGCTCTCTGATTATGTAGCCCAGGCAGGTATGACCCTGACCCTGAGCAGTATCCTTCCTTCACCAAGAATGATGCCACAATATAGAGACAAGATGATCAGCTTTAACAATTGGCTTAATGTCTGGTGTCATTCAAAGGATCCAGTGTCTGTCTGCCTGGGATGACATGCTTGACAAGCCACGCTTACTCGCAAGGGACGGCTTGCACCTGTCACCCCTGGGATTCCGGATATTGGCTAAGGCTCTTGCCACCCCCATAGTGCCTTTTTTAGGCAAGGCTCAAATTCTAAACCTACCACCCTAGAAAACAAAAATGGGAAGAAACTGAGGGTAATGCTGCTCAATGCCAGAAGTCTAAGTCTCAAAATGCACACACTCGAGGCCCTTCTCAGTATGGAGAACATCGATGTCTGTGCTGTAACTGAAACCTAGTTCAAGGCTCCTGAGAGCACCCCGGCACTATTAGGTTTTACCTCATATCATGCGTTCCGGTGCCAAAACCCGGACCACACCACAAAAGGGGGGGGGGTGTATCCATATTCATAAAGGATACCCACACCTCCAGGTTGGTGGCAACGCACGAAGCTTCGGAAACCATCCAGGTGCAACTAACCATAGCCAAAACTGCTCTACAAATTGTAGCATGCTACAGGCCACCCTCTCAAACTCAGGAACCCCACACAGCCTTCCTGAAGACACTGGAGGGTATAAATGTATCTCCAAACACCATCATATTGGGTGACTTCAACTACCCGAATATAGACTGGGAACATTACTCAAGCCCTAACTTTCTAGCCCAATGGTTCCTGGAGTTCATAAATTCAAATGCCATGGAACAGCTACTCACTGTTCCCACGAGAGGAGAAAATATACTAGATCTCATTATCACAAACATGGGGACAAAATGCTCCACACCGGAAGTATATCCCTCATTGGTGAGATCTGATCATAAACTAATCTCACTGGAAATCCACATCCCGCCCCCACTCCAAACAAAAAAAACCACAGTGAAGAACCTCTCTAAAGCAAACTTCACACTACTCAAGACTGGTGTGGTATCCTTCAAGGCCCTTGAGCCAGTGGAAACCACAACCCAAGCTGCGGAAGCCCTTACAAATGCCTTCTATGAACACCTCCAGGACTGCATGGATCAGGCAATCCCAAATAAAACCAAGACTCTTTCCACAAAGGGCAAACGTCCAGTCTGGTGGACCCCAGCCATTAACAAACTTTACAATAAGAGGAGAAAGCTATTACATGATAGAACAGAATCCATAAAAGGGAAGTCACCCCTGAACATTATTAGTAAAAAAATACGAGCACTCATAAAATCAACTAAGGCCAATTTTGAGAGAAAAATTGCCATGGATTCAAAGGACAATCATAAGGCCTTTTTCAGCTATGTTAGGAACCTGGGTGGAAACTCCCAGATATGCTCAGAATTAGTCCAAAATGATACAAAAATCACTGAACCCACAGACATTGCCATCATACTGGCAGACACGTTCAGTGCAAACTTCACCCCCCTCTCCCCCCCAAAGGAGAGATAACTATCCCAGCGGAGTGTAGCCTCCCAGACATCTCAAATGCGCAGGTGAAAGCTGCTCTCTCTAAAGCTAAAAACACAGCATCAATGTGACCGGATGGTGTCCCCAGCTGTGTGCTACACGAGCTAAATGAGGAATTAAACCCGCACATAAGGCAGCTGTTTAATCTTAGCCTTACCACAGGATACATGCCCAAGGAGTGGCGTACGGCAACTGTGGTCCCACTCCACAAAGGCGGTGCCTCTACGAACCCTGGTAATTACCGCCCCATAAGCTTAACAAGTCTAGTCTGCAAAGCTATGGAGAGGATCATAATGGAGATCATAAACAAAGATATAGGGGACTTGCAGACATTGGACCCGACCCAGTTTGGCTTCGTCAAGGGCAGATCATGCCTTTTGAACTTGGTCGACTTCTTTGAAACAGTCACCAAGGCCATTGATGAGGGAAAGGCAGTCCATACAGCCTACTTTGACCTTGCAAAGGCTTTCGACACAATACCCCACTCGGGTATTGTAGAAAAACTTACCAGCTTAAATGTAAACCCATATGTCACAAGATGGGTTGCAAACTGGCTTAAGGACAGAACCCACAGGGTTAGAGTTGCTGGCGCTATGTCAGACTCCAAGCCGGTCACAAGTGGTGTCCCACAGGGCTCAGTCCTTGGCCCCCTATTGTTCGGCATCTACTTCTCAGAAGTACAGGCCAACATGGGAGGACTTTGGCTGACAAAGTTTGCAGATGACTGCAAACTGGGCCATAGTGGAAAGTGCATCGGACACGGATATCCTTCAGAAGGGACTCACGGAAACAGATAGCTGGTGCCAGAGCCATGGCCTGAAGTTAAACGCCAAAAATGTATAGTCATACCCTTCGGGAAAAACAAGGTAACCCCAAGCTACCATATAGGTGGCAATCCACTAAGCACAGAAGAGGTTATCAGGGACCTGGGGACCCAGGTTGACAGTGGCCTTTCTTTTGACACTCACATTGCTAAAGTGGTTAGAAAGACCTTCTACATTGCCCACCTGATCATGAAGGGATTCACATCCAAATCTAGTGAGGTCATTGTTCCCATGTACTCTTCAATTATCAGACCAATGATCGAGTACAATGCCCCATTCGGGATGTATCTCACCCGACATCTGCAACAATTGGAGAGACCCCAAAAGTTCCTCACCAAAAGGATAAAGGGACTCCAAAATCTGTCATATGCTGCCAGATTGAAGAAACTCCAGCTCTATTCAGTCGCATACCATCTGCTCAGAGGTGACATGTGCCTGACATACAAGGCCATGTCGAACCCGGAATTAATGGACATGCTCCACCTCAAAAAATCCAAATCCAACAAAACCACTAGAGCAAGCGACTTAAACCTTAGCACGGATATAAATAGGATGTGCTGGAGGGATAGATTTATCACTCAGAGACTCCCTATGCTGTGGAATAAAATCCCAGTCCATGTGAGGCAGAGCACCTCGCTGGCTCTGTTCAAGAGAAATCTTGACCTGTGGATGGGAGATCATAGGTTTACCCCGGGAATCATCTCTGTGTCACTGCTGGACAGAGACACAACAAACTAATGGGTACAGTATTTTTTCATATAAGGGGTGGCGTAAGCCACAAAACTTTGGGCTAGGCTTATAAATGCCTTAGGGCAGATAGCCTAGTATAAACCTATGAACCTATGTAACTCTGAAATACGAATGCATGTAGACAGATCTAACTAGATCTCTCCAATATACCTAATTTAGAGGTAGATATCTATTTTTAGGCTTGATATACTCCCTCACATGATGCACCTATTTCTAGGCATGCGTTCTTATTTTTATATTTGATTTTACCCTTCACAAGATTTTTCTGAAAAAGTTAAGTGAGTCTCATAACTCTCAACTGTACAGATTTTTACAGAAGGCCCAGATTTTTATCTCATATTTTTTGTCTGTTCCTCATAAAATTTGTGGGTTTATGCCAAATCCCTGAGGATTGAAGTCAATAAATAACACTCATTTGAGTTTCAGATTTCACAGCCTTTAGGAAATGAATGCTAACATAAAACGTGTTATTCTAGCAGCTATCTGAGCATTTAAGAGCAATATTTAAATTATGTCCCTATTTTTGGGTCTTTGTCCCCCATTATTTTAGACCTTGTCCAGTTTTCTTGTGCTAAGAGATTGACAGCTATAGTAAGTCTACACAACCAACATACTAGTACACCTATAATTTAAATAAAGAGGACCCACATGTTAAATATCTCTTTTTCACCAGAAGGTTTTAATTTTACACTGTGCCTTTGACGGTCTGCTTTTATTTTTTTAATCATTTTTGTCGCTGTTAGTTTTTTAAAGTTGTGTGAAGAATTACATACTATTTGGTATGGTATCTAAACATTTGCTAATTAGTTGACCAGATTTTTGACTGGATGTTCTCATATTTCAGCAGTCTTTATATCTGTTTTCAATGCCTGCAGGTTTACAGGTATGGTTCTATTACTCCAAAATATACCGTGGCATCAGATTCATCTATCTTTTCGCGTTCGAGTATGGTAAAAAAAATGATATTGACATCTGTTATCTGTACAAAGAGCCAAGTCCGGCACCTACTTCAGTTTAATAACTTTTACTTCACTTGTAAAAAGTGACTGTCCGTCTTCTTTCTTCCTCTCTGTGACTCTGATTCAAGCCAGTAAGGCAAAGGGCAGAAGCAAGCAGAAAAAAAAACAAAGATAAGGTATAAAGGAACTTCAGTTAGTCAACTAACTTTCACCAACGATAGTCTGTAGCATTAGCACAAGTAAATCCAAGTAACTACTGTGCTACAGACTACTACTGATTGTTTCTTGCTCTCTTTTTTGAGAAGAGAGCGAGAACCAATCAGTAGCAATCCAGCCGTCCATGTCACGTACGTGACTGCGGATGTGGCAGTTCGAACCCCATTCTATTTACTGTGTGGTTAAAAAATGCATAGACATCTGGGCATCACACTGATGCCTTCTCTTATATCTGGACTGTCTGTAAAGCAGTCTAGAGTTACAGAAATGGTCGGACACGTTCGCTAATTTAAATAAATTAATTAATTAATTTTAAAAAAAATGGAACTCGATGAGCATGCGCAGTTCGAGTTCCGGGACTTTGCAAGTCGGTCAACAAACAAAATATTTTATAATTATACAGGATGTTTTTTTTTTTTTTTTTTTTTTTATTCAATAATCTTTTTGCTGGGAGGGCTGCAGTCCTGCAGTCCGATGGTATGAGCCACCACTGAGTAAATGCAAACAAATGGGGAAAATCATAACAAGCTGAGAATTGAGATATACATGAAAATAGTGCAACGTTAACAGCTTCAAGTACCTAGGCGGGTGGTTGAGGAGAAGGGAAGCCTGAATCAGGAGGTCAGAGCTAGACTCAGAGGGGCTGCAGCCGATTGTCACAGAGTGGGGTAGTGCATGACAGAAGAATGCCAAGGAAGATAAAAAGTAAGGTGTCCAAGACAGTGGTGTGACCAGTACTACTGTATGGTACAGAAACCTGGGCAGTGAAGGCAGAGCAGCTGAGGCAGCTAGACATGATGGAAATGAAGTGCCTGAGATGGGTGGCAGGATGCACACTGTGGGATAGATGACAAAATGAGGACATCAGAGCAGAAGCCCAAATAGCTCCAATTGCAGGGAAGGTCAAAGAGAAAAATGATAGTGGCTCAGGCACATGTGCAGAAAAGCAGTAGATAATATAGTGAAGAAGATTTGGGTCAGACAGGAAGAAGACACAATGAAATGATGGCTTCTAAGAAAGAAGTGGATGGATTGTTTGAGAGAAGATCTGCAATAGTCAGGCATGACACACAGTTGAAGAAGGTAGGAAACTTGCACTGAATCAAATGAGAGATGGTGACAGTTGACACCACAACTCCATGTAGAAAAAGGGAAAAAGGGAGTTGATGATTTTAATTGTTGCTTGTCCCTCTCTAACATGGATGACAAAGATGCAGGGTATTTTGTTTAGATGCTTTAATACACAGAAACACATCAGGATGGATAGCAGCATCATAAAATATAAACAAACTGATTAACAGACAGACCTTACATACATACAAGCTTATATCTCAACAGCTTACTACAAAATGGCAGTCAGGCTTGCATATTCTCAGAATTTATATATTCAAACCCTTGGATAGTTCTTAAAGGTACATACACACATTGATCTACATCCTCCATCTTAAAAAGATTGCCCTTAGTAAAACACAACATGGGAATTAGACATGAATTATTATAGACATTATAAACAAACACAGTGCTCTTGTCCAAGCTGCCGTGTATCTATTACATGGTCTGGAGATACGACCGGATCTGGTAACATAACAATCTGAACTGGATTTTGCAACAGGGACAGTCTTCGGTGAACAACTTGTATGAGAAACTTCTGGATTCATCACAGGAACAGGAATATTCTCTGGAACAGGAACACCAGACAACTCACTCTGAGATAAAGAGTCTTTCTCACAGGCTATGTGCTCTGGTATAGGCTTGGACACTGGCCTCAAATGCTTCCGATTCCACCTAAACCTGCTCCTTGTTATTCTGCACTGTATGATCTCAGCTCTGGGCAAATATTCTTCACGGCTCCAGTCTGATCATAACCTTTGCATGTTTGCATCCTTACCACTTCTCCCTCTCGTAATGGATTGTTTGCATCCTTACCACTTCTCCCTCTCATAATGGATTGTCTGCATCCTTACCACTTCTCCCTCTTGGAATGGGTTGTTTGCATCCTTACCACTTCTCCCTCTCATAATGGATTGTTTGCATCCTTACCACTTCTCCCTCTCATAATGGATTGTTTGCATCCTTACAACTTCTCCCTCTCGTAATGGATTGCCTGCATCCTTACCACTTCTCCCTCTTGGAATGGATTGTTTGCATCCTTACCACTTCTCCCTCTTGGAATGGATTGCTTGCATCCTTACCACTTCTCCCTCTCGGAATGGATTGTTTGCATCCTTACCACTTCTCCCTCTCGTAATGGATTGTTTGCATCCTTACCACTTCTCCCTCTCGTAATGGATTGTTTGCATCATTCCACTTCTCCCTCTTGGAATGGATTGTTTGCATCCTTACCACTTCTCCCTCTCGTAATGGATTGTTTGCATCCTTACCACTTCTCCCTCTTGGAATGGATTGTTTGCATCCTTACCACTTCTCCCTCTTGGAATGGATTGTTTGCATCCTTACCACTTCTCCCTCTTGGAATGGATTGTCTGCATCCTTACCACTTCTCCCTCTTGGAATGGATTGTTTGCATCCTTACCACTTCTCCCTCTTGGAATGGATTGTTTGCATCCTTACCACTTCTCCCTGTTGGAATGGATTGTTTGCATCCTTACCACTTCTCCCTCTTGGAATGGATTGTTTGCATCCTTACCACTTCTCCCTCTCGTAATGGATTGTTTGCATCCTTACCATTTCTCCCTCTTGGAATGGATTGTTTGCATCCTTACCACTTCTCCCTCTTGGAATGGATTGTTTGCATCCTTACCACTTCTCCCTCTCGTAATGGATTGTTTGCATCCTTACCACTTCTCCCTCTTGGAATGGATTGTCTGCATCCTTACCACTTCTCCCTCTCGTAATGGATTTTTTGCATCCTTACCACTTCTCCCTCTTGGAATGGATTGTCTGCAGCCTTACCACTTCTCCCTCTCGTAATGGATTGTTTGCATCCTTACCACTTCTCCCTCTTGGAATGGATTGTCTGCATCCTTACCACTTCTCCCTCTTGGAATGGATTGTCTGCAGCCTTACCACTTCTCCCTCTCGTAATGGATTGTTTGCATCCTTACCACTTCTCCCTCTTGGAATGGATTGTTTGCATCCTTACCACTTCTCCCTCTTGTAATGGATTGTTTGCATCCTTACCACTTCTCCCTCTTGGAATGGATTGTCTGCATCCTTACCACTTCTCCCTCTTGGAATGGATTGTTTGCATCCTTACCACTTCTCCCTCTCATAATGGATTGAGCGCTGTGCTGCTCTTATCATAGTAGAACTTCTGGGTTAAATGCTTCTTCAACAGATTTGTTTTCACTGACTTGTTCTTAACACATGGAAACAAACAATTGACTACTGATTGGTAATGTGGTTCTAGTTTGTCTTGACAGAAGTCCCTAAGCAGGTGAACCAAGATGTTTATCATGAGGAATATTTCTGAGATTCAAGAAATTCAGGAAAACATCACTATTATCTCATTTTGACTTCAATAGTAACTGTTTTTTACTTTGAACTGCACGTTCTCCCAAACCGTTTGACTGCAGATACTCAGGGCTACTTGCAACATGAGTAAAATCCCATTCTTCTGCAAATCTTTTGAACTGTTGACTTGTAAATTGTGTGCCATTGTCAGAAATAACTTTTTGCAGATTACCATGGACTGAAAATTGACACTTCATCTTAGTAATGACAGTACTGGATGTTAGGTTAGGAAGTAGGTCATTCTCAAACCAATTGGAGCAAGAGTCTCTAACACCAAATAATGTTGACCAGTCCACTCAAAAATGTCAGTAGGTACTCTCAGCCAAGGTCTTTCAGGAATCTGGTTTAGCTGAAGTGGTTCTTTCTGTTGATGTGGCTTAGTACTATTACACACAGAACAAGATAAAAGTACCCTCTCAATGTCTTGTAGCATAGAAAGCCAGAATACTAGTCCTCTTGCCCTTCTTTTGGTAGAGTCGGTTCCTGGTTGACCATGATACAAGACAGTAATGTACTCCTGTTGTAAGGACTTTGGAACTATTACTTTTGGACCTTTCATAATGATGCCATTGTTGGACAAAATCTCATCTCTGTATGGAAAATAAGGTTGCACTTCTTGAGGTAAACTAGATTGCTTTGATGGTCATTCTTGATTGATAAGGTGGTTGAGCCTTTATAAAACTGGATCTATGGTTGTGTGATCTCTCAGCTCATCAAGATGTGTGGAAGAAAAATTTCTCACGTCCATGACTTCAAAATCAAGGTTCTCATTCTCGTGCTGTTCAGTGATGTTTCTGGCTGATCCAGACAATGTATCAGCAAGATAAAGAAGTTTGCCTTTCTTGTAGACAAGAGTGAAATTATACTTTTGCAGTCTCAGCACCATACATTTCAATGTGGCTGGGGCTGAATGCATAGGCTTTCTCAAGATTGTGACTAGAGGTTGGTGGTCTGTTTCGATTTGGATAGGTCTACCATAAACATAATCATGAAACTTCAAACATGCAAACACAATTGCCAAAATCTCTTTCTTTATCTGGGCATACTGCATTTCAGGTTGGGTAAGAGTTCTTGATGCAGAGGCAACAGGTTGACCCTCTTGTAGAATGACTGCACCAAGATCAAATTTCAAAGCATCACATGAAAGAGTAATTGGCTTGTGAACATCATAATATCTGAGAGTTGGTGGACTAGCAGTTCTCTGTTTCAGGACATCAAATGCTCTTTGGTGTTGCTCCAGCCAAGACCAGGATAAATCTTTATGTGTCATCTCTCTGAGCAGTGCCAAAGGTTGGCTCAAGTCTGGAATTAACTTGTCTAGATAGTTAACCATGCCAAGAAAATGATGGGGGGCTTGAACATTGTCTGGAGCTGGCATCTTGAGAATGGCTGTTTACTTTGAAGGGTCTGGTTGTAGGCCTGAACTGGTAAATAAATGACCAACATAAGTAACTTCTTGTAGCCTGAATTTGCATTTCTGTGGATTGAGCTTACGATTCCATTGATGTGCTCTTTCCAGAACTTTTCTGAGGTTTCTATCATGCTCAACTTCACCATTACCTCCTACTAGTATGTCATCTACTATAATAGCAAAGGATACCCAGAAAAAAGTTGCTCCATTGCATGTTGAAGGAATTCACTTGCAGAATATATCCCAAATGGCATTCTCAAAAATCTGTACCTTCCAGAGTACTGAAGGTAGTGAACAATGAGGATTTCCTGTCAAGCTAAATTTGCCAAAATTAACTCTTTGCATCTAAGACAAAAAAAAAAAAACAGTGGCTTATGACATCACAGCTGTGACTTGTTCGACTGTGCACATTGGAATGAGTTTCTTTTTGTGTTTTGTTCAAATCTCATGGATCAATACACATTCTGATGTCCTCTGAGCTTTTCTTATGAGTTACCACCATGGAAGATACCCATTCAGTAGGGGTTGATGATCCTACTTAACAAATCACACCTTGTCGCACCATTTTGTCTAATTCGGCTTTGACTCGGTCCTGCATAGCTATTGGAACTTTTTGAGATGGCCTGATAATTGGATTGACATCTGGGTCAAACTTCATGTAGCACACAACTGGAAGGTTCCCTAGTTTGTCTTTGAAAAGATCAGCATAGGTAGAAAAAATGTTGGGTGAAATTAGAGTAGTAATCTTTCAAGCTGACTTGATAGATTTTCTTATTCAGTGAAAGGAGTCCCATTTTCAAACTGTCTCTGAGCCCAAATAGTGACAGGACATGCCTCTTGACCACATAGAATAACAAATTGTAACATCTCCCAGCAGAATAATATGAAAGTACTACTGAGCCTTCAGTCTGAATTTCTTCACCGCCATAAGCAACAGGCTTTACATACTTTGCCAAATCAAGCCTTTCACCATGACACACACTAGCAAATGTTGCTGCTGACATAATATTGCACTTGGAACCTGTATCAACTTTGAGCTCTATAGGTTTTCCATTTATCTGAACAGTGCAAAATACTTCATTCTTTGCCCATAAATCTACTGCATTAATGGTTTCATGAAGCACTGACACACCATCAACATAAAGAGTCGGGTAGCAGCTTTCTAAGTGATCAACTCAGTTCTTGAAATGTTACCTTTTAATAAAAGAATATGGGCCTTTTGATTTACAACACATCTTGAAATGATTCCACTTATTGCATTTGTGGCATTGCTGACCAAAAGCTAAGCATTTTTCCCATTTGAATTCATGATTTCCACCACAATTATAAAGTTGGCAATAAAACTGTATGGGGAACCCATGCTTTGAGTTTGCTGACTCACTCTTTTGCTTCACTGAGACTGTGCAAACTCTAGAACTTGCTGGAAAGCTCTGGGGTTTATCAATGGGTGCTACAGGGGCTACAGTTGCTGCCATGTTTCTTTTAACCACATGCTGCATACTATCAACATGAGCTCTGGAAGGTACTGGAAGCATGCATCTCTCAATTATAAGCTTTGTGTGCTTTTCTGTGAGCTCATATATCTGACAAATCACAGTGGCATTATTCAAAGTTAAATCACTGTCATGAAGAAAAATTGTTCTCATAGCATCATCTTTTCTACCACACACAAGCCTGTCCTTTATCAACGCATCCCTTAAATCACCAAATCTGAATGTTTTAGCCTTATTTCTCAAATCAGTTATATATGCTGCAAAGGTTTCACAAGGCTTTTGATACCTTGTATAAAATAAGTGCCTTTCCATTGTAACATTTGTCTGGGGGTTAAACATTTTCTAAATATACATTTTAAGCACTCAGGGTCTTCCCTTGACTTAGCCGGTACAACAATATGATGGTTTCTCCATTTCTCCCTCTCCTGCAGAGATAACAGGTGCATACGCAAATGAATGCCCCCTTTCAATGGCTTCTGTCCCAGCTAAATTAAGCAGAATAAATGCCTCTGTATGGTCATCTTTATCAGAAAATGCAGTCTGCATGAAAATATACTCTTGCTCAAATACTCTCCAGTTATCAGCAATATTACTGTCACACACAAGTCCACTGGGTTTTCAAAATCTGTCTGCCATGCCCACAAAGTATCCACAAGCACATTGAAAATGTTGCCTTTGTGATTATGTATGAACAAACTGCTCTGTGAGCTTGTAATAACATTGACATGCATAATAAACTCTTCAAAATACTGTACTTTGTGAAATATACTCTGTAGTGGCTGTATTTTGTGAAATAACTGTACTGTAATACTATACAAAGATGCGAACACTTTATACACTTCTGATAACTCAGATATTTTTAATTAAAGTGAAAAAGATGTGCTTAGCAAAAAATGTGGTTATTTCTCTTATTTTATTGAAATAAGGCAGCAAACAGGCAGGGAAACCAGCAGGAAAACACCAACTCACAATCAGGAAAACGAACCTGTCGATGACAGAAACCACACTCCTTAAGATAAAACAGTTTATTTCTTAACGTATCACAACTGTAGCAACGTTTTCGTTGTTAAAACAACTTCTTCAGATAACGACCACTCTTCTCCACAGACTATATACAAAAACTACTTAATTGATAAATTGCATAGTTAACAAGTTAAAGCAAAAGCATACTGAATAAAATTGTTCTTAGTAAAAGTGAATATCAAACGCTAAAATATTCACATAAAGTTCAAATACTTTCAATGTTGTATGCATCAAAAAATTTTACATATTTATATGCATAATCAATTCCTCCTAAAATCATATTAAATATAAATATAAGAAACTCATCACTAAAAATGAAAATACCTGCATATACATTACTGCATCAAAATCATGGCTCTATGCAAAAATATGTATATTGTATATTGTATATTTTCAACCAGTTATACTATAATAACAACACACAATATAAATTTTTTAAAAATTATGTAAAGAACCACAATGAATAAACACAATATAACATCTAAAATTCTCATGTGTGCATTATAAAAAGTATATATATGCTACACAAAACAATATAGTCTACTTGCTCCTTACAGTTGTTCTGCTTTCAATTTTAAATAAGGAGCAATTGAAATGGAATCGTTCAACCCAGGGGGCTTGTTGGATTCCAACAAAATCTGCCAGCATGTTTCTTTGTGGGACAATAGGGCAGGCCAGTTACCTCCCCTGTTGCACTGTGCAACTGATTCCAAATCAAAAAACTTGAATGCTGCTCCTTCGCAAACAACGGTGTGCCTATTTAACGCATTAGTATTAACTTTCTTTTGAATGTCATAAACATGCTCATATACGCGCCTCTTTAGCTGCCTCTCCGTCTTGCCCACATAAAATGCCTGGCAAGAACGGCAGACAGCTAGGTAAACTAAGCCCTTAGAATTGCAGTTATAAAAATTATTTGACCACAATCTCCTGTTTCTACTTTCCAAGTATATATATTCCTGATCCATTATATACTTGCATTGTGTGCAACACCCACAGCGAAACATCCCTTTCCTCGGAATGTTTGTACGTTTCGCTGCGGGTGTTGCACACAATGCAAGTATATAATGGATCAGGAATGTATATACTTGGAAAGTAGAAACAGGAGATTGTGGTCAAATAATTTTTATAACTGCAATTCTAAGGGCTTAGTTTACCTAGCTGTCTGCCGTTCTTGCCAGGCATTTTATATGGGCAAGACGGAGAGGCAGCTAAAGAGGCGCGTATATGAGCATGTTTATGACATTCAAAAGAAAGTTAATACTAATGCGTTATATAGGCACACCGTTGTTTGCGAAGGAGCAGCATTAAAGTTTTTTGATTTGGAATCAGTTGCACAGTGCAACAGGGGAGGTAATTGGCATGCACTATTGTCCCACAAAGAAACATGCTGGCAGATTTTGTTGGAATCAACAAGCCCCCTGGGTTGAACGATTCCATTTCAATTGCTCCTTATTTAAAATTGAAAGCAGAACAACTGTAAGGAGCAAGTAGACTATATTGTTTTGTGTAGCATATATATACTTTTTATAATGCACACATGAGAATTTTAGATGTTATATTGTGTTTATTCATTGTGGTTCTTTACATAATTTTTAAAAAATTTATATTGTGTGTTGTTATTATAGTATAACTGGTTGAAAATATACAATATACAATATACATATTTTTGCATAGAGCCATGATTTTGATGCAGTAATGTATATGCAGGTATTTTCATTTTTAGTGATGAGTTTCTTATATTTATATTTAATATGATTTTAGGAGGAATTGATTATGCATATAAATATGTAAAATTTTTTGATGCATACAACATTGAAAGTATTTGAACTTTATGTGAATATTTTAGCGTTTGATATTCACTTTTACTAAGAACAATTTTATTCAGTATGCTTTTGCTTTAACTTGTTAACTATGCAATTTATCAATTAAGTAGTTTTTGTATATAGTCTGTGGAGAAGAGTGGTCGTTATCTGAAGAAGTTGTTTTAACAACGAAAACATTGCTACAGTTGTGATACGTTAAGAAATAAACATCTTAAGGAGCGTGGTTTCTGTCATCGACGGGTTCGTTTTCCTTATTGTGAGTTGGTGTTTTCCTGCTGGTTTCCCTGCCTGTTTGCTGCCTTATTTCAAGAGGTTTTGTTGGTATTGCAGCCTTTCTGGTTTTGTGTGGAGTCTCTTATTTTATTAATTTTGATGCAATCCGGACTTTATTTCAAACATTTTCTGTAGTAATTTGGCTATTTTAACAATATCGGACATTTCGGTTTATTCGAATTATCATTTAGAGCATTCTATATGCCTTGTTTCATACTTTGTGAATAAGAAATCAAGTTTTAACATCTAAAATTTGTTTCTGACCTCTGTTTTGCGAATTATACAGTAGGGTTGATCCACTCCTGTATATTTCTTCAATACCAACTGGGTGAGTCTTGGACTTATACTGAAGAAACAGGAACTCTTTCTGGTAACAAGTCATTTTGGCTATGTTTCTTCTGACACCATGTCCTTTTAGACATGCTGCCTCTGACACCATGTCACTCGTCCCTCTCTAACATGGATGACAAGCAGACGGGGTATTTAATTGAGATGCTTTAATACATAGAAACACATCAGGATGGAAAGCGGCATCATAAAGTATAAACAAAATGATTAACAGACAAACCTAACATACATACATGCTTACATCTCAACAGCTTACTACAAAACAGGCTCACACGTGCTCAGTATTTATACACTTATGCAAACCCTTGAATAGCTTCTTAAAGGTACATACACACATTGCTCTACAATAATGATTAGAATACCTTTGTTTTTTGGGTTTTGGGGGCTCTGCATTGTGGTAAGGTGGTTTCTAGCAAATATGGAAATGGTCTGAAGCATTATAGGTTTCAAATGCAGGTAAGGAGAGAATACCACCATTAGAATGAAACTAATTTTATGACCCGAACAGTGATGTGTCCAAGTCACAGGACACCCTGAAGCTCAGTCAGTTTACTATTAAGACTTTTTACATTCAGGAGGGCAGTCTTGGTATACTCTGTTTTGTGCTGGTATGTTCAATAGCTACACAGGCAATATGGGGGCAGCAAAGGTTTTAGCCAGTGGGCAGGAACCATGGAATGAGAGGTGCAGACCATTCTTCGCTAAGTAAGGTGGAAAGTCTGCTATATCATCCTAGGCTGAATCTTACTGGATCACCCTAGAATGACACCAAGGTGTTAACTACTGGTTGAAGTCAATTACCTTTTCTTTGCATTCAGGTATCATTCTGAGTTAAGACTGGTTTCAGTTTATAAAATTGTTCTCTGAAGGCAGGAGAAACACCCGGATCATTAGCAGAGATATTCTCTTTATATTTAGGCTGATTTCCACTCAGGAGTCTCACTTGCATTTGACACATGCATTGTCAGATCCAACGTATCTCTCTACATCTCCCTCAGGATTGAGTGCTGACAAAATTTAAAACAGTCTCAAACAGTGAAACCAGCCAATCTGCCATGCTTATATGGTTCCATGAAGATGGGACAAGCACCCAGAATGCAAGCTCATTAGTTCAATTAGTTAAGCAATAGGGCAATGGGAATGTTGTTTGTCTATGTAGGCGTTCAGATCTCATTGTAGTCTATTTTTGGGGGATGCACAATGGTTAAGGTGTTAATCTTGCAGACAAAAGGCAAAGAGTTTGATTCTCACCTGGGATAAATGGCTAGGCCTCAAAAGGCCCTTGTGGTCATTAGCCTAGTGCAAACCCATGAATCTATTGATCTTTTCTTTGTATTAAGAAGTCGTAGGTAAGAAGTCGTAGGTGAATACTTGGCTAACTGCCCTGAATGGCCATTTTAAGCTTAGCCAATCACCCCATGTGAGAATCAAACCCTGCATCTTGTGTCTGTAAGGTAAACACCTTAACCATTATGCCATCCTCCCACCTGATTCGAATTATTATGGCATCATAGGTTCATAGGTTCATACTAGGCTATCTGCACTGGGGCATTTATAAGCCTAGCCCGATTGTGTTTGCCTTATGCCACTCCTTGATTTGAGTATACTGTGCCCTTTTTAAAGTTTAGTTTACTGTGCCTCTGTCTAATAGCGACACGGAAGTAATCCCCGGGACAAACCTACGATCCCCCATCCAATCATCAAGATTCTTCTTGAAGAGAGTCAGTGAGGTGCTCTGCCTAACATGAATTGGAATTCTATTCCAGAGCGAAGGGAGCCTCTGGGTTATGAATCTGTCCCTCCAGCATGTTCTATTTATTTCTGTGCTGAGGTTCAAGTCCCTCGAGCGCGTGGCTCTAAGGGATTTAGATTTACTGAGGTGGAGCATGTCCATTAATTCTGGGTTGGACATAGCTTTATATGTCAGGCATAGATCGCCTCAAAGTAGGCGGTATGCAACTGAGTAGAGCTGGAGTTTTTTTATCCGAGCAGCATATGGCATCTGTTTGAGTACCTTGATCCTCCTGGTGAGGTACTTTTGGGGTCTTTCTAATTGTTGCAGGTGTCGGTTAAGGTACATCCCAAATGGGGCACTGTATTCTATGATGGGCCTGATGAGGGATGAATAAAGGGGCAAGATTACCTCTCTTGATCTAGATGTGAATCCTTTCATGATGAGGTGGGCCATGTAGAAGGTCTTTCTAACCACTTTGGCAATGTGGTTGTCAAAGGAGAGATTGCTGTCAACTTGGGTCCCCAGATCCCTAATTACTTTCCCTGTACTTAATGGGTTACCACCTATGTGGTAATTTGTGGGCACATTGTTTTTGCCAGAGGGTATGACTATACACTTTTGGCATTTAGCTTTAGACCATGGCTCTGGCACCAGTTATCCATCTCTGCGAGACCTTTTTGAAGGATGTTTGTGTCAGCTGGAGAGTTAATTATGGCGCCCAGTTTGCAGTCATCTGCGAACTTGGTGACCCATAGTCCTCCCACATTGGCCTGTACCTCAAAAAAGTAAATACCGAACAAGAGAGGTCCCAGGACAGAACCTTGTGGGATGCCACTTGTGACTGGTTTTGAGTCTGACATGGCTCCAGCAACTCTGACTCTGTGGGTTCTGTCTTTGAGCCAGTTTGTGACCCATCTTGTGACATAGGGGTTTATATTTAGGCTGGATAGCTTATCTATGATGCCCGAGTGGGGTATTGTGCCAAATGCCTTTGTGAGGTCCAGATATCTATGGCCTTGGTGACTGTTTTGAAGAAGTCGACCAGTTTCAAAAGGCAGGATCTGCCCTTGACGAAGCCAAATTGGGTAGGATCTAGTGTCTGTAGGTCCCCAATGTCTTTGTTTATGAGTTCCATGATGATCCTTTCCATAGCCTTGCAGACTAGGCTAGTCAGGCTTATGGGGTGATAGTTTCCAGGGTCCGTAGAGGTGCCACCTTTGTGGAGTGGGACCACTGTAGCTGTACGCCATTCTTTGGGCACATATCCTGTAGTGAGGCTGAGATTGTACAGCAATTTTACTTGAGGGATTAGTTCTTCTTGGAGTTCATGTAAGACGCAACCCAGGATGCCATCTGGTCCCATGGAAGCAGTGTTTTTTGCTTTGGAGAGGGCGGCATTCACCTGAGCATCAGAGATGTTTGGGAGGCTGCACTCTGCCGGGATAGATACTTGCTCTTTTGGGGGGGAGGGGGGGGGAGTTTGCACTGAACCTGTCTGCCAGGATATTGGCGATGTCTGTGGGTTCAGTGTATTTTTTGTTGTTTAGAATCAACTCAGAACAAGTCTGGGAGTTGCATCCCAGGTTCTTAACATAACTGAAAAAAGCCTTATGATTGTCTTTAGTGTCCTGTGCAATTTTTCTCTCAAAGCTGACCTTGGAGGATTTTATGAGGGATCGTAATTTTTTGCTAGTACTGATCAGAGATGCCTTCCCTTTTAGGGATTTGCTCTATCATGTAGTAGCTTCCTCCTTCTGTTGTACAGTTTATTTATGGCTGGGGTCCACCAGACTGGACAACTGCCTTTGGATGATTGGGTCTTGATTTTGTTTGGGATAGCATGATCCATGCATTCCTGGAGATGTCCGTAGAATGCATTTATATAGGATTCTGCAGTTTGGGCCGTAGTTTCCACTGGCCCTGGGGCCTTGAAGGATTCCACTTCAGTTCTGAGAAGTGTGAAGTTCGCTTTTGAGAAGTTTTTCACTGTGGTTTTCTGGGCTGTGGTGGGGTCGGGATGTGGATATCCAGTGAAATTAATTTATGGTCTGATCTTATCAATGAGGGATATACTTCTGGTATGGAGCATAGAGTCCCCATGTTGGTAATGATCAGGTCTAGTATGTTTTCCCCTCTTGTGGGAGTGGTGACTAGTTGTTACATAGCATTTGAGTTTATAAATTCCAGGAACCTTTGGGCTAAGGTGCTGGGGCTTGAGTAATGTTCCCAGTCTATGTTTGGGTAGTTGAAGTCACCCAATATAATGGTGTTCGGAGAGATCTTCATGTTCTCCAATGTTTTCAGGAAAGCCGAGTGGGATTCCTGACTTTGAGAGTGTGGTCTGTAGGATGCTATAAACTGAAAGGCAGTCTTGCCCACTGTCACTTGCACATGGATGGTCTCCGATACTTCATGCAATGCCACTAACCTGGAGGTGTGGATATCCTTGATAAATATGGAAACTCCCCCTCCTTTTGTGGTTCGGTCCGGGTTTTGGGGCCGAAAAGCATGATATGAGGTATAACCTGGTAGTGCTGGGGTGCTCTCTGGAGCCTTGAACCAGGTTTCTGTTACTGCAAGGATATGGATGTTTTCCATACTGAGGAAGGCTTTGAGTGCGTGCATCTTGAGGTTAAGACTTCTGGCGTTTAGCAGCATTACCCTTAGTTTCTTGTTCCTTGTGCTGTCTATGGAGGTGGGTTTGACTTTTGAGCCTTGCCTAAAAAAGGCACTATGGGGGTGGTGAGAGCCTTTGCCAATATCTGAAAGCCCAGGGGTGACAGGTGCAAGCCGTCCCTAGCGAAGCAACGTGGCTTGTCGAGCATGTCATCCCAGGCTGACAGACACTGGATCCCCTTTGAATGACACCAACATTTTAGCCAATTGTTAAAATCAATCATTTTGTCTTTATACTGTGGCATCATTCTAGGTGAGGGTAAGATGCTGCTCAAGGTCAGGGTCATACTGGCCTGGGCTACATGATCAGAGAGCTCCTCTATGTCTCTTTTCATGTAAGTCGAGGGAGGTACATCTCAGGTCATTCACGCCAGCATGTACAATGACTGAGTCATATTTGTATTTGCTTTGGAGTGACCTGAGTGCTTGCGTTATGTGGCGGATCCTAGCACCCAACAGGCAGCTCACTGTGACCTTCTCTTTATTCAGCCTGGTGAGCGGGACGTCAGTGTGTCTGACAATAGAGTCACCTATTACAAGAGTATCAGGTGTGTTATTCAGCCTTAAGGGCTGTGACTGCTTGGCACACTGACTTTGTGTGCTGTGTGTTGTACGTGTTTTGTTTTGGGGTAGTGTTTGCTTGGATGTCTGCTTTGGAGGTCTCTGTTGCTTAGGTAGATTTTTATTTAGAGCCTCCGAGTATGTTTTTGTGTTTTTATGTGTTTGGTTCGCTGTTGTGGTGGGACTATGTGATACTGGAATTGTGTTGTGTGAGGTTACCTTCTCCTCCTGACTGATTACACCAGTTTTGAGATGAGAGAGCTCAGCCTGCAGTTTGGCTATATGGTTGCATATCTCACATATATTTGAACCTGTTTGCAGGAGGAGAGGGTTGTCCGTGTACATGAGACAGTTGTAACATTGCCTCAAAATTCCCAGATTCACCAGCTGGACTGGAGAGGAAACCATTGACTGGCTGGTGGTTGAAGGTAGGTTCCACCCAGGACCAGAGTCATACCTACATTTGACACACGTATAGTAAGATCCAGAATGTCCTCCAAGGTTAAATGCTGCTGGTTATTCACCCCCAGATTTATTTACTGACATTTGTTTACTGGGAAAGCTGGACTAGGCAGGAGCCATTTTCTGAAGGGGTTCTGGAGAAAAACCCCAAAGTACCACCAAACATTTTAAGAATAATAATTTTACAGTCTTTAAATATAAAACAATTACAGTTTAAATAATTATACCAAATCAGACATGACACAAAAATTATGGCTAAGAATAGATACAAGTTATATGATAATGACTTAATATTTAGAGACATTTTAGCCAGTTTAAAGAGAAATTAAAAGTAAATTAGTATAATACAAATAGGAATTGCAATACAAAATGAGAGAAAAGTAGGTGCATGGTATATTTAGAGGAAAGCCATAGCAGAGAAATTGATAAAAGTAAGGAGGTGAATGAAGAAAGGAGAGTAAGTAGATATAAGGTATGGGTAGGTATTTGTTCACATTTAAATGTATAGTTTGTCCTGGTGTTGAGCAAGAACAGAGCCAGCTTTTGGCAAGAAGTCTTTCAGAAGAGTTTTGAAAGCTGTAAAGGAGGGTATTGACCTGATGATAGAGATAAGGAGTTCCAGGCCTTAGCGATATGGCACAGGTACAAACAATGCCCATCAGATTTTGTAGGTTTGTGGACATATAGGAGTTTTTGGTCCTTGGATCACAGTGACTGACTAGGAATATAGTTGTGTAGAATGTTATTTAATATAGGAGTTTTTGGTCATTGGATCACAATGACTGACTAGGAATATAGTTGTGTAGAATGTTATTTAATATAGGAGTTTTTGGTCATTGGATCACAATGACTGACTAGGAATATAGTTGTGTAGAATGTTATTTAATATAGGAGTTTTTGGTCATTGGATCACAATGACTGACTAGGAATATAGTTGTGTAGAATGTTATTTAATATAGGAGTTTTTGGTCATTGGATCACAATGACTGACTAGGAATATAGTTGTGTAGAATGTTATTTAATATAGGAGTTTTTGGTCATTGGATCACAATGACTGACTAGGAATATAGTTGTGTCGAATGTTATTTAATATAGGAGTTTTTGGTCATTGGATCACAATGACTGACTAGGAATATAGTTGTGTCGAATGTTATTTACATGCTGTAGGCGGATTGGATACTCTAAATTGGCTCCAGCTGTGAGTGAGTGCGTGCATGTGTATACCTTCCGTGGTAGGTTGGGCGCCTGGCTAGCAACACGACACTGTAAAACTCCACTGCCAATCATGAGCGGACAGGTGATCTGCTGTGGCGACCCCTAACTGGGAAAAGCCAGAAGAAGAAGAAGAAGAATGTTATTTAGTGCTGGCCAAGCAGATGTATTCTTCTGGATAATGTTATACGTGAAGGTAACTGATGTCCCACTCACTAAGTTGAATAAAGAGAAAGTAACAGTCAGCTGTCTATCAGGTGCCAGAATCTGATACATAACACATGCACTCAGGTCACCCCACAACAAGTACAAGTATGACTCTGTCACTGTCCATGTGGGTGTGAATGACCTGAGATGCACCTCCCTGGACTACATGAAAAGAAACATGGAGGAGCTCTCGGATTATGTGGCCCAGGCAGGTATGACCCTAGCCCTGAGCAGCATCCTACCATCACTCAGAATGATACCACAGTACAAGCAGTAACTGATTGATTTCAACAACTGGCAACATTTCTGGTGTCATTCCAAAGGCATACAGTGTCTGTCTGCCTGGGATGACATGACTGACAGACTTTGATGCTTTACCAGAGATGGCCTGCATCTGTCACCCCTGGATTTCTGGATACTGGCTAAGGCTCTTGCCACCCATATAGTGCCTTTTTTAGGTGATGTTCCAAAGACCAAATTACCACCAGAACAGCTATAAATAAATGCAATCTGAGGGTCATGCTGCTCAATGGTAGAAGTCTAAATGTCAAGATGCACTTGCTCAAAGCACTCCTCAAAATGGAGAGCATCAACATTTGTGCTGTAATGAAGACCTAGTTTAAAGCAGCAGAAATCACCCCTGCTCTACCAGGCTATAACTCATTCCACTCCTTTCAGCCCCAGAACATAGACTAAAGCACCAAAGGCAGTGGTGTCTCCATATTCATAAAAGATATGCACACCTCCAGCATAAAGCATCTGAGATAGTTGAGGTACAGCTAACATTGAGTATGATGGCGATTCGGGTTGTAGCCCACTATAGGTCCCCAACCATGTTCCAACGTTCTCACTCCATGTTCCTAAGTACCCTGGAAACTATTAGGGTCCAAACCAATACTCTTAAACTAGGTGACTTCAACTACCCCTCCATCAACTATGAAAACTACTCATGCACCAATACACTGGCCCAACACTTCCTGGACTTCATCAATTCAAATGCCCTGCACCAGCTCATTCTTACCCCCACTAGGAGAAGCAACATCCTTGACCTGGTTATTACTAACATGGGCAACCGTTACCCTACACCAATAGTCAATTCCTCCCTGGTTAGATCCGATCACAAACTAATCACCATGGAAATCCACATCTCACCCACACCCCTCACAAAGGTAACCACCATGAAAAACTTCTCTAAAGCTAACTTTGGGCTCCTAAAAACAGAGATGGCTAACTTCACAGCACCCATGTCAATGGAAAATAGATGCACGACTGCTGAATCATACACCAATGCATTCTACGAACATGTACATAAATGCATGGAACTAGCCATACCCAACAGAACCAAGATGCTCTCCTCTAAAAAAAGGAAGCAAATTTAGCGGTCCCCTGCCATTAATAAACTCTACAACAGAAGAAAGAAACTGTTACAGAAAAAGGTGAAGTCCCAAGACTGGAAAAATTCCCTTATTAGCCTCAACAAAAAGTTGAGATCCCTCATCAAAACCTCTAAAGCCAGCTGTGAAGGCAGAATTGCGGCAGACACAAAAAACAACCACAAAGCCTTCTATAGTTATATCAGGAATCTCCATAGCAATACCCAGGTTTGTTCTGAGTTACTGCACAATGGTACCTCCTATAATGAGCCAACAGATATTGCAAACATACTGGCTAACAGATTCAGTGCCAACTTTACCCCTCTCTCCTCCCAAAGGACCAATCACAATACTGGAGGAATGCCAGGCACCCAGCATTACTGCAGCACAGGTTAAAGTTGCATTGTCCAAGGCCAAGAATACAGCTTCCATGGGACCCAACAATATCCCTGGATGTGTTCTACATGAACTACAAAGTGAACTGACAACACATCTGTGTGCCCTGTTCAATCACAGCCTCACCTCAGGCTATGTCCCTACCGACCAGCAGGCTAAACAAGGAGAAGGTTACTGTCAGCTGCCTGTTGGGTGCCAGGATCCGCCACATAATGCATGCACGCAGGTTACTCCACAACAAGTACCAATATGACTATGTCATTTTCCATGTTGGTGTGAATGACCTGAGACATACCTCCCTGGACTACATAAAAAGAGACATGGAAGAGCTCTTTGATCTTGTAGTCCAGGCAGGTATGACCCTAGCCCTGAGGATCATCCTGCCATCGCCAAGAATTATATCACAGTACGAAGACAATATGATTGACTTCAACAATTGGTTAAGCTTTTGGTGTTATTCGAAGGGGGATCCAGTATCTGTCTGCCTGGTATGACATGGTCGACAGACCATGATGCTTTTCCAGAGATGGCCTGCACCTGTCACCCCTGGGATTCTGGAGACTGGCCAAAGCTCTTGCTGCCCCTATAGTGCCTTTTTAGGCAAGGTTCAAATGACAAAATTCACCACTGCAACAGGTACAGGCAAGCAAAAACTGAGGGTAATGCTACTCAATGCTAGAAGTCTAATCCTCAAAATGCACCCACTCGCGACACTCCTTAAAATGGAGAACATCGATATCTGTGCAGTGACTGAGACCTGGTTCAAGGCTCCAGAGAGTACCCCTGAATTACCAGGCTATAGTTCATACCACATCTTTCAGCCATCTAACCTGGAGCAAAACACTAAAGGTGGAGGTGTATCCATATTCATTAAGGGTATCCACACCTCCAGGCTAGTTGCTCAGCATAATGCATCTGAGATTATCCAAGTGCAACTAATGCTGGCTCCAGGCAAAACTGCAATCCAAATTGTAGCCTGCTACAGATCCCTCACCATGCCCCAGGATTCCAACTCATCCTTTCTTGATATACTGGAAAATATTAAGGTCCAACCATACACCCTAATAATGGGTGGTTTTAACTACCCCACCATTAACTGGTAAAACTACTCATGTACCAACTCCTTTGCTCAATGTTTTCTGGAATTCATAAATTCCAGTGCCCTGGATCAACTTATACACACCCCCACCAGGGGCAACAATATCCTAGACCTAGTCATTACCAACATGAGGGACCAGCGTTCCACACCTGAGGTCAACTCCTTGTTGGTCAGATCCCACCATAAGCTATATATATCCACATCCCACCCCCCACCCCCATTAAGGAAACCACCGTAAAAAATGTCTCCAAAGCCAACTTCTTTCTTCTTAAGAGAGAAGTGGCAAACTTCACAATACCCATGCAGGTGGACAATACAGTCACGACTGCCGAATTCTACACAAATGCACTTTATAAGCACTTACATGAGTGCATGGATTGTGCTATCAGTAACAGAACCAAGATGCTATCCTCCAAAAAAAAGGAAGCCAATCTGGTGGTCTTCAGCCATAAACAAACTCTACAAGAGAAGAAAGAAACTGTTGCAAAAAAGAGTAAAATCCCATGATTGGAGGAACTCACTGGTCAGCCTCAGTAAGAAGTTGAGATCCCTCATAAAATCCTCCAAAGCTAGTTATGAAAACAAAATTGCCACTGATTCTAAAGACAACCACAAAGCATTCTATAGCTATGTCAAGAATCTCAATGGCAGCCCTCAGATCTGCTCTGAGTTACAGCACAATGACACTAAATATACAGAACCAACTAATGTTGCCAACATCCTGGCAGATAGGTTCAGTGATAACTTTACCCCCACTCACCCCCTAATGGGCCCATATCTATACAGGAAGAATGCAGAGTCCCTGTAATCACAACCATGCAGGTAAAAAGCACATTCTCTAAAGCCAGAAACACAGCATCCATGGAACCAGACAACATCACAGGCTGCATTTTACACAAACTCCAAAACGAACTGGCTCCCCACCTAAGTATGATGTTCAGTCATAGCCTCCCCTCAGGCTTTGTGCCCACTGAATGTCACACAGCAACAGTTATCGCACTCCACAAAGGGGGAGCCACCACAGACCCCAGGAACTATCGCCCTATAAGTCTGATGAGCCTGGTCTGCAAGGCCATGGAACATATCATCAGGAAACTTATAAACAAAGACATTGGTAACCTCCAAACTCTGGATTCCACCCAGTTTGGCTTTGTAAAAGGCAGATCTTGTCTGCTAAACCTGATAGATTTCTTCAAAGCAGTCACCAAAGCTGTAGACAAGAAAAAGCCAGTTCACACAGCCTATCTTGACCTCGCCAAGGCTTTCAACACCATCCCCCACTCTGGAATTATAGATAAATTCACTAAACTGGGTATAAATCCCTATGTCACAAGATGGGATGCTAACTGGCTTACTGACAGAACCCACACTGCGAAAGTTGCAGACTCCAAATCTGACCTCAAACCAGTGACAAGTGAAGTACAGCAGGGTTCAGTCCTGGGTCCTCTCCTGTTTGGGATCTACATCTCTGAAGTGCAGGCTAACACAGAATGTCTTTGGCTAACTAAATTCGCAGATGACTGCAAACTAGGAGTCATAATTGAAACTCCTAACGATGTGGACATCCTACAAAAGGGCCTCACTGAGACAGATGCCTGGTGTCAAAAACATTGTCTCAAGCTCAATGCCAAAAAGTGCATTGTCATCCCCTTTGGTAAAAACTATGTACCCTTGAACTACCACATAGGCGGTAGTCTACTTAACACCAAAAGTGTGATAAGAGCCCTTGGGACACAGGTGGACAGTAGTCTCTCCTTTGATAATCACATCGCCACAGTGGTCAGGAAATCCTTCTATGTGACACACCTCATCACAAAAGGTTTCTCATCCAGAAAAAAAGAGGTCATTGTTCCACTCTACTCATCACTCATTAGACCTATTATAGAGTACAATGCCCCTTTTGGTATATACCTCACAAGACATCTACAACAACTGGAAAGGCCGCAAAAATGCCTCACAAAGAGGATTACCGGCCTCAAACAGATGCCTTACGCAGACTGTCTCAAAAAAACTCCAGCTTTACTCCGTTGCATATCGCCTACTCAGAGGCGATCTCTGCCTAACATACAAAGCTATGTCAAACCCAGAGCTGTTGTACATGCTCCACTTAAAGAAATCCCTCCAAGCTACACGCTCTAGGGACCTAAAACTTGTCACCACAATAAACAGAAGATGCTGGAGGGATAGATTCCTGTCCCAGAGACTTTCCATACTCTGGAACAGACTACCTATCTATGTCAAACAGAGGCCCAGGGAAGTAAACAGGGGTCCAGGGAAGTAAATAGTGTGGGAAGAAATAGCCAGGGAATTGTTATGGCTAGGCTTGTATAGGCCCTAGGGCTGATAGCCTAGTACCAACCTATGAACCTATGAACCTATGAACCTAAGCTCCTCATTAGCACTCTAGAAAAATCTTGATGATTGGATGGGTAATAGGAAATTCACCCCGGGGATCAGTTCTGTGGTTCTGCTTGACAGGGGCACAAGAAAATAATTTTCTTTGGTGGCGAAAGCCAGGGTACCTTTTTGGCTAGGCTTGTATAGGCCCTAGGGCCAATAGCCTAGTACCTACCTATGAACCTATGGTAAGAACTGTGTATATGTTAGTTGATGGGGTAGTTCTAACCAATTTAAGCTTTTCAATAGTTGTATTATCAAGAGAGACAGAACTTAAAATTGTGTTTTTTTATGGGAGAGGGGCACTTGCTAGGTCATCTCAAGATAAAACATCCATTACTGTCCCCAAGCAGAAACTTTCCACAGCAAATAGAAAATATGTATATACTTGGCAAATAATTTTACAAGCATTAAATAAATAAACAGAATAAAACAAAGCGTAATTTTATTCCTGTTGTTGGAGGGATTGTCTGATAAGGATGAAGACTGGTGTTTCATGCCACAGCAGTCACTTTGTTGTGCAGCCATGTGAGACCCAGCCAAAAGGAGCAGCACTCAGTGCTTGAAGACACAGGTGATAATGGGGATATAGACTGAATGTTATGTATTTAGTTATTTATTTACAACTGCTTAAAAATCGTCCACCCAATGATTTATTTCAAGCTCTTCTGCACCTTTGTTTGTAAACGTTTGTAGAGGGGTGAGCTAAGTTACCTTCATGCATATCTGGCCTTAGGTAAACTGGTGCCCTAGATGAAAAGGCTCCATTTTTCCTATCATTTTCTCAAAGTTTCTCTTACTCTTCAGTTTTTTCTGCAGTTATTCATTAATTTAGTCATTAAATAATCCATTCAACTTGTTCTATCTAAGCTGGGATCTGAGGGCCACAAGATCCCCAAAAGTCATGAGGTTTCTAGATGCTCTGAGATGCATTTCAGATATTTTTAAACAACAGTTCTGCCCAGTGATTGCTTGAACAAAAACATGGTCAAAATAAGACATTTACCATTGTTCCTTCAACTTTTTTTCTGCACCCTTTTAACACATCCTAACTGACCAGGACTACACTGTAAGAGCTGCAGTGGAAAGAATTGTATTACACATGGAGCCACTAGGCCCCAAAAGCCATACATTTTCTAGATGCTCAGAGATGTATTTTGGAAGTTTTTTAAACAAGCTATTTGTCCAATAATTGACTGAAAAAAGCCATGCTCAAAGAAAGAAATTTAGTATTACTCTTCAGCTATTTTGCTGCATCCTTTTAGGACATCCTAAGAAACCAAAACTGCACTGTAATAACTGTAGTGGAAATAATCATATTAAGCCAGGGGATTGGGGCTTGCTAGGTTCTAGAGTTTTTTTTAAACATTTTCATGCAGTGGTGGCCTGATCAAAAACATGATTAAGGCAAAATATTTTGTCATACTCTTCGGCTTTGCTTCTACCTACATCCTATCAATACACCTTAACTAATTAAAACTTTCCTGTAATAACTAAATTAAGCTGGGGGTCTGCAGGCTGTTAGGAAGGCAGAAAGCATGAGATTATAGATGCCCTGAGGTACATTTTAGAACTTTTTTCTAAAATGTTGATCCAGTTACAGCCTGGAGAAAAAATATGCATCCAGAAAAGAAATTCACACTTTTGAATTCAAAGAATAAATATGTTGCATCCAAGCTTTAGTGCTCAAAGCTGAACAAACTCCAGTTCAGAATAAACTAAGACAAATGCTTGTGAGGATACATATATCATAGCTAGGTGTAGTACCTCCCTCTTATCCCACACAAACAATAGTCACGTTCTGTGAATATCCCTCAGGTGTTGAATTGGGGTTAAAATTAAGGCACAAATACCCACAGTCATATTTCAGGTTGCTACTGTTATATTTATATGCAGCATGTCTACTCACCCCTTACTCTGACTGTCATCTTCTGCATACCCTTCTGATGTCAGACTGGGACAAAACAGAAAAAAACAAATACAATATAAAATGTTGTTAGACATATAAACAGCATGCTTATTTACTCTTTGCCAGAAGATAGTCTCTTGTATATAAATCAGAAGTCTGATTGTGAGAAAAATTAAAAATAAATAATGATTACAATAACGTTTTAAGCTTGTAACCTCTAGAGACAGGACAATGTTCCTGTACAAGCTATGGTGACCCTCTATGCACCCCTCGGACGTTTGTGAGGAAAGTTAAAGAAATAATGATCACACTGTCCCCAGCTCAACATGAGATATAGTGACCTCTGAAGTTTGAGAGGGTTGTTAAAGAAGTTTTGGCAATGTTGCCACTCAAGTACAACAACTTTACGTGTACATTCATGAGCAGGGCTTGTTTTAGACAAAGTGGGGTTCAGGACAGAGGAGATTACTAACCCATGTCAAAATCTCCTTATATACAGAGCCTTGGTATGTGGGGACCACCGGCACTAAAAAGCTCTGAAGTTCCATGTATTTTGCAATGTAGTTATTCCTTATGTTCTAAGACATGACTAGTAAACTCAGAAAGTGACAAAAGAGTTAATTGCTTTCATCCAGACAACCCCCACCAAGGAGTTAACAGCCACATCTAAGTACAATTCCATTCTCTGAATTTGATAAAACAGGATTACCATGTAATGTATTTCCCCATGCTCCAAACAAGCGGTTGCCACACAATAAAATATTGCACATTGCATGACATAATCACATTGGTCCAGCAAAGCCAGTATAATAAGTAAATAGCTGGAGGCAGCTAATTTTCTTCCACAGAAGACAGCAACAGTAATTATGCCTACTCTGTGCATATCAGGTGTCCATTTAAGTGATCCATCTTACTTCTCACAAATGCACACAAGTCCTTCAAAGCCAGTTAGTGACTTTTTAAATTGAGCAAAAACTGGAAGGTCAGTTACTTTCATTTAACCAAATCCAACCCCCACCCAGCTGTTATTGCCACAACATCTGATGACTGTGTACTATTATTTCACCTCTACAGTCCACGCAAACAAGTTGACACATATTAAAATATTCCAATTCAAGTCGTGTCACACAAATCACAAAGCCAGAAAGCTGCTCAGAAATGTTGATCACTGCCAGCATTATTGTAAAAAACACTAACAGCTCTTATCTCATGGCACCATTCCCCTTTTCCAAACTGCCCACATAAATCAAAAAGTCATAAATGTTGTCCAAAATATTTGGTAGATCACCACCGGCATTATTATAAAAACAGTAATAACACTTCTCACAACACTGTTCCCCTCATCCCTTCTGCCAAAAACAAATCACAAAGCCAGAAAACTGTTAAAAATGTGTTTATTTATTTATTTGCATTTGTTTATCAGGAGGTCTACTGGGCCAGGTTGAGCCCATTTTCAGTAGAGGCCCGGGGAGAAAAGTTCCAAAAACAAACAACATGATAAAGCTGCAGAATCAAAATACAGAAATCAAGCAGCGATGGTACAGAAACTACATTACAGAATAGATGATACAATAAAATTGTACAGTGCAGTGGTGCAGCGGTAGCGTTGTCGCCTCACAGCAAGAGGTTCACTGGTTTGATTTTCTGCTAGAGTGCCTTCTGTTTGGAGTCTGCATATCCTCCCTGCATTTGTGTGGGTTTCCTCCCGCATTTCAAAGACATGCATCTGGAGCGTTTCCCCCCAGGCCTCCACTGAAAATTGGCTTCTTCCAAGTCGGACTTTCCAGGTAAACAAATGTTAAATTAATAAATAAATAGAATAGATAATACTAGTTATACAGATGTTAGATTTTAAGTATGCAAGCCAAACAAGAATAAAGTAGATGACATGGGATAATAGCGAATGTGTGAACAATACAGTATTGCCGTTTTACAGCAGAGAGGGAAAGATTAAATATTCTGAGAGTAGGGTATAGCCTTAGAGCTATTGCTATATAGGCATCATGAATGAATATTAGATATGGCAGGTAACCAGTATAGTAGATTATGTGTGTCTGGGTGGCACAGGTTGGACTTAGTAAGTTGGAAGCACTGAATGTATAAATGAGGAGTCTGAGCTGTAAGTGAGATGGGGAGGAAAAGTAGGAAGGCTAGGAATATTGTTTTTTTTATAGTCAGTGCTGGTACACGTACATAGCCAGTGGGAGAACAGGTGGTTTTCAGTGAAGTCTTAAAGCATTCAGAGTTGATAGTAGACCTAATTGAAGGAGGGAGAGCATTCCATAGTTTTGCTATAGCATACGGGTAATGCATTTGGCTGGCAGAAAGGTTAGGTTTTGATACATTAAGGAGCATCTGATTGACTGATTGCAGAGGTCTATTTGGGTGATACATGGTGAACAGAGAGGAGAGGCAGGACAACTAGAAGGTTTATAGATCAGCTTATGAGCTGTGGTTAATTTCAGGTATGTTATGTTAGATGTTGGGGAAGTTCTAACCAATTTAGACTTTGGAGTGATACGCAGTGGTGGGAGGAGTGTTTGGGGCTGGTTACAAATTTTGTAATTTTGTTGTAGCATGAGTCCAGTTCAGATTTAATACTAAGGACAGGAGCAACACAGAACAAAGATGGAAATAGAAAGGAAATTTTGTAATTTTGTTGTAGCATGAGTCCAGTTCAGATTTAATACTAAGGACAGGAGCAACACAGAACAAAGATGGAAATAGAAAGGAAATTTTGTAATTTTGTTGTAGCATGAGTCCAGTTCAGATTTAACACTAAGGACAGGAGCAACACAGAACAAAGATGGAAATAGAAAGGAAATTTTGTAATTTTGTTGTAGCATGAGTCCAGTTCAGATTTAATACTAAGGACAGGAGCAACACAGAGCAAAGATGGAAATAGAAAGGAAGAGGCAAGGGAAAGTCTTGCTGCATAGGTGAGGAAGTGTTTGTCCCTGTACAGGATGCCTAGTTTCTGATTTTTTTTATGTTTGTTTTAATATGCTGATCAAAAGTTAGGTGTTCATCTATGATGATGTCTAGAAGTTTGGCATATGGGACTACTTGGAGGCAAGTGTTCATAGGTTCATAGGTTGGTACTAGGCTATTGGCCCTAGGGCCTATATAAGCCTAGCCAAAAAGGTACCTTGGCTTTCGCCACCCAAGACAATGATTTTCCTGTGCCCCTGTCAAGTAGAGACACAGAAGTGATCCCCGGAATGAATTTCCTATTTCCTATCCAATCATCAAGATTTTTCTTGAAGAGAACTAATGAGGAGCTTTGTTTGACATAGATAGGTAGTTTGTTCCAGAGTATGGGAAGTCTCTGGGACAGGAATCTATCCCTCCAGCATGAACTGTTTATTGTGGTGACAAGGTTTAGGTCCCTAGAGCATGTAGCTTGGAGAGATTGGGATTTCTTTAAGTGGAGCATGTCCAACAGCTCTGGGTTTGACATAGCTTTGTATGTTAGGCAGAGATCACCTCTGAGTAGGCGATATGCGACGGAGTAAAGCTGGTGTTTTTTGAGACAGTCTGCATAGGGCATCTGTTTGAGGCTGGTAATCCTCTTTGTGAGGTATTTCTATTGCCTTTCTAGCTATTATAGATGTCTTGTGAGGTACATACCAAAAGGGGTGTTGTACTCTATAATGGGTCTAATAAGTGATGAGTAGAGGGGAACAATGACCTCTTTTTTCCTGGATGACAAACCTTTTGCGATGAGGTGTGCCATGTAGAAGGATTTCCTCACTAATGTGATGATGTGATTATCAAAGTAGAGACCACTGTCCACCTGTGTCCCGAAGTCTCTTATCCCACTTCCAGTGTTAAGTAGACTACCGCCTATATGGTAGTTCATGGGTACAGAGTTTTTACCAAAAGGGTTGACAATGCACTTTTTGCCATTGAGCTTGAGGCCATGGCTTTGACACCAGGCTACTGTCTCAGGGAGGCCCTTTTGTAGGATGTCCACATCATTAGGAGTTTTGATTATGGCTCCTAGTTTGCAGTCATCTGCAAACTTCATTAGACAAAGACCTTCTGTGTTACCCTGTGCTTCTCAGAAGTAAATACCAAACAGGAGAGGACCCAGGAATGAACCCTGTGGTACTCCATTTATCACTGGTCTGAAGTAAGATTTGGTGTCTACTACTTTCACAATGTGGGTTCTGTCACTGAGCCAGTTGGCAAACCATATTGTGACATAGAGATTTATACCTAGTTTAGTGAGTTTATCTATAATTCCAGAGTGGGGGATGGTGTCAAAAGCCTTGGCGAGATCTAGATAGGCTGTGTGAACTACCTTACCCTCATCTATGGCTTTGGTGACCGCTTTAAAGATGTCTATCAGGTTTAGGAGACATGATCTGCCTTTTACAAACCCAAACTGGGTGAGGTCCAGAGTTTGGAGATTACCAATGTCATTATAAGTTCCATGATGGTATGTTCCATAGCCTTACAGACCAGGCTAGTTAGGCTAATGGGGCAGTAGTTCCTGGGGTCCATAGTGGCTCGCCCTTTGTGGAGTTGGATACCTGTCACTGTGCACCATTCAGTGGGCACAAAGCCTGAGGTGAGGCTATGATTGAGCATGGTACTTAGGTGGGGTGCCAGTTCATTCTGTCTTTCATGTAGAACTCAGCCTGGGATGTTGTCAGGTCCCATGGATGCTGTGTTCTTAGCTTTGGAAAGTGTGGTGTTTACCTGTGCAGCTGTGATTACAGGAAATTTACATTCTTCCAGTATAGAGATGGGCCCTTTAGGAGGGGGGGGGTAAAGTTAGCACTGAACCTATCTGCCAGGATGTTGGCAATATCAGTTGGTGCTGTATATTTAGTGCCATTGTGCTGTAACTCAGAGTAGATCTGAGTGTTGCCATTGAGATTCTTGACATAGCTATAGAATGCTTTGTGGTTGTCTTTAGACTCAGTAGTGATTTTGTTTTCATAACTATCTTTGGAGGATTTTATGAGGGATCTCAGCTTTTTACTGAAGTGGACCAGGGAGTTCCTCCAATCATGGGAGTTTACTCTTTTTTGCAACAGTTTCTTTCTTCTGTTGTAGAGTTTGTTTATGAAAGGGGACCACCAGATTGGCTTCCTTTTTTGGGAAGATAGCATCTTGGTTCTGTTAGGGATTGCACAATCCATGCACTCATGTGCTTATAAAGTGCATTTGTGTTGGATTCAGCAGTGGTACCTCTATTGTCCGTCTGCATGGGTGTCATGAAGTTTGCCACTTCTGCCTTAAGAAGCGTGAAGTTGGATTTGGAGAAATTATTTATGGTGGTTTACCTAATGGGTGGTGGGGGTGGGACTTGGATGTCTAGGGTAATTAGCTTGTGGATGGATCTGACCAATGAGGAATTGACCTCTGGTGTGGAACACCGGTTGCCAAGTGTTGTTGAGTGAATTGATTTTTTGGTTAAGGGTGTTGCTTTTTTGGGGGTGAATAACATGAGTTTGGTTTTATTAACATTTATGGCTAAATGGGTATTATATATCCAGGTTTCAGTGGAGGTGAAGGCATTTTGGGTGCTTATAAGTAGTGCTGAAGTAGACTTGGTCATGCAGATGATGGTGGAGTCATCTGCATATTGGATGACATTAGCATGGGGTATGCTGCTATGGAACTCATTAATGAAAGTGCTGACGAGCAGGGACCTAGTATTGATCCTTGTGAGACTCCATTACTGATGTTGAGGAAAGGAGAGAGGGATTGGTGCCATCTGTATGATTATTGTCTATCTATACGGTAGTTGGAAAACAAGCCTAGGGTAGGGGAGATATGCCTAAATTGGAGAGTTTGGTTAGAAGAAGTGGGTGGGAGACAATATTGAATGCCTTAGAAAGGTCAAGAAATAGTGAGGAGACAATGTATCCTCAGTGTTGAGCATGGCTGACTGTGTCCAAGTATATATGTATGCATATATATATATATATATATATATATATATATATATATATATATATATATATATATATATATACACAGTTCTAGGCTAATTGCCGTAGGGTCTTTACAAGCCTAGCCATGTATAAAATGCAAACATATATATCTATATCTATCTATATATTTTTATATATATATATATATATATATATATATATATATATATAGATATAGATATATATATATATATATATATATATATATATATATATATATACTGAGTTGAGTTTGTTTAACAAGATAATGCACTAATTCTAGGTGGATCTTATTCAGATGTAGCAGGGTACAAGTAAAGGCATGATTAATACCAGTGACTTAGTGGATCGATAATAATACCAATGGAATGACATATAACCTGTAACGATGCTTCCCAGGTGGTTCAGCAGTGCTGGGGTTAAAATGAGTGGATCAAGTCAGACGGACTTCCTCTACAGACTCGGCCTTGTTTTACAACCTCATGTAATACACGCCTTCTTGTTCATTGTCATTGAAAAGACCTTGAAAAACAAAAGAGGCACCAAATGTACATTTAAACTTGCTCCGCCCATCTGATATCTGTTGTCTGCTTAACTACCATGTGACGTGGTGAATGACTAACAGAAGATTTCATGGGATCAGAACTTACCTGTGCTACCTGAGAGCTAGACAGCCTTTTAATGTGATAACTTGATGACCTACATTTACAAGAAATTATATAATAATAAAACATATAATACATCTGAGATGTTATTATGTAGACCATCAGAAGGAGCAATAGTGCCCTTAGGATGAAAGGAGGACCATAGAATATTATTAGGCTATTGGCCCTGAGCCCCTAAAAAGCCTAGCCTAGAGTTTAGCCCATGTTTAGACAAGTCAGTACTCAATGCCCCTGTCAGGCAGGGACACGGGTGGAATCCCAGGGGTATATTTTCTGTTTCCCATCCAGTTATCCAGGTTGTACTTAAAAAGGGGTAAAGAGGTACTCTGCTTGATGTGGAGAAGGAGTGGATTCCATAGATGGGGAGTCTCTGGGACACAAATCTGTCCCGTCAACAAGTTAATGCTGCAGACCAGGTTGAGGCCACGCATGAGAGTTACTCGAGTAGAGCTTGACTTGCGATATGCAGCAGTCCGATCAAGGTGGGGTCCGTGATCGCCTTGTCTGCCAGACAGAGGTCACCTCTGAGGAGTCTGTATGAACCTGTGTAGAGGGATAAGGCTTTTAGCCTATTTGTGTATAGTAGATGTTTGAGGCCCTGAATTCTCCTGGGGAGGAACCTCTTTGGTCTCTCCAGCTGCAGGATGTGCTTTGTGAGGTACATGCTGAATGGGGCATTGTACTCAATAATGGGCCTTATAAGGGAAGAATACAGGGATGTTATGGCCTCCTTGTCCCTGGATGAGATACCCTTACTTATGAGGTGGGCCATCTAGAAGGCTTTCCTTACAACAGAAGCAACATGGTGGTCAAAAGTCAGGCTGCTATCAACACGGGTGCCCAAATCCCTCACCAATGATTGTGTGCTTACGACATTGTTATTAATGTGATAATTTGTGGGGATATCACTCTATCCAAAGGGGATGATGATGCATTTTTTGGTATTCAGTTTGAGGCCATGTTTCTGGCATCAGTCATTTGCCTGAGTGAGACCTTCTTGGAGGATATGTACATCACTAGGGGAATTGATGACAACACCCAGCTTGCAGTCATCTGTAAACTTGGTCAGCCATAGCTCACTGGTTTTGGCCAGCACCTCAGAAAAGAATATCCCAAATAACAGAGGCCCCAAGACTAAACCCTGGGGTACGCCACTTGTTATGGGTATACTGCTTGAGGTGACTTCCCCTATTTTGACTAGGTGGGTTCTATTAGTGAGCCAGTTTGCTACCCATCTGGTAATATATGGATTGATGCCTAGTTGAAAGAGTTTATCTATTATCTATTATGCCCGTGTGGGGAATAGTGTCAAAGGCTTTGGTTAGGTCAAGGTAGGTGGTGTGCACTCTCTTCCCCTTGTCCATGGCTTTCTTGACCAAATTTAGCAGACATGATCTCCCCTTGATGAAGCCAAACTCTGTGGGATCGAGTGCTTGGAGGTTGCCAATGTCCTTGTTAATGAGGTCCATGATAATCTGTTCCATGGCCTTCCAGATTAGGCTAGTTAGGCTGATGGGTCTATAATTTCCTGGATCCATGGACAATCCACCTTTGTGTAAAGGATGACAGTGGCTGTCCTCCACTCAGCTGGGATGAAGCTGGTACTCAGGCTTTGGTTAAATAGGGTCCCTAATGGTGCTTCAATTTCCTGCCTGAGTTCACGTAGGATGCAGCCTGATATATTATCGGGTCCCATGGAGGCTGTATTTTTTGCCTTTGGGAGAGCAGCAATGACCTGTTCCCTAGATATAATAGGAAGGGGGCAGGTACTGGGGATGTCCTGATCTACTGATGGGGGGGGGGGCAGAGGGATGAAGTTTTCACTGAATCTGTCAGCCAGGAAGTTGGCTGTCTTTACAACATTTGTATATGTGGTGTCCTTGACCACCAGTTCTGAACATATATGGGTGCTTTCTTTGCGGTTGCGGACATATGTGAAGAAGGCCTTATGATTGTCTTTAGTAGATGTGGCCAATTTGGACTCAAAGTTTGCTTTGGAGGATTTCACTAGCACTCTTATTTGCTTGTTCAGGCTAAGGAGACATTCCTTCCAATTGGGCACCTGCTCCTTCTTGGTTTTGGACAGCATTTTTTTCCTTTTGTTATAGAGTTTATTTATTGCAAAGGTCTGCCAATGTTGTACATGTAGCACAGGAGAAGGAAGCAGAGGCCTTATGGGACAGCAGCAAAGAGCAGTAAGGAAACAGCTTGTTCAGCTAGTTGGGTGATGAATCAAATGTCTTTTACACCTGATTAGAAAGACAAAACACCAGCCAAAGCTGGAGAATAGAGGGGAAAACAAGAGGCCTTGAAACATGGAGACAATCTGAGTGGGTGAGCATACCATCCCAAAGCTACCTAAAATCAGAAGGTAAAGCAACACCTCAGAATTATTCATACTATCCAAGTCTGGGAAACCGATAACTCTCAACCTCAACCCAAGGAATCTGGACAAAGCTGTAAATAATGGGGGGCAAAGGCCCAAAAGTAGGGAACATTTTTAAATAATGCTCTTACAAACTTAGAAAGTTGATAGAATAAAAGGGTTTGCATTAGTGTGAATTTTCAAATCAGTATGAAGTCTGAAATTCAAATGACAGTCATTTTCTGACTTCAGTCCTCGATGATTTGCCAATAATTTTTCAGAAAACCAAAAATTTATATTGAACAGACCAAAAATAGGAGGCAAAATCTAGACATTTTTTTAAAATCTGGACAGTTGAGAGGCATGCCAAAGGGGCATCAATCACAGTTGGTGAACGTGAAAGGGGAGGAGAATATTTAAAGATGTTCTAGCACAGTATCACTGTGAGACTGGGATGTTACAGTTCAGGCAGAGCTAGAACAGCATCACTGTCAGACTGCGATGTAACTGTACTGCTGGCAGTGTCGGTTGGTTTCAAAAGAAGAACAGAGTCTGATGTTTTGCTTGTTTCTAAGTGACCAGATGGTTAGTATTTCTGCAAAATTTGTTTTCATATTAGGAGAGAACGCTGTGGTAAGATGTATCATTCACTTAGAACTGGTAGAAGTATACATATGTGGTGGTGACTTGTATGGAATTGTTTAATATCTGGTCAGTGGTAGGAGAGTTTAAGCAAACAGGGGTATCAACAAGTCTCTGTGTCTCTTCCTCCACTCTGTCTATCACTTCTGCCCATTTAAATTAATTTAAAACTATAGTTTATGAATCTGGAACATTCGCTAAACACTGGAAGCATCTCTAAGCAATCCACCTGGAGTTAAAGCGACTTCCTCTTCTCAAGCCACGGGATCATTTTCAGATTCATATTAGTCTTAAATGGGAATTTGAATGTTAGTTGAAGGATTATGCTTCAGCAGAAGGCAGCGTAACCGATGAATCGCTGAAAGACACTTTCAGCAAATGGGAGGGGGTGTATCCCTCCACTGATGTGCACTTGTGGAGCTGATATATATATATATATATATATATATATATATATATATATATATATATATATATATATATATATAAATATAAATTAGGGGTGTCTCCCTCCACATGGGTGAAGTGGGAGCTTACCCATCTGTTAAAAAGCTTGAAAGCATTTTCACTGAAAGGGGTTTTCAGCAAATCTTGTTTGTGTACTTGCTCATTAAAAAATACTCCTTTAATGGAGAATCATGAATCCTTTTTCCTATACTGGAGTTTGCCTCTGCTTCTCCTGGTGGCCCAGAACCCCCCATAGACCCACCAGGAAACACTAGAGCACTGAGAGTAAGTTTAATTAAATTTATTTTAACAGTCAGTCAAAGGTAATGATCACATGGGCACTTGCATATTATCTCAACCAGATTCTAAATGACTCACTCTGCAGTTGTGCATGGTAGAGATGGGTAAACAGCAGGACTGTAAGTAAAATTGATATAGTGTTATGGTGTGAGTTAGATGGAAATGGTTTGCGGATGGTAGTCGTACCACATTTAAACATGGAAGGCCAACTGCTTTTTCCCCCTTCTAATGTCATACAGGAGCCTGGAGGCTCAACAGTACAATGGACATTGAACATATTGGTCTTAGTGTTTAAAAACACATCCCTTTTGCTCATTACTGTGATGTGCTGGTCAACTTGAATACGTTTTGTTGTAGATTCCATGGTGCTTAACGGTGATATATTAGTTTGTCTGCTGTCCTTGTGCTCATAACATTGGAGCGGCTTGGTTGCTGAGCTTATTCAGCTGCTCCCTGCAGTAAAAGACCTGGCATGCTGTTACAGCTTGGAAAATGCTTGACTGTTTCTTCTTCTGTGGTGAAAATGTTACGGCTATCGCTGTGAATATAGATTCAAAACAGTCTTTTTTTCTTTGCAGCTTGAGCTTCACACCAAGTGTATTCTGCTAAGTAAGATTCAAGCTGCAAAGAAAAAAAGACTGCTTTCAATCTATATTGACAGCGTCACTGTAAGATTTACACGACATAAGAAGAAACAGTCAAGCGATTGCTTCCCTCAGTTTTAATTAGACCTTGTTATTTAATTTGTGTTGTAAACATTACATCCTAAAAAAGGTCAGTTTTCTTACCCAATTAAATGATAGCATAAAGGGCTGCCAGAATATATCAATTGTGCGTCATTTTGAATCTGGTTGTGATAATACAGAAGTACCATCACATGTAATATGCATTTTACAAACTACACTTTTTCTTCACAAAGGAAACAGTATCAGGACACATTTCTACAGCATTCCAAGGTTTGTTATTTAACATTTTCCCATCACACATTTTTCAGAATATGAACATCCAACCCAGTATATCAGCATCAGAATATACTTTCCCCATTAGTTCCATAATACAGCAAATCTGTTCAAGAATCATTTATAGACACTCAAAGTACGATTTGCATTTTCACAAAGCCTGACAAAAATCTTTATTTGTTCACATTCTAGAAAGACAAGAAGCACATGATCAATACTTTGCAAAGTTACACCAAATACATAATCTTTCTTTATTATATTTTTAAAACTTTCAAGCTTTGACTTGGCCTTGTCCCAGGAGCCTGAATGGTGCAACTATGGACACATGGTGGTCATACAGTGGCATAGGATGGCAAGGCAGCACAGCAGAGATATGACTTCAACAAAGTATGCCAGTATATCTGCATGGCTCCCTAGGTGTATATATGTAGAGCATTGTGTAAGGGACAATGGTGACAGTCATCATCATCATGCTTTCATGCCTTGTGACACACACTATGACCCTTGATACCTGTCACCTGGTTAGTGTTTACGTACAACTGTAGATGGTGGTGGACATCAATTATGCTTATGTAGAGGAGGGCAATTTAGGGCCAGCATCTATTCACAGGGCCATAAAAATGCATAAACAATACACAGGGGTAGACCATATGGGCATGTCTATAGTGTTGTTAGGGGACATATTTACACACACACAAGTTGGATGCTGCGAGAGTAGAACCCCTACCTATTTAGTATTACGCACTATAGCTCACAGTACTTACCGCATGTGCCACACTGTTTATCTGCTGCTATTCTGTCAGCCAGTGCTCTTAAGGTGGATGACATCAGCAGGCCTTGTAACAGAGGCCACTGTTGAGGCCAATAACTAGTCAGCGGGTGTAAAATGCATAACCATTGCACAGAGATCGCCCATAGGGGGCTTGTCTGAAGTACTGCAGGGGATAGATTCACTCACACACACAGAGTTGGATGCTGTGAGATTAGAACCCCTAACTGTCTAGTATTACACACTGTAGCTCACAATACTTATCTTATGTGCCAAGCTGGTTATCTACTACTACCCTGTCAGCCAGTGCTTTTAAGGTGGATGACATCAGCAAGCCTTGTAGAGGAGGGAATTCAGAGGCCAGCAGCCAGTCACAGGGCCAAACATGCATACCATTGCATGGAGACAGCATATATGAGCATGTCCATAGTGCTGTGATGGGATATATTGATATACACACAGAGTTGGAGGATGTGAGATTAGAACTCCTATCGAATGAGTATTACATACCACAGCTCACAGTACCTACCGCATGCACCACAGGTTATGTCTGTTGTATAGGTTGATGCAGACGCAGTACTTGTGGAGCACACCAAGTGGCCTTGTGTTAGACAGCATGTATGGCCTGCAGAGTGATATTGCGTGGTACTGTTCTAGTATCCAGATCCTAGGCAGCGGATACCTAGTCATATCCATGCTCTGTGTGTAAACCTACCAGTCTGGCCATATGTGGCTGTTTGCAGTCTGATAGGCAGACATGTGGGCAGGAACAATATGGCCTGTCCAAGGAGTACATTGCACCCATTGTACATTACACCACCTGCATAACTATGTCTGTCTACAGAGTGACAGGCTGCAGGCTTAGGGGTCAGTGGGTGAGTGGACTATGTACTGTTGCGGACTTGGTCTGGTGCCATTGGATGGCTGTTGTGATGTGTATCTGCAGATGGCCCCAGCAGTCGGGGGTATGTGTGAACATTTGTACATCCCCACCCATATCTATATTAATGGTGTATAACAGGATTATTTCCTTATCACTGTACTTTATATAGCTATATATATATATATATATATATATATATATATATATATAAACTGTGCAACATACTGATAGAAACACTAATCAAGCATGAGTTGGACAGGGTGACACAGATATGTATATGTAGCTGTCTGTCTGTACAGACATATGTCCACATAGCAGGTCTTTGGGCAGATGAGGCAACAGACATGGGCTCTAGTTAGTTAAGTGTAGGAGCATGCCCAGTGTGACTGTCAGTACTTACAAGGTGACTCCAGGCCAGATCTACTTGTACTCCTGTCTGGGATTTTGTGTGTTGCAGCCAATTGGCTACTGGACCTGTTTCCACAGTCCATCAACTCCCTGATATTTTCTCCAAGCCATTCCCTGGCTGTTTGTTTAACGTAATATGTGACTCATACCTATCAACTGTACAGATTTTAATGGAATGTGTAGAGTTTTGCTTCATATTTTTGGTACGTTTTTCATAACATTGTGACTTTGTGGCACATTAGGGGCAAAACATTGTATACTTACATTAGCATACGATGAGAGATATTTGAGTTACTGACTCCATGCACATCAGGGTATTCGTGCTAACCCAGGACCTGTTATTGTGCCAACTTTCCACATGTTTTCTGGCCAATGGTTAATCCTCTTTATTGTTTATGGCTTTGTTCAGATTCCCTGCTCTAAGAGGTTGAGAGGTATGATGTGACTGGGGTACATGATGTAACACCACACACAGGGTGACAGTCTTCATTCCTCTCACTGTACATGATTTTGCAGAATGTCCAGCATTCCGCCCCATATGTCTGTTCTGTTCCTCATACAGTTGTGTTTATCTAGTAATATACTATAAAATGCAGTCCACTGAATTGTTGTAACTACTGACACATTTCAGTGGTGGCCTTTACATCCTGCAGCTAATCTCACCTGTTGCAACCTGCTGTTATACCAGCTACCTTCTAGGTTACTCAGGGCATGTATAATGTCTGTAGGTTAGGACCTCTGTCCCCCTATTTTCTTTGGCTGTGTCCAGCTTTCTTGCAATAACATATTACATTGTTATAACAGTCTTTGGGACTCCTACCATATGAGTAACTCGCATCCAAAAGTTGTAGGTGTGGCTAGCTGTGAACCATCAAGACCATCAACCATGCTAATGTCCTTAGCCCAGTGAGCCACACAAGCATCCAGAAAGTGAGGTTTAATTCCTTACACTATCAACAGTATACAGACATACACTGTGACCCCTGTGTTTTGTGGAAAATACATGTGGCAGGTTCTTTGTGACAGCCCTGGAATTGTGTTGTCTGCTGATATATCCTTGCAAACATACTGTTACTGCAGTTGTAATGGGAACACTGATTCATTGGTGTAGGGACTCTGGCTTTGACAGTCATGTGTCTGTCCTATGACCCCATCATTTGGCATTTCCCTTGCATAACACAGTGGGGTTTCCAGCCATGTGGCCTAATGCATATTATGGGGCAGCCAGTATTGAACAGAGTACCTGTGTCCCAAGTAGCTGTTAGTTCTGTGCAAGTAGCCCAGTAGCCCACTGTATTCCCTTGCATACATGCAGCAGGTCCATACATATGCTACCATAGTCTCATACCCCATACATTTGTTGTATAGGATAGTGACTTACCTTGCAAATACAGTGGTTGAGAGACCTGTGTGTCAGGGCTGCCTGTCTGATGCACGCAGTACACAGCCAATACATGGTTAGGTACAGGTTGTCTGGTCTGGCTGGCATCCTTTTTACTATGTATGCGAGTTGGAGTAAGGTGCCAGTCCCTAGGACCCTAGGTTGTCAGTGCATGTGCTATATGTTGTCTCTTGGCCAAGGCCAGGACATACTGGGCACATCTACATCTGCCAGCAAGGACAGCCTCGGGGGGGGGGTCCTCCTCTGAGTCCCCCTGTGGGTGTAGCTGTGGGGACCTAGTCACTGGTGGAGGCTGTGTATTCCTTCCCTATGATGATCCTGCTGCAGCTGTTTCTGCAGGATCATATTGTGTAGCATGGCACATACTGTGAACATCTGCGCACATGTGGCTGGAGAGTACTGCAGGGCTCCACCAGATATATATAGGTACTGGGACCATGAGCAGCCTAAACACATGCTCTGTGATGTTCCTAGTTTGTACATGTGCCTCATTATGGCATTCTTTGGTGGGTGGGTGTGCATTTCTGATAGGTGTCATCATCCATGATTCCAGTGCATAATCAACATCTGCCAGTAGATGGCCATATGGGCTGTCACCCCTGGTAAACATCTGGTACAGCTGTGATGCATGCCAGATATGAGAGTCATGATAACTGCCAGGGCTGCCAGCACACGCATTCATGATAATGCCCTGGCATTGTACACAAACTGGCAATGATGGAGTGATACCTATTGCAGTTGACATACACTCCACCCTCCTCACCAGGCAGTGCTTTGACGTGTACATAAATGCAGTCTATGGCATCCAGTACCTCAAGGCAGTGTGTTACATGGTAGAAGAGTCGCATACTGCTAGTTCTTTCCTCAGGGGTGCAGGGTAAATAAATGTGCTCACTGGCAAGTGTTAACATGGTGTCCAGGAGATGGTGGAGTACCCTGGATGCTGATGCCTGTGAGACCCCCACCATGCTCTACTTGGTGTTTGGAAAGTACCTGTAGCTAGTATCCTAAGGGCTACACATACCTTTGTTTCCACAGCGGGATGGATTCCCCTCTGTTGTCTCTGGGTCTGAGTTGAGGGCGGCAGAGCATGGTGAGTTCTTGTAGTATGTCCCTGTCCACCCTGTAGTGCTTTACAATCTTCAGCTCATGTAGCTCCTGGAAGGTTACCTTGGGCCTGAACACTCTTCTCCTTCTTTGTCTAGGCCTATGGTCAGCAGCAGCGCTGACCTCAGCATCTAGCACATACAGATGTAGCAGAGCTGCAGCAGCCCCTAGCATTGCTTTAGTTAAAAATCCCATGTTTGTACTGCACTGGTGCAGAGTATGAGGGTGAAATCAGACTGCAGGGTGTATGCAACTTTTCTAGTGTTCTGCTGTAGGTACAGCCTGTGTGATTGGCTACCTATGATGCATTCCACCTGCCAAGTATATCATAATCAGTGTTTTAATGGCCCAGTTTAAGTGGTACAGGGGTCATCAGTAATTTATGCATGACTGTCTTTCCCAGGCAATTTTCTTTACTTTTCTTTTCTTTTTTTTTTAAACAGCTTTTCCTGCTAAGCACTGTGGTGTAGTGCACAATCCTACACCACAAATATAAACAATGCTCTGCACTCAGTCAACACACCCCCGTAGATAGGCATGCACAGTACAGTGGCAAGCTCTGCAAAAATGCTCAAACTAGCTAAAACACATGCCCCAAAGTTAAAGAAAGTTTAGCAGGCACTGGACGCACACCCTGCTTAGTGGCACGGCATGTAAACAGGTGCTGCTGAGCTCCAATGTGCTTAAAGATTTTGAGACACACTCCCATTTGATGTCAGCTATCTTTTCTGTGGACACCAATATGGTTCTGGGGTACCCATATGTGATCTGCTGACACGGATACCCATTTTTGCTATTCAGTAACCCCAGCTCATTTATGTACAGATCTATGCACTTAGCCAGGAAACTGCACTATTCCAGACCCTGCCTCCATAGCAAGCACAGAAATCTACCATAGTACATACTCCATGCTAGGCCCTATAATGCATTATTGTCACATATCTTATTTTTTTGTTTGTTTGTTTTTACACTTTTAAATATTTTCTTTTTGCATAATGGCATGGCCGAGCAAACGTAACATGAGTATTAAAAAAATAATAATTATTTAGATTATTTTCCATTACTTTTTGGACATACAAGACATAGTTTTGCACATCTCTATATGCTATTTCTGTCCTTCTAGCTAGGCTTTTACAGCCCCTGTTCACTTTTTTATCTCATGTAGATGGAATTTTTCTGCGTACACTTAGGACACCAACACAGGGTCTGCAGGACTGCCTATTTGCTTGCTGGATCACTCCAACACTCTCATTTGCATGCAGTTCACTTGCTTATGAGCTGATTTGCATGCCACAGACACTTACGTGTTTGCACACTCATGCGTGCCCTTCAACTCTAATTACTGTATTGCACGGCTGCTTACTTCTGTGTAAGCTCCGTGCTACTATGCCTACATGGGAAATTAATCCATGTAGCCTTTATTTAATTCCCCCTCATATTTATTTAAATAACATAAGGACAATATGTTAAATTTGCATGTGTGTTACTCTGTATCCAAGAAAGTTAAACATTGACAATGGTTAAAAGACTATATATTAATATTCCAGCTGTAGTGAAAAAACATATTTATTAATTTTCTTATTTGTAGTTTATGACTGTAAATATCTAATAAATATTTTTCATAAGAAGATGGCATATAACATTTCTTTTTTTACAGTAGACTTTTTTTTATCCCTTCAACCATATTCCCTTTATCCATTAAGCGAGTAAGGTCACAAGCAAACTAGTCTTAAAACTGAGTTATAACATCTTTTAACTTATATCGTTTTGATACTGGAAAATATTTCTTTCACAATCACATTTAACTTAACGTATCAAACTGTAATGTTAATGTGCCATGTATAACTAAGATACAAGTAATCTATAAATTTATTAATTCATTTATCCATTCTTGAATAATATCTGCATCAAAACTAAACAGTTAATTTACAGTTCTTCAAGTGAAACAAGTAATTAAAAGTTCTGGTGGTCAGCAGCACCTCAGTGGTCTGTCTCTGTAGCCATGCTAAATGCTAATGACACATTCCAGAGGAGAGGCATATGTGAATTAGCCATGTGAGTTCCACATGGGAACTACTTGCAGTAAGGTATTTACTCAGTCGAGCAATTTAGAGAATCACTTAGGTGCCTAAATTAGCATGACTGCTCCTCTGTGCTCATGGTAATGAAGAGGGTCACAAGGCAATGTTCAACCACTGCAAAAGAGGTAAGTGCTGGAGAGTCTATTAGTCAGATAGTGTTAGCGGGTGTGTGAGTGTGTATATGTGAGAGGCTGCATGTATTAGTGTATCTACCTGGGAGGTCACAGTAGGTGGTTAGGGGTGCTTGTGAGTGTGTGCGTGTGTGTGTGTGTGTGTCTGTGTGTGTGTGTGTGTGTGTGTGTGTGTGTGTGTGTGTGTGTGTGTGTGTGTGTGTGTGTGGATATGGAATGGAAATGTGTGTGTGTGTGTGTGTGTGTGTGTGTGTGTGTGTGGGATGGGATGTGGTAATTTTCATAATGTCACTCACCCCTACACTAATGAGCAAAGGCTGCAATATTGGGTTGTGGGTACCATTAGTGACCCGGTGATACTGTGATAAGTGATACTTATTTATTAATGCTTGGGACAGGGAGACCACTAGCCACCAGGAATACATCTTTACAAATACATGGGTTTGGAAGAATATTATCAACCCCATAAAACACTAAATAAATGAGAGAACACTAGGCTCCAGGGTTAACTCTTTACTGATGTGCCTTAATGGCACTTATACAAGATCTGGGTGAGGGAACATTACACACCAGGGTTAACTCTGAAGACATGGGGTTGGGGGTGGGTACACTATGACATCAGGGGTACTCTATATGGCCTGCCTTAAAGACACTTACTAAAAAATAAAAATAAAAGTAAAAAAGCATTGTGGAGCAGGGAAACACTAGTACAAGACATTCTATAATTAGCATTAAGAGCATTAAAAAAATAAGATTCCAGTCCTGTGCCCTCCAACTTCCTATGCACTACCATTAGACATCACAGATGTGATGTGAAAAAATATGTAAGATTAACCAAAAAAAAATGTGTAAACTATAAAGGGGGAAAGGCTTCAAGCCCTGAGCCACTGCATGGGAAACATCAGCATTAACCTACTGTACTTACTGATAAATTTGTGCAGCGGGTCTTTTATTAACATATGATAAGATCTCAGGCATTATGCAATTCCTGCAACAGCTTGCAACCTACAAGGGAGAGGAACAGGAAATGTGAAGCATACCTCTCAACCTCTTAGAAAAAAAAATCCAGACAAATACAAAATTAATGGTGGGACAAAATCAAGGATGAATTTTAATTACTCTTTCTAAAAATTTCAGAAATTCTCAAGTATAATAGCTTTTACACTACCTCATATTTACTGAAAGATATAGCACGAAAGTCTAATGTCTGGCATCAATTACTGACTATAATCATTCATGATTCACCAGGTCAGGAATAGGAGATACAGAGGTGATTCTAACAACACAGGGACAGGTAATAGATATATGGTATGGTGTGGTGTGTGTGTGTGTGTGTGTGTGTGTGTGTGTGTGTGTGTGTGTGTGTGTGTGTGTGTGTGTGTGTGTGTGTGTGTGTGTGTGTATTGTGTGTAGGACAGTGAAGGGGGTGCATATGCTAACATGATGCATCATCTGCCTCTGTTAACTACAACAGGAAAGTGATTATCTGCACATTCAGTAGTTAACAGTGATTCAGAAACATGTAAATTAGTATATTAGTATTAGTGAAAATTAGGCCTTTCTTCATTTCAGCTAATTTGTCTCTGAACACAGAAACAGGGCTTTTACATTAGCCTTTACCATGACAGGTGGATTTCTTTCTGTATCTCCAAAATAGTGTCATTGCCATTTTGTGTCTTGAGTGATAAGATGTTTCATTTAATGCAGTCAGATTATATATAGTTATTTATTTATTCATTTGACATTTGTTAACCGGGTTAGTTCAACTGGACAACAGAGCCCTTTTTCAATGGAGACCTGAGGAGAAAAGCTCCACAGATAAATAAATACAAAACAAAACATCATAAAATATTAACTTACAAGTGTAAACAGAATACACCTTATAAATGAACATGTTAGAATACAAGAGTAATATTGAGGGTTTAAACAGCCATGGTTCATATTAAGTATATAAAATATAATATAAAAAATTAGATTATATATAATAATTGCCATCAGAGAGAAGTTCAAGGTTGGTAGAATATCATAAAAACCTTAAATGAGTAGTTGAGGTAAAGTGCGGAATCTGAGAGGGGAAGGGGAGAGGAGAGGTAGTAGTTTAGGTGGGAGTGGGACAAGGACAGGCTCAAGAATGACTAAATAAGTCCTTTAGAATTTTTTTGAAGTTAAGGAAGTTGATGTTTATTCTTGAGAAAGGGGAAGTTTGTTCCAGGCATTGGTGACAGAGTCGTTGTATAAAAGTTTGCAAATATTTTTATTGGGTCTGTAGATGTCTAAGAGGTGTAGGTCTATGCTGCATACGTTACGCTTAGGAGAGTAGGGAGTGATGAGGTCCATGTGTAGATGTTCAAGAGGAGGTCTATGTGCTGCATAATGCTATTTTTAGGAGAGTAGGGAGTGATGAGGTCCATGAGGAAAAGACAGCGAGAGGATTGATTTAAGATAGTGTGTGTGAGGTAGAGTTGGGTAGGGCGTGATGAGGTCATGAGGAAAAGACAGCGAGAGGATTGATTTAAGATAGTGTGTGAGGTAGAGTTGGGTAGGGCATGATGAGGTCATGAGGAAAAGACAGCGAGAGGATTGATTTAAGATAGTGTGAGGTAGAGTTGGGTAGGGAGTGATGAGGTCATGAGGAAAAGACAGCGAGAGGATTGATTTAAGATAGTGTGCGTGAGGTAGAGTTGGGTAGGGAGTGATGAGGTCATGAGGAAAAGACAGCGAGAGGATTGATTTAAGATAGTGTGCGTGAGGTAGAGTTGGGTAGGGCGTGATGAGGTCATGAGGAAAAGACAGCGAGAGGATTGATTTAAGATAGTGTGTGTGAGGTAGAGTTGGGTAGGGAGTGATGAGGTCATGAGGAAAAGACAGCAAGAGGATTGATTTAAGATAGTGTGCATGAGGTAGAGTTGGGTAGGGCACAATGAGGTCATGAGGAAAAGACAGTGAGAGGATTGATTTAAGATAGTGTGTGAGGTAGAGTTGGGTAGGGAGTGATGAGGTCATGAGGAAAAGACAGCGAGAGGATTGATTTAAGATAGTGTGCGTGAGGTAGAGTTGGGTACGGAGTGATGAGGTCATGAGGAAAAGACAGCGAGAGGATTGATTTAAGATAGTGTGTGAGGTAGAGTTGGGTAGGGAGTGATGAGGTCATGAGGAAAAGACAGCGAGAGGATTGATTTAAGATAGTGTGTGTGAGGTAGAGTTGGGTAGGGAGTGATGAGGTCATGAGGAAAAGACAGCGAGAGGATTGATTTAAGATAGTGTGTGAGGTAGAGTTGGGTAGGGAGTGATGAGGTCATGAGGAAAAGACAGCGAGAGGATTGATTTAAGATAGTGTGCATGAGGTAGAGTTGGGTAGGGAGTGATGAGGTCATGAGGAAAAGACAGCGAGAGGATTGATTTAAGATAGTGTGTGTGAGGTAGAGTTGGGTAGGGAGTGATGAGGTCATGAGGAAAAGACAGCGAGAGGATTGATTTAAGATAGTGTGCGTGAGGTAGAGTTGGGTAGGGAGTGATGAGGTCATGAGGAAAAGACAGCGAGAGGATTGATTTAAGATAGTGTGTGTGAGGTAGAGTTGGGTAGGGAGTGATGAGGTCATGAGGAAAAGACAGCGAGAGGATTGATTTAAGATAGTGTGTGTGAGGTAGAGTTGGGTAGGGAGTGATGAGGTCATGAGGAAAAGACAGCGAGGATTGATTTAAGATAGTGTGAGTGAGGTAGAGTTGAATAGGGAGTGATGAGGTCATGAGGAAAAGACAGCGAGAGGATTGATTTAAGATAGTGTGCGTGAGGTAGAGTTGGGTAGGGCGTGATGAGGTCATGAGGAAAAGACAGCGAGAGGATTGATTTAAGATAGTGTGCGTGAGGTAGAGTTGGGTAGGGCGTGATGAGGTCATGAGGAAAAGACAGCAAGAGGATTGATTTAAGATAGTGTGCATGAGGTAGAGTTGGGTAGGGAGTGATGAGGTCATGAGGAAAAGACAGTGAGAGGATTGATTTAAGATAGTGTGCGTGAGGTAGAGTTGGGTAGGGAGTGATGAGGTCATGAGGAAAAGACAGCGAGAGGATTGATTTAAGATAGTGTGCGTGAGGTAGAGTTGGGTAGGGAGTGATGAGGTCATGAGGACAAAAAAACGAGAGGATTGATTTAAGATAGTGTGCGTGAGGTAGAGTTGGGTAGGGAGTGATGAGGTCATGAGGAAAAGACAGTGAGAGGATTGATTTAAGATAGTGTGCGTGAGGTAGAGTTGGGTAGGGAGTGATGAGGTCATGAGGAAAAGACAGCGAGAGGATTGATTTAAGATAGTGTGCGTGAGGTAGAGTTGGGTAGGGAGTGATGAGGTCATGAGGAAAAGACAGCGAGAGGATTGATTTAAGATAGTGTGTGTGAGGTAGAGTTGGGTAGACAGTGATGAGGTCATGAGGAAAAGACAGCGAGAGGATTGATTTAAGAGAGTGTGCGTGAGGTAGAGTTGGGGAAGAAGGAGTCAGTTATAGAGCTCAAGCCATTGTAGGTTTTATAAAGTTATGCAGTGGTGAGAGCAATAGGGAAGGTTGGCAGTGAATCTGGCTACTTTGTTGTAGGTAGTTTCAAGTTTCGCTAATAGATTTTATTGAAAATTGGTGAGAACAGGGGCTGCACAGAGTAAGGCTGAGAGAAGGATAGTATGTGCTAGAGAATGATTGGCATTAATAATGACGTATTTTTATGTCTGTATAAGAGACTACGTTTTTGTTGGGTCGTTTTGATGCTTGCTTAGTATGTATGTCAAACTTTAAATAGTCATCTATGATTACACCCACAAGTTTAGTATGTGGTTCAACAGAGAAATGTATTATTAAGAGAAGATACTGTGAAGGCATTTTTGTGTTGCTGTAGTGACTTGTGGAGGAAGAGGAGAAGTTTTATTTTTTTAGGATTGAGAAGTAGTTGATTATTGGTCAGCCATTTTTCAACTGAAATGAGGGAATCTTAAGTAAGAGCAAGGAGGTGGGGAAGGTTATCAGAGCATGTGATCATAGCCGAGTCGTCTGCGGATTGTATTAGTGAGGAGTTTGGGCAGGAAGTATGTAGGCTTTATGTAAAGATGTTAAACAGGAGAGGTCCAAGGATGGACTCTTGGGGAACACCTGTTTGGACTGGTAGAAAGGGGAAGGAGGAGGAAAGGCATTTTATGGACTGGAATCTGTTGGAGAAGAAACTGGAGAACCAGAGTATACTAGAAGAGGAGAGGTTAAGAGAAAAATGTTTAGAGAGCAGCAGGGTATGAGAAACAGTGACAAAGGCTTTAGATATGTCGGAGAAGAGGTATGAGACTAAGTTGTTATTGTCCTGTGCTTTGGCGATACTCTGTGTAAATGAAATGAGAGCTGTAAAGGTGCTGTGGTGAGCATGGAAACCATGCTGGGTGGGTGTTAACAGGTTGTCTTGTATGATGTGTTTGAGAAACAGGTTATGAATACATTTTTCTAGAATTTTGGATAAGGGTGATAGCATAGCAATAAATTTGTAGTTGGTTGGTTCAGTTGAATTTCCACCTTTGTGGAGGGGTATGACATAGGATTTTTTCCAGATGTCAAGGACTGTGTTCTCCTGAATTGCCCTATTTACTAATATGGAGACTGGAAGTACAACAATCTTAGCTACAAATTTAATGAATGGAGGAGGTAAGTGGTCAGCAGAGAAGGAGTAGGTTTTAAGTTTGGTAAGAATAGATTTGATGTACACAGTAGGGATGGGTTTAAAAAAATCTGGATGGAATTGGTAGAGGGAAGGGTATCATAAGTGGAGAGGGAGGTGTTGCCAGGTTTAGTTAACTTTTTTATATACTCGATAAGGAAGGAACTAAAAAAGCAGGCAGTGTCTGTTGGTGAGCTGTTAGGACAGGGTCAGGGGGTAGAAGGATTGCCTGGATGCACAAATTTATTAAAACTATTCCAAAACATTTTTGTGTTGGAGTTGGGGTTATCTAGTGATTTCTGATAATATTGTTTTGTGTCCAGATCGAATAGTTGTTTGTTGGTTAGGTTCATAAGTTCTCTATAGGTTTGGAGATGGTGATGGAGTTTTTTCCCAGGTTTTCCAGGCACTGTCTCATTTAAGCATTAGTTTATGGGTGGATTGGGTTAACCATGGAGCAAAGTTGATTTTTGTTCTTATTTTTCTAGTGGGGGCTAAGGACTTTAGGATATTCACGAAGATGTTGTTAAATTTAGAGACAGCCTCACTGAGAGGGAGGGCATAGAAAAAGTACAACTTAATAGAGAAGAGAAGATTATTGAAGGTATCTGGGCAGAAATTAGAGAGATTATGGCTGTCTTTGTATTGGTGAGGTTTTAGCAGATGAGGTGAGTGCCCTAACATGTGGGTTCGGGAGATGGTCACTGAGGGGAGTCAGGAAGAGTGGTAGCATTACGATACAGATTTGGGTTAGAGGTGAGGATCCAGTCAAGGGTAGTGCTGTTATTTGTATGGGAGAGGTGATGAGTTTGAGATAATCCAGAAAGATTGATGCTAGTACTGGGAGATTATGAATTAAGGAATTTCCAGTCAATATTGACATCACCTAGGATGATAGTCCCATAAGACATGTTTTGACATGCCCAGGACAGAAATTGTTTGAGGGTAGGGATGTTGTTGCCAGACGGGATACAAATTGCTACTATGGCTAGGTTTTTGTGATTATTTAATTTACAGTTAGCAATAAGAATTTCAGCTGGATGGAAATTGGGAGGAGATGTAGGTAGAAGATAGCGAGAGAGTTTGAAAGGGTATGCGATAGCTGCACCATCTTGTTTCTTGTGTCGATCGAGGTGGAGGATATTGTAACTGGGAGGGGGGTTGTAACCATGTTTCTGAGAGTTTGAGAATGTCAGGGTTGTACAGAGAGACAAGGGCATAGAAAGAAGTAACTTTGTTAGCAATGCTTTGAATATTGAGGGAGAGTATTTTCAAGGTTTTGGGGTGTGAGGTTGAGGAGTTTGGATAGGGGTATGGGGAGGTGATGAGGAAGAATGTTCAGGTAATGCAGTGGAGGTGTTAGAAGGGTCAGTATGGGAAATTGTGGTTGGGTTTGAGGATTGGCCAGGGTTGGGGTGAATATCGCCGGCCAGCAGAAGGCTTGGAAAAGCTTGGAAAGAAGGGTTTGTATGCTGTGGAAAGACAGCTGTAGAAGAGAAATTTGGGTTTAGGTTTTATAAGGGGAGAGGGAGGGAGAAATATGTTAAATTTATGTAAGAATGTAGGAGAATTTGAGAAGTTTATAGAGGTTAGTGGATTGTAGTGATTGAGGGAGATAGTAGAGGAAGAGTGCGAGTGGTGGTAGTGGGAGTGATAGGAGTTGGAGTAGAAAAAAGTGAGTAGAAGGAGTGAGTTAAGCAGGATAAGTAACATATTGTAAGCTGAGTGAAAAAAGTGAGGGTAGGTAATAGTTAATTAGAGTAATATGGTGGAGGAGGTAGTTTTGAGTAACTGGATAGCAAGGATTGGCTGGTGGGAGGAAATTGAGTGGTTGTGGGGTGTAGTTAATTAAAGTGAGTGTATAAGTTTGAGGAAAGTGGGGTTGGGTGGGAATGGGGGTAAGGCAGAGAAGCAGAATGAGCCCGAGCAAAGTGAGGGTGAATGGAGCGGGTTGAACCAGGACTTGGAGAAAGCTGTGAGATAAGAAAACAATCAATCAGTGAACCCAGGTCAGTACCTAAAGGCATCTTTTTATCTATGTGAACTCAAAAGCAGATTTAGTAGAGCATCAGGGAAGTAGAATATAAAATAAATGCAATTCTTTGGAAAACTGTATATTTCTATGTCAATAAACTGGGGGAAAGGAGGGGAAGGTGTCTAGTAGTGTGCAGAGCAGAAGAACTGATGGGACTATCAAAGAGAAGGTTATATTAGAGCTACACTAACAGTCTGTTGGTAAAAGTAGGACTTGCACTAGCTTTTTACTGGTTTGTATTGGGTTCTAGTATCTACATTCTTGTATGCAGACAGTTGCTTCATTTTTTTGCTGGACTTTTGAATGTGGTTAAGGGACAGTAAGGAAAGAGAGAGAGATGTCAACATGAAGCCAGACAAGGCGGTAGGTGAATTAAAAAATGAATAAAGTGGGAACAAGAGACAGACAAGAAAATAGCACAATTTAAGTAGTTAAGCTAAGCAGTACTTAACACATAAATTAGTTAAGGAACAAGCAGTGATAATTAATAAGAAGTCACCCAGTTCAGTAGTATGAAACTCAGTCTATCGCCACCTTAATTACACAGAATGCAGAGTAATTCATTGCCAGTAAACGTTTCCAGCTATTTGTTGCTACTTAGTGATGCATGCCAACAGAACTGAGCTGCATGATGGGAGGGCATAAAATTACAGTAAAATCATTCAGTTTTCACACAATACGGTAACAGAATAGGTGCTCAAATAAGCTGAGTAGTAAAATCTAACAAATAACATGTTGAAACAGCACGCCAATGGAGTAAACAACATGGCGTCCGAACACCAATAAGAGCACTCAGTTCCAATTCAAAAGCAGTAACAGCAATGTGTTCTAGTAAGCTGTTTAACAAAATCAGACTAAGTCAAGCTGAAACACTGCATTTCCAAATTGCAAACAGTAAAATGCAGTTACACACTTAAGCAATTTAAAAGCAGTTACACAATGTGTTCTGGTAAGCTGTTTAACAAAATCAGACTAAGTCAAGCTGAAACACTGCATTTCCAAAGTGTAAACAGTAAAATGCAGTTACACACTTAAGCAATTTAAAAGCAGTAACACAATGTGT
>NC_056737.1:1189279693-1189453511 GCF_019279795.1 Protopterus annectens
AAACTCACCCAACTGGGAATTAACTATATGTCACTAGCTGAGTAGCCACCTGGCTTACTTATAGAATGCATACAGTCAAAGTTGGGGATTAATCTCTACCAGCACCCCCATTACCAGTGGTGTACCACAAGGATCTGTGCTGGGCCACCCACTGTTTGGAATCTATTTCTCAGATTTCCAGGTGAAGATAGATGGACTTTGGCTTACCAAGTTTGCTGATGACTACAAACTGGGTGTAATCACTGAGTCTCCCAATGATGCTGACATACTATAAAAAGAGCTTAAACAGAAAACTGATTGGTGCTAAAGCCATGGACTTGAACTAAATACAAAAAAATCTGTTATCATCCTCTTCATCAAAGAGGAAGTCCCTGCAAATTGCAATATTAATAGACCCCCCCCAGCTCAAACTCTATGGTGAGAGATTTGGGAACATAGGTTGATAACAACCTTAATTTCAATCACCATGTGTCCACAGAGGTAAGAAAGGCCACCAATGTTGCACATCTCATAAATAATGGCATCGCATCCAGAGCTAAGGATCTTATAACCCCCTTGTACTCATCCCTCATCAGACCACTAATAGAGTACAACGCTGCTTTCTGCATGCACCTCAACAGACATCTGCAGCAGCTGGAGAGACCTCAGAGGTTTCTCCCAAACAAAATTCTGCGCTTTCAAAACATGACCTACATGTACAGACTGAAGGCCCTGTCACTGTACTTTGTATCTTATAGGCTGCTGAGAGGCAACTAGTGTCTGACCTACAGAGCAGTCTCCGACCCTGCTCTAATGGAAATGCTGCACATCCACAAGTCAAATGGGACAAGATTCACTCACTTTAGGGAATGTAACCTAGCTTGTGACATTAATAGGACATACTGGAGAGACAGATATGTCTCCCAGAGATTGCCACTCCTCTGGAACGAACTCCCAGCTTATGTAAAACAGAGCTTCTCAATGACCCTATTTAAGCATAACCTAGACAGCTGTGTGGGAGACTGAAAATTTACCCCAGGGGTGTCACCTATGTCTCTCTTGGATAAGGGCAGTCGGTGCTGATCATAGACTCACTCTGCAAATATAGACCATACAACTTGGTCAGTAAGGGAACAAGGGTATAAGATGGCTAGGCTTATGAAGGCCCTAGGGTCAATAGCGTAATAATCTCCTGTAAACCTATGAACCTAATGAAACATGTTATTACTATTGTTGTTATTATTATTATTATTATTATATTTCAAACTCAACAAGAAAAAAAGTCATGAAAGAATAACATAATATAAATGCATTGAAGCAGGTACTTGCTGCAAAGCAGAGAACTTGAACAGTTTGTCTTACAAACATTCCAGTGTTTGAGTGTGATGACAACTGCGTATTCCTACAGCCTAGCTCTTACCATCTTCCTAAACTTGCATACTTACATGCTGCACTCTTGTTTTCCTAATACACTGAGAGAATAGTGACATTGTGAGATCAGGCTAAATGCATTAACAATTCCTAGGGATTCATTTGGAGCCAATAATACACACACACACACACACACACACACACACACACACACACACACACACACACACACACACACACACACACACACCACACACACACACACACATATATATATATATATATATATATATATATATATATATATATAAATGGTTTCACTTCATAATCTCGAATTACTGAAAGCTCGAAATCCAGTAACCAGAGACCATGAAGCTGAAAACCAGAATGCCGAAAGTGCATAAGAGTGAATTTGAATATCTCAAATCCACACCTATGCGTTTCCAGGACGTCGCGTGTAGTGATATGGTGCCTGAAATGGCAGGTAAGTGAGTGTTTGTGTGTGTTTTTGTACATTGTGTGTGTGGGTAAGGGTAGGGAGGTGTAAGTACAAGTGTTGTATTTGTTGGTGTTTGTGTATGTGTGATGTGTATTAGTGTGCGAGCAAGTGGAGGATGGTGTGGTGTGAGTGTTTCTTTTTGTCTATGTTACGTGCAACCTCGTAGTTGGTATATATAAGTAGGGGGGTGTGAGGGGTGCAGGGGGCTTGCATATAAGCAGGCTTGCCCCCTACTTATATCTAGTGTAGGACTGTGTGGTTTGTGTGATGTGGGTGGAATGGTGTGTATGTTAAGTCGTGTATGGTGTATGTGTGTTCATGATTGTGTGGTTCGGGATTGTGGTTTCGGTGTTGTGAATGGTTCGACTTCATGGTCTCGGGTTACTGAATTTTGAGCTTTCAGTAATTCGAGATTATGAAGTGAAACTATATATATATATATATATATATATATATATGTGTGTACATACACACACACATACACATACACACACACACACACACACACACACACATATATATATATATATATATATATATATATATATATATATATATATATATATATAGGTTCATAGGTAGGTACTAGGCTATCTGCCCAAGGGCATTTATAAGCCTAGCCAGAATGTGTTGACTTTCGCCTCCCTTTAAGATTAGTTTCCGTCCAGCAGGGCCACTGAAGTGATCCCAGGAGTAAATTTATGATTTCCCATCCACTCGTCAAGATTTCTCTTGAAGAGAGTCAGTGAGGGGCTTTGCCTAACATAGATTGGGATTCTATTCCAGAGTGAGGGAAGCCTCTGGGACAGGAATCTATCCCTCCAGCATGTCCTATTTATTGTTGTGCTGAGGTTTAAATCCCTAGAGCGTGTGGCTCTAAGAGATTTGGTTTTCTTGAGGTGGAGCATGGCCATTAATTCCGGGTTAGACATGGTCTTGTACGTCAGGCAGAGATCACCTCTGAGTAGGCGGTAAGCAAGGGGAGCTGGGTTTCTTTAGTGGAGCTGCATAGGGCATCTGTCTGAGGGCCATGACCCTCTTGGTGAGGTACTTCTGTGGTCTTTCCAGCTGTTGCAGGTGTCGTGTAAGGTACATCCCAAATGGGGCATTGTACTCTATTATGGGCCTGATGAGCGATGAGTAGAGGGGCATAATAACCTCTCTTGATCTAGATGTGAACCCTTTTGTGATTAGGTGGGCTACATAGAAGGATTTTCTAACCACTCTGGCAATGTGATTATCAAAGGAGAGGTTGCTATCTACTTGGGTCCCCAGATCCCTAATTACATCTTCCGTACTTAGTGGATTACCACTTATGTGGTAGTTCGTGAGCACTTTGTTTTTCCCAAAGGGAATGACTATGCACTTTTTGGCATTTAGCTTGAGGCCATGATTCTGACACCAGGTATTCGTCTCCGTGAGACCCTTCTGGAGGATGTCTGTGTAAGCCAGAGAGTCGATTATGGCCCCCAGTTTGCAATCATCTGCAAACTTGGTTAGCCATAGTCCTCCCGTGCTTGCCTGTACCTCAGAGAAGTATATACCGAACAGGAGGGGTCCTGGGGGATGCCACTTGTAACCGGTTTAGAGTCAGACATAGCACCCGCAACTCTGACCATGTGAGTTCTATCCATGAGCCAGTTGGCAACCCCATTTCGTGACATAGGGGTTAATGTTCAAATTGGTAAGCTTATCTATAATGCCAGAATGGGGAATGGTGTCAACGGCCTTTGCGAGATCCAGGTAGGCTGTGTGGACTACCTTTCCCTCATCTATGGCCTTGGTAACTGTTTCAAAGAAGTCAACTAGGTTTAGGAGGCAAGATCTGCCTTTAACAAAGCCGAATTGGGTAGGGTCCAGTGTCTGGAGGTTTCCAATGTCTCTGTTAATCAGTTCCATGATGATGCGCTCCATAGCTTTGCAGACCAAGCTAGTCAGGCTTATAGGGCGATAGTTCCCAGGATCCTAGGATATATATATATATATATATATATATATATATATATATATAGAGAGAGAGAGAGAGAGAGAGAGAGGTATTTATGTGTGTGCTTTTGTGTATTACTTGTACAAGAATTGCCTGTGATAGTTTATGTGTTTGAGAAAAGTTTCATGAGTTTATATTCATAAACCAATACATCTATACATATTTGTTTATCAGCATATTCATTTCTGTAAGTGGCTGGCAGTTGCAGGATTGATAAACTGTTTTTAAATGCCTCGTTTCAGAGTCATGTCTAAAACCTGGATAAGTGACTTGCTAAGAGTCACAGAGTAGGCAAATGGAGACTTTGGAAATAAAAGCCTGGATGTCATAACTTGAAAGCATCTCATAGACTTAGTCCTTTGTTCTAAACTGTCACTAATGGGCTGTTAGTGACTGATTTGTGGCATATTTTTGGAATTTTAATTTATGATTCTTCTTGGGTAATACTTACGGTTAGAGGGATATGTGTTTTTAACTTGTTTCATAGAGTATATTTACTAGGCCTAAGGGTCTCCTCTCAGGAGTAATGTCTGACCACTGATCTAGTTAAGGCCTAAGGGTCTCTTCTCAGGAGTAATGTCTGACCACTGATCTAGTTAAGGCATAAGGGTCTCTTCTCAGGAGTAATGTCTGACCACTGATCTAGTTAAGGCCTAAGGGTCTCTTCTCAGGAGTAATGTCTGACCATTGACCTAGTTAAGGCCTAAGGATCTCTTCTCAGGAGTAATGTCTGACCACTGATCTAGTTAAGACATAAGGGTCTCTTCTCAGAAATAATGTCTGACCACTGATCTAGTTAAGGCCTATGGGTCTATTCTCAGAAGTAATGCCTGACCACTAATCTAGTTAAGGCAAAAGGGTCTCTTCTCAGGAGTAAGGTCTGACCACTGATCTAGTTAAATAGATGGGAGGATGACATAATGGTTAAAATGATTTGTTCATAATCCCAGACTAAGAAGTTGAGACTCAGGGAATTAAAACTTGGGAATACTGGATGAGGCTTGATATCTGCTGATACTGTTAATCATCTGCATTAAATGGCCAGACATCTGTAACCAGTCTGTCTCAGTCATGGGACCTCCACTCAACTCATTGTCTAGAAGACAGACCTAACAGCCACCATTTTATATATTATAATGATGGTGATAGTGAATGGTATCCTGTACCTAAGGCTGCGACCACCATTTTATATATGATAATGATGGTGATAGTGAATGGTATCTTGTACCTAAGGCTGCAACCACCATTTTATATATGATAATGACAATGATAGTGAATGGTATCCTGTACCTAAGGCTGTGACCACCATTTTATATATGATAATGACGGTGATAGTGAATGGTATCCTGTACCTAAGGCTGTGACCACCATTTATATACAATAATGACAGTGATAGTGAATGGTATCCTGTACCTAAGGCTGCGACCACCATTTTATATATGATAATGACAGTGATAGTGAATGGTATCCTGTACCTAAGGCTGTGACCACCATTTTATATATGATAATGATGGTGATAGTGAATGGTATCCTGTACCTAAGGCTGTGACCACCATTTTATATATGATAATGATGGTGATAGTGAATGGTATCCTGTACCTAAGGCTGTGACCACCATTTTATATATGATAATGACAGTGATAGTGAATGGTATCCTGTACCTAAGGCTGCGACCACCATTTTATATATGATAATGACTGTGATAGTGAATGGTATCCTGTACCTAAGGCTGCGACCACCATTTTATATATGATAATGACGGTGATAGTGAATGGTATCCTGTACCTAAGGCTGTGACCACCATTTTATATATGATAATGACAGTGATAGTGAATGGTATCCTGTACCTAAGGCTGCGACCACCATTTTATATATGATAATGACGGTGATAGTGAATGGTATCCTGTACCTAAGGCTGCGACCACCATTTTATATATGATAATGATGGTGATAGTGAATGGTATCCTGTACCTAAGGCTGCGACCACCATTTTATATATGATAATGATGGTGATAGTGAATGGTATCCTGTACCTAAGGCTGTGACCACCATTTTATATATGATAATGACTGTGATAGTGAATGGTATCCTGTACCTAAGGCTGCGACCACCATTTTATATATGATAATGACAGTGATAGTGAATGGTATCCTGTACCTAAGGCTGTGACCACCATTTTATATATGATAATGATGGTGATAGTGAATGGTATCCTGTACCTAAGGCTGCGACCACCATTTTATATATGATAATGACAGTGATAGTGAATGGTATCTTGTACCTAAGGCTGTGATCACCATTTTATATATGATAATGACAGTGATAGTGAATGGTATCCTGTACCTAAGGCTGTGACCACCATTTTATATATGATAATGACGGTGATAGTGAATGGTATCCTGTACCTAAGGCTGCGACCACCATTTTATATATGATAATGACGGTGATAGTGAATGGTATCCTGTACCTAAGGCTGTGACCACCATTTTATATATGATAATGATGGTGATAGTGAATGGTATCCTGTACCTAAGGCTGCGACCACCATTTTATATATGATAATGACAGTGATAGTGAATGGTATCCTGTACCTAAGGCTGCAACCACCATTTTATATATGATAATGACAGTGATAGTGAATGGTATCCTGTACCTAAGGCTGTGACCACCATTTTATATATGATAATGACTGTGATAGTGAATGGTATCCTGTACCTAAGGCTGTGACCACCATTTTATATATGATAATGATGGTGATAGTGAATGGTATCCTGTACCTAAGGCTGCGACCACCATTTTATATATGATAATGATGGTGATAGTGAATGGTATCCTGTACCTAAGGCTGCGACCACCATTTTATATATGATAATGATGGTGATAGTGAATGGTATCCTGTACCTAAGGCTGCGACCACCATTTATATATGATAATGATGGTGATAGTGAATGGTATCCTGTACCTAAGGCTGTGGCCACCATTTATATATGATAATGATGGTGATAGTGAATGGTATCTTGTACCTAAGGCTGTGACCACCATTTATATATGATAATGATGGTGATAGTGAATGGTATCCTGTACCTAAGGCTGTGACCACCATTTATATATGATAATGATGGTGATAGTGAATGGTATCCTGTACCTAAGGCTGCGACCACCATTTTATATATGATAATGACAGTGATAGTGAATGGTATCCTGTACCTAAGGCTGTGACCACCATTTTATATATGATAATGACTGTGATAGTGAATGGTATCCTGTACCTACGACTGCATATTTTCCCACTATTCACCAGGTATTTCTTACTTGTGCACACCTGAGACGTACCTCCCTGGACTACATGAAAAGAGACATAGAGGAGCTCTCTGAGCATGTAGCCCAGGCTGGTATGACCCTGACCTTGAGTAGCATCTTACCCTCACCAAGAATGATGCCACAGTATGAAGACAAGATGATCAATTTCAACAACTGGCTTAAGTATTGGTGTCATTCAAAGGGGATCCAATGCCTATCAGCTTGGGATGATATGCACGACAAGCCACGATGCTTTGCTAGGGACGGCTTGCACCTGTCACCCCTGGGCTTTCGGATATTGGCAAAGGCTCTTGCTACCCCCATAGTGCCTTTTTTAGGCAAGGCTCAAAAGACAAACCCACCTCCATAGGTATCACAAGGGATAAAAAACTAAGAGTAATGCTACTCAGCTAGAAGTCTAAACCTCAAGATGCACGCACTCAAAACTCTCCTTAGCATGGAGAACATCGATATCTGTGCAGTAACAGAAACCTAGTTCAGGGTCCCGAGAGCACCCCAGCACTACCAGGTTATACCTCATACCATGCTTTTGGCCCCAAAACTTGGACCGAACCACAAAGGAGGAGTATCGATATTCATCACAGATCCCCACACCCTCAGGTTGGTGGCAAAGCGCCAAGCACCAGAGACTATCCATGTGCAACTAACAGTGAGTTAAACTGCCTTCCAGTTTATAGCCTGCTACAGACCACCCTCCCAAACCCAGGAACCCCACTGGCCTTCCTGAGAACACTGGAAAATATGAAGGTCTCTCCGAACACCATTATATTGGGTGACTTCAACTACCCAAACATAGATTGGGAGCATTACTCTAGCTCCAACACCCTTGCCCAAAAGTTCCTAGAATTCATAAACTCAAATGCTATGGAACAACTTGTTACCACTCCCACAAGAGGGGAAAACATACTGGACCTGATCATCACCAACATGGGGACTCTATGCTCCAGACCAGAAGTGTATCCCTCACTGGTAAGATCAGACCATAAACTGATCTCACTGGATATTCACATCCTGACCCCACCCCCTGCCCAGAAAACCACAGTGAAAAACTTCTCTAAAGCAAATTTCACACTCCTCAAAACCGAGGTGGAATCCTTCAAAGCCCCCGGGCCTGTGGAAAATACGGCCCAGACCGCAGAATCCTTTATAAATGCATTCTATGAACACCTTCAGGACTGCATGGATCATGCAATCCCAAATAAAACCAAGACCCAATCCCCCATAGGCAGACGACCTGTCTGGTGGACCCCAGCCATAAACAAACTATACAATAGAAGGAGGAAGCTACTACATGATAGAGCAAAATCCCAAAAAGGGAAGGCATCTCTGATCAGTATTAGCAAAAAACTAAGGGCACTCATAAAATCGTCAAAGGCCAGCTTCGAGAAAAATTGCACAGGACACTAAGGATAATCACAAGGCTTTCTTTAGTTATGTTAGGAACCTGGGTGGGAATTCCTAGATATGCTCAGAATTAGTCCAAAATGACAAAAAAATACACTGATCCCACAGACATGGCCAACATCCTAGCTGACAGGTTCAGCGCAAACTCCCCCCCCCCCCACCAACAGGGCAAATATCTATCCCAGCAGAGTGCTGCCCCCCTGACATCTCAGATGCTCAGGTGGGAGCCGCCCTCTCCAAAGCAAAAAACACAGCATTAATGGGACCAGACGGTGTCCCAGGCTGCATCCTACATGAACTCCAAGAAGAGCTAAACCCAAACATAAAACTACTGTTCAATCTCAGCCTTACTACAGGATATGTACCCAAAGAGTGGCGTACAGCAACAGTGGTCCCTCTCCACAAAGGTGGTGCCTCAACGGATCCTGGAAACTATCGCCCCATAAGCCTGACTAGCTTGGTCTGCAAAGCTATGGAAAGGATCATCATGGACCTCATAAATAAAGATATTGGGGACCTACAGACACTGGATCCTACCCAGTTTGGCTTTGTTAAGGCAGATCCTGCCTCTTAAACCTGGTTGACTTCTTTGAAACAGTCACCAAGGCCATTGACGAAGGGAAGGTGGTGCACACAGCCTATCTGGACCTCGCAAAAGCCTTCGATACAATACCCTACTCGGGCATTATAGATAAGCTCACCAGCTTAAATATAAATCCCTGTGTCACTAAATGGGTTGCAAACTGGCTCAAGGACAGAACCCACATGGTTAGAATTGCTGGAGCCATGTCAGACTCCAAACCAGTTACAAGTGGCATCCCACAAGGCTCAGTCCTGGGACCTCTCTTGTTTGGTATATATTTCTCGGAGGTACAGGCCAACATGGAAGGACTGTGGCTGACCAAGTTCGCAGATGACTGCAAACTGGGCGCCATAATCGACTCTCCAGCCGACACAAGCATCCTCCAAAAGGGCCTCGTAGAAACAGACAACTGGTGCCAGAGCCATGGCCTCAAGCTAAGCGAAAAGTGTATAGTCATCCCCTTTGGCAAAACAAAGTGCCCACAAATTACCACATAGGTGGTAATCCATTAAGTACAGAAGAAGTAATTAGGGACCTGGGGACCCAAGTTGATAGCAATCTCTCATTTGACAACCACATGGCCAAAGTGGTTAGAAAAACATTTTATATAGCCCACCTAATCATGAAGGGATTCACATCTAGATTAGGGAGGTCATCGTGCCTCTTTACTCATCCCTCATCAGGCCCATAATTGAGTACAATGCCCTTTTGGGATGTACCTTACCAAACACCTGCAGCAACTGGAAAGACCCCAAAAGTACCTCACCAAGAGGATCAAAGGGCTCAAACAGATGCCATATGCTGCCGGTTAAAGAAACTCCAGCTCTACTCAGTGGCATACCGCCTGCTCAGAGGTGACCTGTGCCTGGCGTATAAGGCCATGTCCAACCTGGAATTAAGGGACATGCTGCACCTCAAAAATCCAAATCCCATCGAGCTACGCTCGAGACTTGAACCTCAGCACTGAAATAAATAGGACATGCTGGAGGGACAGATTCATAACCCAGAGGCTCCCTTCACTCTGGAATAAAATCCCAGTCCAGGTTAGGCAGAGTCCCTCATTGACTCTTTTCAAGAGGAATCTTGATGAGTGGATGGGAGATCGTAGGTTTACCCCGGGTATCACTTCTGTGTCACTGTTAGACAGAGGCACAGTATACTAACCTCGAAAAATGGCATAGCAAAATTAATTTAAAATGCGTGGCGAAAGCCAAACATACTCTGGCTAGGCTTATAAATGCCCTAGGGCAGATAGCCTAGTATGAACCTATGAACCTATGAACCTATCTGATGATCATGTGATAGGGGTCTGCATGATCCATGTCACGTGATCTCCAGCGTGTATCTATCCAAGCATGTCCTCTATGTTTTTGTTTCACAGGAGGGTCTGTCATCTTTATAGTACCTCAGGGTGGGTAAATTTCAAAAGGGTAAATGAGTGTAGCTTTTCCTTTGTTCCAGCTCATGTAGCCACTTTTGGGCAGTGAGATAGTTGATGAGTTGATGTTTCAGGAGGCCTTTAGTTGCTCAGATGATAAGTTGAGTTTGCTCTAGAGATAACTCTACGAGTGTGTAATTTTACTCAGTGACTGCAGGCAGAGGAGAAAAATCAAGGACATACCTCAATGTTTCCTCCTTCAGTATGAGAGTTTTTTTCTTTGAGTAGTGGTGAAGGATGATGTGACATTAAATACGGACATATTGATTGGTCTTGAGGAGATGCACCAAGATGGCTGCACAGTCCAGGAGCTCTATTGCTACTCATAAGAAAACATGGGAAAATTAGATTTCCCAGAGGATGAAAAATCTAGAAAGGAGGCTGTTAAGATGCTGAAATCATTGGAGAAAGTTGCAGAGCACACAACACTCAAAGGGAGGAATTGCATGCCAGCATGAAAATATATACATAATAAAGGATGGCTACAAAGAGCAAAGACACATCCTGCAGCCTGCTTGCAAAAAATATAATTGTGGAGGAGGAAATAGTGAAACACAACCTGCCTGGATAATCAAGGGAACAGATCAAAGAAGGAGAAAGTCCAGTTCACAGGGCTACCAGAATCAACAGGGCACTATCAGCTGAGAGATATCTTCATACAAAAATGTGTGGATCCCTAATGTCAAGGAAAGTAAAGAACTTAGAGACTGGCAGAAATGAAAATGTGGGCAGAGACAAACCGAATGTCATCTACCATGACCAGTCATTTGTAGGCTACACTTGTACATGGCTAGGGTAGTGCAGTCAAAGTCCTGTGGGATCAGTCTGTAGTGGGTTTGTCAAATGGGAAGACTTGCAGTGATATCTGAGATACCAACAGAAGGTCGGGGCTGCAAAGCAAGTTGATTTTATCTGGCTTATTTTCATTCAAAATATGTGGGGAGGTGGTGCCAGCTGATAATGCACAAGTCAAATGAATGTGAGTCTGGCAGGCAGGGTTTTGAATCCAGTGATTTGTATGGTTTATCAGTGCAAAAAGCAATTGCTGACATGCAGTCCCAGTACAGTGTGCAGATGTAGCTTAAAGTCTCTGTGGATGTGATAATTTCACAGGTGGAGCATTATGTTCTGACAGGTGGTACAGACGGTTAAGGCTATGAGCTGCAGTTCCTGTGGTACAGGGTTTGACTCCCTCTTCCTTCATTTGCGTACTGAGCAAGTCAGTTAACCAGACAGTGCTTACAAGGAACTGGGAATTTGGGCGTGACTCTTCAATGGTCCCATGTACTGCAAGGCAAGTAGTAAGTAGTAACATATTAACTCTATGAACTATGACCTCTACATAGTGAAAGTGAGCTCTGATACAGCAAATAGGCCAATAGCAAAAGCAGAGAGACTGAGTGGAATGGGCAAAAAAACCCCAAAGCTACAGGGCAGATGGATAAGGGACAAGATGGCCGAAGATGGCTTTGGTGACAAGAAAGACAAGACAGATCTCTTGGACCAGAGGGAGATGCAGAGAGCAAATCTAAGAGAGAATGATGGTTATCAGGCAAGAGATAAAGGTTGCAATCAGGACATAGAAAAAAGAAGTGGCAGCAAAATAGGAAGCAACACATAGCAGCAGTGCAAATCACGCTGCCAAAGGCCCGTGAAGGTCACCAGACCAGTACACCATTGTTGTGCATGCGACTACAGGAGAAAACAGCAGAGGCCTTATAGAACAGCAGCAGACAGCAGTAAGGAACAGCTTATCCAGCTAATTGAGTGATGAAGCAAATGTCTTTTACACCTGATTTAAATGAATTTAAAACTATAGCTTATGAATCTGGAACATTCGTTAAACACTGAAAGTATCTCTAAGCAATCCACCTGGAGTTAAAGTGACTTCCTGTTCTCAAGCCACTGGATCATCTTCAGATTCATATTAGTCTTAAATGGGAATTTGAATGTTAGTTGAAGGATTATGCTTCAGCAGAAGGTTCATAGGTTCATAGTTTAGTACTAAGCTAACTGCCCTTGCGAGCCATTTTTTAAGCCTAGCCAATTATCTCTTGTGAGACTCAAACTCTGCATCTTGTGTTTGTAAGGCAAACACCTTAGCCATTAAGCCACCCTCCCAACTATCCCTCCACTGATGTGCAGTTGTGAAGTTGATATGCAAATCTTGTTTGCGCACTTGTTCATTAAAGAACAATCCTTTAATGGAGAATCATGAATCCTCTTTCCTATACTGGAGTTTGCCTCTGCTTCTCCTGGTGGCCCAGAACCCCCCATACACCCACCAGGAAACACTAGAGCACCTAGAGTGGGTTTAATTAAATTTATTTTAACAGTCAGTCAAAGGTAATGATCACGTGTAATAAGGTAATGATCACGTGTAATAAGGTAATGATCACGTGTAATAAGGTAATGATCACGTGTAATAAGGTAATGATCATGTGTAATAAGGTAATGATCACGTGTAATATGCATTTCACAAACTACAGTTCTTCACAAAGGAAACAGTATCAGAACACATTTCTGTAGCATCCCAAGGCTTGTTATTTAACATTTTCCCGTCACAAATTATTTCAGAATATAAACGCCCATCCCAGTATATCAGCATCAGAATATACTTTCCCCATTAGTTCCATAATACAGCAAATCTGTTCAAGAATCATTTATAGACACACAAAGTACCATTTGCATTTTCTCAAAAACCTGACAAAAATCTTTTATTTGTTCACATTCTAGAAAGACAAGAAAAACATGCTCAATACTTTCCAAAGTTACAGCAAATGCATAATCCTTCTTTATTATATTTATAAAACTTTCAAGCTTTGAATTGGTCTTGTCCCAGGAGCCTGAATGGTGCAACTATGGACACATGGTGGTCATACAGTGGCATAGGATGGCAAGGCAGCACAGCAGAGATATGACTTCAGCAAAGTATGCCAGTATATCTGCATGGCTTTCTAGGTGAATATATATGTAGAACATTGTGTAAGGGACAATGGTGACAGTCATAAGCATCATGCTTTCATGCCTTGTGACACACACTATGACCCTTGATACCTGTCACCTGATGTACAACTGTAGATGGTGGTGGACATCAGTTATGCTTATTTTTATGATAGCATGTGTGAGAGTCGAGAAGGGGTGTGGTCAGCTTGGCCATGGAGAGGTGCCATGCACGTCTGTTGGTGACCTGCATGTGACACTGATGTTTGAGTGTGTACACAGTCAAGCCATGTGATAGCCCTACATGTAGATATGTTGGACAGCAGTGGACTGTACGTGGCAGACTGGACAGTTCAGCATCTCCAGGCTTGAACACATGAAATAGCTCTGCCAGGAGTGGCACTGGCACCATCATGCCCAGCATCAGATGTGGTTCTAGTAGCTGATGGTGACTGGTCTCTGCTGGGCCCGTGTCACTCACTGGACCATCCAGAACCATGTACCCATGGTCTGCCATTTTGTGTTGTGGACAGCACCCTCCCTTCTGTAGTACTGGAGGTACTGCCACTATAGGAACGTGAGTTTGCATGACCACGTCGACTCTCAGCAAATGTTGTTGCTGACCTACGGCCATGTGTCCGACACACTACACCCACCACATGTTCTAGCACAGACAATGTGCGGTTAAGGATAGACACTGTCTCACCCCATTGACTGTCCATTACATCAGTGAAATGATTTGTGGATGGAGTCACAGATGCCAAACAGTGATGCATCCATAATCCTGAGCATACATCTGGTGTTGCATTCGGAATGTACCTGTGTCTTCATGATGGACCAAAACATGCGTCGAGTGACTCATGTTGTGACACCTATGACAGGTGGTGGATGGGCAGCAGTCCTCCTTCGAGCACCCCTGTCAATCTGCCTGTGTGGGACCTCACCAGCTCTCTGGCTATGGCTACTGTCTACAGTCACTGATGCCATAGTTGCCACACTTTGCTGTTCAATGCTGCCAAACTCTGACTGTCCAATATCTGTGACTGCAGGGGCCTGGGTATGTGTGGGCATACTGACTGAGTGCAGGGATACTGGGGAGGAAGTGGGATGTCAACCCATGGGAGAGATTCCATCCCCAACAACCCACCTGTGCCTCACTATGACCACCATCATCATTAGAGTCTGACGAGACACTGACATCAGGTTGTGAGGGGGACACACTCCAACCCCCACAGTTAACCGTGAGGAGGAAGACAACATACCTACATTAATACCTGCACTATTATGTCTGCTGATTCACACACACACATACAGGTGAGGTGCCACAGCTGCATTACATATGCCACATCTTATTTCTGATCCCATGCACAACACACAAGCAGACTTCAATATACACAGACAAGACAGCCCTTAATAACATGTACTGCCGCTATGTGCAGTTAATGTTGCCAGTACTATAGACCTGTGAGATAAGCAATTTGTCAGTGTATGTGGTGGACCCACACCTAAAACACAGTGCACCCATGTTCACCATACTATTGCCCCCTGCATAGCAGACTGCACAGACCTTCACAAATAATAAGTGCAAATATGTTACAGTGCCTGCAAATACACTACTATGATTACCGATTCAGTGCACTAAAGTGAACCCCTCCAAAACTGAACATACAAATATTGTACTCTGGCTAAGTATAACAGTTGTGTCTATGCAAACTGGCAGCCCTTAACATTCTTAGGGTATATGTGAACCATTCCAAAACAGTTTCACACTCACCGGCTGCAGTATGTTGGACTCTGGCCACACCAGATGTACCTATGGAAATGTGAGGGAGATGTATTGTCAGCAAACACAAATGTGACATTCTTACAGGATAATATGTGCGTATATCAATGTTTACAGAAGGAACTGTGATACTGCCCACATTGCTGATATTCTGAGTATGTTTGCACAAGTGTGCATTACAAACCCCCTCAAATGCAGATTGACCTGACATCCGTGTACTGGTGTGCAGAGGCTGCCACAATGACTGTTGCAGTATTACAGTGATGAACACAAGAGACTTACCTGGAAGCTCTTTTGCTGTGGAAGCTGTGCCACCCACTTCCACGAACTATGGAGGGATGCTTGGGACCTGGTGGTTGATCCCATGTTTGCCAGGAACTCCTCTGTAGCTGAGACTGGTTGTTCTGCTGCAGGAACTCCACCAGTGGCAGCACATCCCTGGCCACAGCAGTGGCCTTTTGCCATGCAGCATTTATCATATTGGTTGCCCAGTGTCAGACCTGCTCGTAGCTTCCTTCCTGTAGCCCTACTTGGTTTATTGTTGCCAGGGGTCATCCCACAGTGCAGCACCTTACTCATAATTTTGGTGACTCCTGGAAAGCAGAATGTTATAATGCAGTCTGAGGCCATCCAGGATCACGTCATTTTTGGCAGCAGAAAAAGGCAGGTGCCTCTGTCTGTACGTTGCTTCTGAAAGACAAGGAGAGGAGAACATGTCACAGGACCATATACATTGCTCTCCACTATGTACACACCCTGCATATCCAAATTGGCCAGTACTATCCACCACTAACTACCACATGATACCCCGCCATCTATCCACACACTATGTATGTGGCAGTACAGCTTGTGTTTTCCTCCTCAGCTTGCTTTTTCCTGCTACTTGCTGCTTGTTCTGTAAAGTGTTCAACTGCATCTTTTCTGTTACATTTATTACTGCTTGTTTATAGCCTGTCTAAATTGCAAGTGTTATTTTTAAGTCTCTTATGTTTAGTTTAAGGACTTGGGCTTCAGGCCCACCCCTTAAGTCTCCCTGACCTTTCTCCCTCAGATTCTATAAAATATCGGGGGACAATGTCCTACAGTTTCTCTTGCCAGTCTGGATGATATGGGCATCCTGACACAGTGTATCAACTGCCTCATGTACATGGACAACCATCTACTACCACCACCTAGGAACACAATTTGTGAGAGATCCAATTACATTAGGAACCTAAAGCCCATGTTCTCTCCCTCTCAAGCCAGTATATCTGGCACTGAAAAGGTTGTCAACACAATCACTAGACCTCAAGCACCAACCACACCTATACAACATACACCCACATATGTGGAGGTCCTCAACATAAACATACCCAAACAAAGGAGACCTTTCAGGGCAAAAACATGCATGATATCCACAGTCCTCCACACCACATGCCACACATAGTCCACACAGCTGTGTCTCACAGCCACTAAGGCTTCACTATAAACCCAACACATTAGTCATAGGAGACTCCATTTTGAGACACACAGATGTGCCTCTCACCAGGCTGGATAAGGAGAAAGTCACCGTTAGTTGTCTGTCAGGTGCCAGAATCTGCACATACACACTGAATTCTCTCAACAACAGGTACTGCTATGACTCTGTCATAGTCCATGTTGGTGTGAATGACTTGAGATGTACATTCCTGGACTATATGAAGAGAGACATGATTGAGCTCCCTGATTATGTGTCCCAGGTACGTATGTCCCTAGCCTTAACCAGCATTCTGCCATCACCCAGAATGATGTCTCCATACAAACAGGAAATGATGGACTTTAATAATTGTCTTAGTTTCTGGTGTCATTCCAAGTGAATCCAGTACCTGACAGCCTGGGAAGATATGACCGACAGACCATGATTCTGTGCCAGAGATGGCCTGCATCTGTCTCACTTGGGTTTCAGGCTTCTGGCAAAGGTTCTTCCCTTCCCCATAGTGCAATTTTAGGAAAAGTGATGAGGTTAAGACTACCAACATAAAAATGTCAACAAAACCCATCTTAAAGGTCATGCTGCTATATGCTAGAAATCTAAACATGAAACTGCATTCATTGCAAGCATTCTTAACCCTAGAAAATGCTGGCATCTAGGCAGTCACAGAAACATAGGTTCATAGGTTCATAAGTTCATACTAGGCTATCTGCCCTAGGGCATTTATAAGCCTAGCCAGAGTGTGTTTGGCTTTCGCCACCCATTTTAAAATGAATTTTGCTATGCCCTTTTTCGAGGTTAGTATACTGTGCCTCTGTCTAACAGTGACACAGAAGTGATACCTGGGGTAAACCTACGATCCCCCATCCACTCCTCAAGATTCCTCTTGAAGAGAGTCAATGAGGGACTCTGCCTAACCTGGACTGGGATTTTATTCCAGAGTGAAGGGAGCCTCTGGGTTATGAATCTGTCCCTCCAGCATGTCCTATTTATTTCAGTGCTGAGGTTCAAGTCTCTCGACCGTGTAGCTCGATGGGATTTGGATTTTCTGAGGTGCAGCATGTCCATTAATTCTGGGTTGGACATGGCTTTATACGTCAGGCACAGATCGCCTCTGAGCAGGTGGTATGCCACTGAGTAGAGCTGGAGTTTCTTTAACCGGGCAGCATATGGCATCTGTTTGAGCCCTTTGATCCTCTTGGTGAGGTACTTTTGGGGTCTTTCCAGTTGCTGCAGGTGTCTGGTAAGGTTCATCCCAAAAGGGGCATTGTACTCAGTTATGGGCCTGATGAGGGATGAGTAAAGAGGCACGATGACCTCCTTTGATCTAGATGTGAATCCCTTCATGATTAGGTGGGCTATATAAAATGTTTTTCTAACCACTTTGGCCACGTGGTTGTCAAATGAGAGATTGCTATCAACTTGGGTCCCCAGGTCCCTAATTATTTCTTCCGTACTTAATGGATTACCACCTATGTGGTAATTTCTGGGCACTTTGTTTTTGCCAAAGGGGATGACTATACACTTTTTGGTGTTTAGCTTGAGGCCATGGCTTTGGCACCAGTTGTCTGTTTCTATGAGGCCCTTTTGGAGGATGCTTGTGTTGGCTGGAGAGCCGATTATAGCACCCAGTTTGCAGTCATCTGCAAACTTGGTCAGCCACAGTCCTTCCGTGTTTGCCTGAACCTCCGAGAAATATATACCGAACAGGAGAGGTCCCAGGACTGAGCCTTGTGGGAAGCCACTTGCAACTGGTTTGGAGTCTGACATGGCTCCAGCAATTCTAACCATGTGAGTTCTGTCCTTGAGCCAGTTTTCAACCCATCTAGTGATATAGGGATTTATATTTAAGCTGGTGAGCTTATCTATAATGCCCGAGTGGGGTATTGTATCGAAGGCTTTTGTGAGGTCCAGGTAGGCTGTGTGGACCACCTTCCCCTCGTCAATGGCCTTGGTGACTGTTTCAAAGAAATCGACCAGGTTTAAGAGGCAGGATCTGCCCTTAACAAAGCCGAACTGGGTAGGATCCAGTGTCTGTAGGTCCCCAGTATCTTTTTTATGAGGTCCATGATGATCCTTTCCATAGCTTTGCAGACCAAGCTAGTCAGGCTTATGGGGTGATAGTTTCCAGGATCCGTTGAGGCACCACCTTTGTGGAGAGGGACCACTGTTGCTGTACGCCACTCTTTGGGTACATATCCTGTGGTAAGGCTGAGATTGAACAGTAGTTTTATGTTTGGGTTTAGCTCTTCTTGAAGTTCATGTAGGATGCAGCCTGGGACACCGTCTGGTCCCATTGATGTGTTTTTTGCTTTGGAGAGTGCGGCTCTTACCTGAGCATCTGAGATGTCAGGGGGGCAGCACTCTGCTGGGATAGATATTTGCCCTTTTGGTGGGGAGGGGGGGAGAAGTTTGCGCTGAACCTGTCAGCTAGGATGTTGGCAATGTCTGTGGGTTTGGTGTATTTTTTGTCATTTTGGACTAATTCTGAGCATATCTGGGAATTCCCACCCAGGTTCCTAACATAACTAAAGAAAGCCTTGTGATTATCCTTAGTGTCCTGTGCAATTTTTCTCTCGAAGCTGGCCTTAGACAATTTTATGAGTGCCCGTAGTTTTTTGCTAACACTGATCAGAGATGCCTTCCCTTTTTGGGATTTTGCTCTATCATGTAGTCGCTTCCTCCTTCTATTGTATAGTTTGTTTATGGCTGGGGTCCACCAGACAGGACATCTGCCTTTGGAGGATTGGGTCTTGGTTTTATTTGGGATTGCATGATCCATGCATTCCTGAAGGTGTTCATAGAATGCGTTTATAAAGGATTCTGCGGTCTGGGCCGTATTTTCCTCAGGCCCAGGGGCTTTGAAGGATTCCACCTCGGTTTTGAGGAGTGTGAAATTTGCTTTAGAGAAGATTTTCACTGTGGTTTTCTGGGCAGGGGTGGGGTTGGGATGTGAATATCCAGTGAGATTAGTTTATGGTCTGATCTTACCAGTGAGGATACACTTCTGGTCTGGAGCATAGAGTCCCCATGTTGGTGATGATCAGGTCCAGTATGTTTTCCCCTCTTGTGGGAGTGGTAACAAGTTGTTCCATAGCATTTGAGTTTATAAATTCTAGGAACCTTTGAGCTAGGGTGTTGGAGCTAGAGTAATGCTCCCAGTCTATGTTTGGGTAGTTGAAGTCACCCAATATAATGGTGTTTGGAGAGACCTTCATATTTTCCAGTGTTCTCAGGAAGGCCGAGTGGGGTTCCTGGGTTTGGGAGGGTGGTCTGTAGCAGGCTATAAACTGGAAGGAAGTTTTACCCACTGTTAGTTGCACATGGATAGTCTCTGATGCTTCGTGCTGTGCCACCAACCTGGAGGTGTGGGTATCTTTGACGAATATTGATACTCCCCCTCCTTTTCTGGTTCGGTCCAAGTTTTGGGGCCGAAAAACATGGTATGAGGTATAACCTGGTAGTGCTGGGGTGCTCTGTGCAGAGCACCCCAGACATACCTGGTTACCCATCCTATCATACATTCAGACCCCAAACTGTGGTCAGTAAAGCCAAACGAGGTGGGGTGTCAATATATATCAAAGACATACACATCTGCAGGCTGGTCAAACAGTATGACACACAGGAGACACTCCAGGTGCAGTTAACCATTGATAAGACCCCTATTCAAATCATAGGTAGCTACCAGCCCCAAGTCAGACTCAAGATGCCCATTCTACCTATATGGACCTGTTTGAATCTATCAGGATTCAACCCTTTACCCTGATCCTGGGTGACTAACTACACAAACATAGATTGGAAGAACTACTCATGCCAGAACACAAATGGCCAGAGATTCATTGATTTTGTCAATGCAAACACCTTGGAACAGCCAGTTGATATCCCCACAAGAGGTGAAAATATCTTGCACTTGATATTAAGCACCATGAATAACCACTGCAGCATCCCTACAGTATCATCCTACATGGTAAGATCCAACCATAATCCGACCATAAAGCAGTCACTTTTGAAGTCACCATCTCCCACAATACCCATCTAGCTAGGGGCAGGCATAAAAACTTCTCCAAAGTTGATTACAGCCTCCTGAGGGATTGTATAAACAGCTTCACAGCCCCCTCCTCCTCTGTAGGAACTGGTACTAATATCCAAAACTACACCAAAGCACTATATGAGCATTTGTATAGATGCATGGAATCTGGAACATGACAGGACTAAATCATCCTCTGCAAGGATAAGTAAACCTGTCTGGTGGACATCTGCAATAAATAAACTCTATAACAGGGGTGTCCAACCTTTTGGCTTGCTGGGGCTGCATTGAGTGAACAGAAATGGTCTTGGGGTCGCATATAAAATATATCATATAGTTAACTCTTTCGTTGCTCCGGAAGACCACAGTCGACCTCCTGGCTGTACTGTAGGTGCATTTGAACAATGAATAAATGTAATAAATGCCTAATATGTGCCTTAAAATTCTAATTCTCATTCTAATTCTAATTCTCTAATCTAACAGTTAACTCTAACATCTTAGTTAATATCTGTATCTATCTATATATATATATATATATATATATATATATATATATATATATATATATATTTACAAATAAACAGATATTCACTACAGCACTAGCATTTCTCACTGGGAAAACCATTCCAGCAGTCCAACTACATAAAATGTCAACATCAGCAGTCCTACAATACTATAATCCACAAAAATAACCCAACAAATTTGCAATAAAGCAAAGAATTCACATTACTGACTTAATAAAACAATTCTGAATAAGCTACAAGAGGGTCTCACCCAAACAAATAACTGGTGCCAGAAATATGGCCTCAAGCTAAATGCCAAAAAATGCATCATCTTCCCCTTTGAGGAGAGTGATGTCCCCACAAATTATCACATTAATAACAATGTTGTAAGCACGCAATAAGTCGTATGGTACTTGGGCACCCAGCTTGATAGAAACCTGACTTTTGACCACCATGTTGTCTCCATTGTAAGGAAAGCGTTTTACATGGCCCACTTCATTAGTAAGGGTATCTCATCCAGGGACAAGGCGGTTATAACATCCCTGTATTCTTCCTTTACAAGAGCCATTATTGAGTGCAATGCCCCTTTTGGCATGTGCCTCAGCAAAACACCCTGCCAAAAGAAAGGCTACAACCATTTCTGACAAAAAAGGTCAAAGGACTAAGTTCACTTAGTTATCCAAACAGACTAAAAAGCTTCTTGCTTTCCTCTGTCTCTCACTGGCCCCTATAAATTTCATCATTGGCTTGCTTTCCAGGCTAAGAAAGATCCTGCCTTAAGAGACTTCCTCTACCTCAGAAATACTGGTTATACTTAAAATGCTCAGTACAAAGACCACAGCTTTCACTGCAACATAAACAAGCCACTTTTTATGGACAGGTTCTTGACACAAAAACCTTCAACTTCTGTAAAAAGCTCTTCTCATTATCAAACAGTGTAGTTCAGCAACACGATGGCTGGATGGATAGCCATAAATGGTAGTCCTTGGGTAAGTAGCACAGCCTTCATCAAACCAGATGGAAAATCCACATACTAACCTTTCCCAGCTGGATGGCTAAGATCTAATATTGGTTACTCAAATCTAGTTGCCCAAGAAGAGGGGCATGTTTAACTAAGAATTCCATTTGCAAAATTATATTCAGCTATGTACAAACAGCTTTCTCCTAAAAACTTAACTCATTGATATTTGCCTTGCTGTAATTATAACTGTAAAAAAATGTTTAAGTTTATTCTGTACCTCAATGATTCTCACTGTTATGAAATGTAATCTCTGCCATATTGTATGAGTACTACATCCATAATTTACTGTCTCTCTCCCTCTCTCATGTATTGTATTATATTGTTTTGTGTTATTTTTGGAGCTTTTCTCCCTGGGCCTCCACTGAAAATGGACCTGTGCCCAGTTGGACTTTCCCCGTAAACAAATGTAAAATAAAATAAAATAAATAAAAATAAACTTCTTTCCAATTTAAAGCCATTTGACAGACATTTTAATTTGTGCAGAGGTTACTCACAGACTGACAGTTTACTGAGCTGTAATACTGACCTTGCTTTTGAAGAAAAGAAATTCCCAGACTTTGTCAATAGCGCCAAGTGTAGAGAGGATTATTTATTTATTATATATTTATTTATTTTTGGAAAACATCTTTAAAACTGTTAACCTCCCCTGAACTACAAACCCTAAAAGAGAATGTATGTAGCACAGTTGAGGCATGGTTCTTGAAACGCTGCCTCCTTTTGAATGCCAATAAAACCAAACTCCTGCTCTTTAGGTCTAATATTAAGTCTCCCCTCATAGACTTCTCTATTACTTCCAGCAATGGCACACATATAGCCCCTGACTCCACCACTAAGCTATTAGGTATTATAATTGACAATAACCTCACTTTTGATAATCACACTAATAACACTATTAAAACCGTAAATAGAAAACTCAGCTCCTTATATAGAATTAAAACCTTTTTAACTCCACAGGCCAAAACCACACTTGCTCACTCTCATCTTATTTCTACTCTTCTTTATGCTTCATCCATATACACTAACCTGAAGAAAAATAACCTCACTAAACTAGCAAATGCATACTATAGCATTGCTAGATTTGCCACCGGAAACCCATTTAGAACTCACCACTGTCAGAATCTACAACAACTAGACTGGCTAGAACTAAAAAATACACTATTACTCTACCAACTTACCTTTGTTCATAGGGTATTTTACCAACCAAAAAATACCCCTATACTTTCTGACCTTATTTTTCCCTATTCCAACCTAAATTCTTTACGCTCCTCTAATAAACTTCTTGTGAAGTTAAGCAAGTCCAATAACATAGCAGGTGATTCACTTTTCTCCAACACCATAGGTAAATACTGGAATCTTCTACCGACCACTCTAACTTCTACCTCGTCACCCTTCCTCTTTAAACAAAAGCTCAAACAACATCTAAAAACACTCTGGCTATGCCCATGCATCAATCCTGACTAATCTTATGACTCTACTAATTACTCTTCTCTGTATCACCCTCTCTCACCTCTCTCTACTCACTCTCCTTGAGTAGACATTCTCTAAATCACCCTTGTTAATTAGCCTCTGTTATGAATTAATATAGAACTCTCTATGGTTTTTACTTAATTAATTAGACTCTTCATGAATGTTTTACTAAAGTATAACTCCCCTATCTTGTACTGTAAAGAAAATTAGTGTCCTTCCTTATATATATTTTCAACTACTATAATCTAGATTAAACCTTATTTCTGTTGGTATTTTACTAACTACTTACTTTCTTTATGTAAATGACTTGTTTGTATTAACTTCAATGTGGAGCTTTTCTCCCCGGGCCTCTGCTGAAAATGGAAATGTATCCAGTTGGACTAGCCCGGTAAACAAATGTAAAATAAAATAAAATAAATAAATAAAATAAAATTGATTACACACCCAGAAACACAGAAAAGTTATTGTGATTATGTAAACCACAGACTGCTGCAAGAAATCAAAGTCACATTAGCACTCTATGCTTATGTCCGAACAGATGAATCATACCTGTCAATTCCAAAAGAAGTAAAGTAGCTTAATAAGAAGGTTATTTGCAAGGTTACATGGCAGTTTATATTAGAAATAAGCAGAGATATTAAAAAGGATCTGTTTTTCATAATTATGCCGAAAAGTCTTCCAAGGTAAATACAACTTCTGATTTAGTATGGAACCATACCTCTCAACCTTATAGCAAGAAAGCTGGACAAAGCAAAAAATAAAAGTGGGACACAGGCCCAAAAATAGTTATGCGTCACAGACACCATTGAAACAACTGTAGCTGCAAACATTATACATCACTTATAATCTTTCTATCCCATAATTGTCAGTTAAACATTATATGGGCTCATTCAGTCCTGCCTTCTTTTGCATCAAAGAAAACCATGCTTTGAAATGACAAATGCATTAAAAATAATAAATAAAACACATTGCATCAACATTCTGCAACTTCCTACCTGCAAGCGACCACAGAGCTTTCACTGAAACTAGGGCTGCTTGTTTCCCCAGAATGGCAGCTCTCCCTAATTAAGTCTAATGGTATACAATCTACCAGTATCTGGATAACCTGAAATAAATTAAATTATGGCCTGTAAATTGAAAGTACACTTTGTTTAATTAAACTATATTTCTAAGCCCACTTACTATATTTTTTCAGTAACATCCCAATATCCATTTCCAGGTCACTTTACAAGACATTGGCAGTGGTAGACTTGGCATCCTTCAGAACCCCACAGGCCCATGCTAATACATTGTCCATTAAATGTAAATATCCATCCACTGTAAATGGCAAGAAGCTATGTCTTAAAAAATCTACTTCTGGCATGCTTACCCAAGTATTAGGTTTTGAAACAAAGAAACATATTCTCCACAGTCCGTAAGTCTCTGTCTTTAATAATCATCTAATGTTGCAGCACTCCCAACACATAAGCACACACACACACACACACTAAAATCCCCAACATTTAAAAAATGACATTGTGCCCATTTGATTTGCCAGTATTGATGATCCGCCAAAGCTGTGCTTACTGTTGTCCAATCTACCCTGCTTAGAACCCACCAATGAAAAAACAGTACTAGGTGCTTTTTTGTTTGTCTGAAAAAACAATACAACTTTATATGCAACAGTCCCACATAGTCAGTCCACTACTGACCCATTAACCCTAGGCTGCTGTCTCATTCTTACTCCCTGGAACTGCATTACTTGGATGACTACTTTTATTTCCTAAGCAAAAGACACAAATTGGAAGATGAGGCAAAAATCCAGACATTCTTTGAAAATCCATACAATTAAGAGGTATGAGTTCATGTTAAATACAACACTCTCGCTGTCAGGAAAGCCACAATTTAATGAAAGTGTACTCTTAATGTATGATATATTTGAGAGCTAACTTGTTTGTGTTCAGTAGGTAGACTGATCATTGTTAGCCTCTTTGTGCATGTGTCTCTCTCTGTCATGCACACATATACACACATACACACACAAACACTCTTCTTCTACTTTCACGCACACGATTCTGCTTTCATGTATGCACTCACTCACTCCGTACTTACCTACTAACACATGTAATTGCTGCCCCTTTCAAAGGCAACAGTGGCAAATCCATACATGAGTCCCTCTTCAGCGAGAACACACACACTGATTGTTCAGTGCAAAATAATGCAGTAAACACACTGACCCTTTTTGGCTCAAACACAAAACTAGAAGGGTGCTTTGGCGCATGCGCACACCGACATTAGCGTTACAGGTCAAGGGAGCGAAAAACACAAAACAAAAAAGTGTTTTGGGGCATGCATACATCCATGTTGCAATTAGAGTTTGACGCCGCATGGAAGAGCTCTGAGGGCCGCATGCAGCCCATGGGCCACAGGTTGGACACGTCTACTCTATAACAAGAGGAAACAATTGTTGTCCAAGACCAAGAAGGAGCAGGTGCCTAATTGGAAGCACTGTCTCCTTAGCCTGAACAAGCAAATACGAGCACTACTGAAATCCTCCAAAACAAACTTCAAGTCCAAATTGTCATCTTCTACTACTGACAGTCATAAGTCCTTCTTCACATATGTCCACAACTTCAAAGGAACCACCCAGATCTTTTCAGAAGTGGTGGTCAAGGACACCACATATACAAATGCTGTAGATATAACAAACTTGCTGGCTGACAGATTCAGCAAAAACTTCACTCCTCTGTCCCCCCATCAGGACATTCCAGTACCTGTCCCTTCCCCTTATGTCAAGGGAACAGGTCATCAACTGAACTTTCAAAGGCAAAAAATACAGCTTTCTTGGGACCCGATAACATCCCAGTCTGCATTCTACATGAACTCAGGGATGAACTTGCAGCATCATTAGGCACTGTATTTATCCAAAGCCTGAGTACCGGCTTTGTCCCAGCCATGTGGGGGACAGCCACTGTCATCCCTTTGCACTAAGGTGGAGTGTCCACAGATCCAGGAAATTATAGACCCATCAGCCTATCTAGCCTGATCTGCAAGGTCATGCAACAGATTATCATGGACCTCATTAACAAGGACATTAGCAACCTCCAAATACTTGATCACACACAGTTTGGCTTTGTCAAGGGGAGATCATGCCTGTTAAATTTGGTCGACTTCTTTGAGACAGTCACCAAAGCCATGGGCGAGGGGAAGGCAGTGCACACTGCCTACCTTGACCTGGCCAAAGCCTTCGAACTATTCCCCCCTTGGTCGTAATAGATAAACTCTGTCAACTAGGCATCAAGCCATATGTTACCAGATGGGTAGCAAACTGGTGCACTGATGCAACCCACATAGTCAATATAGGGGAAGCCACCTCAAGCAGTAGACCTGTAACAAGCTGTGTACCCCAGGGTTCTATCTTGGGGCCTCTGTTATTTGGGATATACTTTTCTGAGGTGAGGGGTAAACCAGTGGGCTATGGCTGACCAAGTTTACAGATGACTGCATGCTGGCTGCTGTCACCAAATCCCCTAGTGATGTCCACGAGGGTCTCACTCAGACAACTGACTGGTGCCAGAAACATGGCCTCAAGCTGAATAGCACAAAATACATCATCATCCCCTTTGGGGAGAGTGACGTCCCTACAAATTATCACATTAATAACAATGTCCTAAGCATGCAATCAGTCATGAAGGATTTAGGCATACAGGTTGACAGCACCCTGACATTTGACCACCATGTTGCTTCCTTTATATGGAAAGTCTTCTACATGGTCCACCTCATAAGTAAGGGTATCTCATCCAAGGACAAGGAGGTCATAACATCCCTGTATTCTTCCCTAATAAAGCCCATTATTGAGTACAATGCCCCTGTCAGCATGTCCCTCACAAAGCACATGCAACAGCTGGAGAGACCACAGAGGTACCTCACCAGGAGAATCCAGGGCCTCAAACATCTACCATACACATATAGGATAAAAGCCTTATCCCTCTATTCAGTTTCAAACAGACTCCTCAGAGGTGGCCTCTAACTGGTATACAAGGTGATCATGGCCACTACCTCGATGGAACTGCTGCATATCCGCAAGTCCAGCTCCTGCATGTGCCCCCTCAACCTGGTCTGTGACATCAACAGGACTTGTTGGTGGGACAGATTTGTGTCCCAGAGACCCTCTGATCTGTGGAATAGACTCCCTCTGCACATCAAGCAGAGTACCTCTTTACCCTTTTTTAAGCATAACCTGAATAACTAGATGGGAAACAGAAAATACACCCTTGGAATTCCACCCATGTCCCTGTTGGACTGGGACATCAGGTGATGACTTGTATAAACATGGGCTAAACTCTTGGCTAGGCTTCTAAGGGCATCAGGTCCAATAGGCTAGTAACCTCCCATGATCATATGAATACTAGTCATAGCCCTGTGTGCTGTGACATAGGAATTGTTATGTCTCCACTCCCATCAATGCTGTCTACTGTTGTGTGTCCCCTATGGGTGATGTCCCAGTACCATGTCATACAGCCACCTTCCGACAAATAGGTGAGTGTTACTACAAGTATATGGGGACAGTCCAGCAACATCCATATGATGCAATGACAAACAGCACTGCAAATGTGCTGTAGGGTATCTTCCCTGTAGGTGTCTGACTTCTGTTGTACCCAGATGTTTGCAGAATGTGTACATGTGCCTGATATATGTGGACCCTCTGCCAGAAAAATGTGGATGTCTGGCAAACGGTTGGAAAATACTTAATGATTGTTCTCAGACTGTGAAGAATCTGGCTGTCACACACCAGAATCCTCAGACAACAGTTATGGTACAGTAATATCTGGCACTGTAGGCATTCACTTACTTTGTATGCTCAATATGTAGACTCTACCGCTGAGGTTGGGCCTGTGTCCCGCCACTACTACTGGCTATGACCTGCTGTAGTGGGTCACCAGATATGCTAGCCATAGCTCTCAAGTGATGAGATACGGATGTTGAGTACACAGTGACCTAGTCAATTATCATCAGGGACAGTCAGGGACGCCTGTACAATGTTTGAACTATTCCTGTGTGACATTCACAGACTGAGAGAAGCTGAATGACAGTACATCATGTGATATGCCAGCTGTGTCCACCAGTACTTACTGTCACTATTGTCTAATACACAATCCAGTAGCATTTGTACAGGAGCCAACCGTTGTAGGAGGGACTCAGAGGGCCAGAGCTGTGATCTATGTGACAGCAGGCAGAGTTGAAAGAGAAGCCTGTAAGTGCTGGACAGCTGACTATCAGCATAATGTCTTTCCAAGATATGTACTGCAGACCTACTGTTTTAATCCCTATTCCCCATAACTGCATCCTCCCATCTAAAAGCTATTACAAGGGGACTTCTATTACATACCCAGTAGAGTGCTGTACTCATTTTTGTGCAAAAATCCTGAAGTATAATGCTTGTGATATCACAGTGTGTCTTTGTAAAGCAAGGCACAGATCTGTTTATTGTAGGCAGCAGTTTGTCTTTTGTAGGTAATGCTCATGAACAAGTGATTGCCTGTGCACCAGTCTGTGGCTCAGACTTGTTAATTGCATCCAGAACAGCTCAGACTTGTTAATTGCATATAGAACAGCCGGGTTCTACTTTAATTACCCAATGACATGGCACAACAGTGCTATATTTAAGGCCTTCATTTAGGCCTTGACTCCTTTTCTAGTCTGTGAGATGGACAATATCAAGGTGTGGAGACTACAGCATCGCAGAAGGTAGGTACAAATACTGTTCACTGTTGGGATTTATGTAGTATGTCCACGGTTTTGCATGTTATGTTTGGCCATTGTCAAAGTACTTCCTGATTTTGTGGCAGTTCAGTGTTAAACAATGTGGATTTAGGTCAGTAAGGGGAAAGACAGATGTAAGTGTCATGCATCATAAAGATCAGAATATGCATGGTGCTGCTTTAGTTGCTGGCCTATCAGTTATCAATGTTTGTAGAAGCAGACTGTGACACATGTCCCTGTCAATGACCTCTGCCCCCCACCTTTTCATGTATGGGTGTAGTGTGGATCCCTTGTTCTAGGGGGTTGTGAGGTATAGTAGGTGTGTAGCAGGTTGTTGAACATAGTGCTGCATATGTTGCAGGCTGCACCTGTTGCTTTTTGCCAAGGGCTCATATTGTGGAGTATGAACACATTGGAGCTGTATGTGTCAGTGAGGGAGCAGTGACAGCTCTGTCATTACAACAGAACCAGGGTGAGGATACCCATACCAGTCCAAGTGAGGCATGAGCGTAAGGTACATATGTTATGTAACCATGCCAATCAGTGTTAGATGACATATAGGTAGCCTAGACATATTTGTGCAGTGTATCCCTACCTAAAGACCTTCGACATGGTAAGATGGGCATCTGGCATGCAGTAGCAGCAACCTGTTTTGGTTAAAATTGTAGGACTGAGTCATTATTTGTTGTATTCACAAGCATGTAATTGATGTGCAACACACTGTATTTGAACCCAGGGCTGTGGGTTGCAAAATGTACAGAATTCTAGGGATTTAACAGACTGAGCTACTGAGTCAATACTGCAGCAGGTGTATTTGAAAGATATATGTGCATGCATACAGTCTGTTACACAGGTGTCACATTAGCATGTGAGTTTGGATGGGTATGACATGTGACACTGAACTGTCTGTCATGATTTTCTCACCTCATGCTTCACTAACTTGTCAGTACTTTAGTGCACAAAAAAGATTTTGTGACAACTGTGCCAAATGTAGGCCACACAACTGTGGAGATTCTGCAACAGTCTGCACAGCTGACAGCTATACCTGCTATCCTAGGTCTCACATACCTACATCATTATTTATTTGGCTGTGTACTGGTTTGGTGACTGCATCACAGTCCCAAGTACACTGCCATTTTCCCATTATATGTACAAGCAGTGTGTCATTGGCAGTCAGGATATGTTTATGGACACAGCTGTGTTATTTCAGAGCTGAGTTGCCTAGTGGGCTAATGCACGAAGCTATAGCTGACAGGGTCTTGGGTTCAAGACTTGGTAAGGGTAATTATTTTGCAGACGTGCCTAACAGTGTCAGAAACAGAGAAGGTGATTAATGCAGTTTTAAGCAGGTTTGCACAGGTTTGCACACCACTCAGCGATGTGCTACGCCACTTAGCTCCGCTTAAACCCACGCTAATTTTAAAAAAAGAAAAGAAAAAAGGGGAGCTAGGAAAGTGGTGAAATGGGGCAAGCAGGGGAAAACATATTGAAAGATAGGTAGGGATGTGCAGGACAGATGTAGGAATGGATCATATCTCTCTATTTCTTCTACAGCTATAGCTGTGCAGGTTGTAGACCATTTGGGATTTGAAGTCACTGAAGGCAATATAAATGTGTTGATTGATTCATGTAATGATTAAAGTGTGTCCAGTGAACATGGGTGGGAATTGGAGAGTTATGTATGGGGCGATATTTTTTTTTTTTGTGGGTCAGATGCCACATTTTTTTTTTAAGGAGAGAGTGGAATGTTAGGGAAGGGATATATATACATGTGGGTAGGTAAGTTTGGTAGGAGAGGTAGCATCTGCAAACAGACAAGTCAGCATATGGGGTGGTGGGTGACACATGAGTGGGAAACACCTTGGACAGGGAGGATGTTGTGGAATCAGAGAACCATGTGCCCCCAGATGGCAGCAGGGAGACTCAACTCCCCACCCATGAGCAGTCAGCACTGCTCCTTCACTGCCTCAAAAGTGGCTGTGCTGGGGGTTGGGCACAGGGGCCACCCACACCTTGCCCCTACAGGTTCCCCAGCCTGTCCTCCATCTGGTGCAGGCAATCTTCATAGCCATAGTGCATGATCCTGCGCACCATGCCTGGTAGCTTTTGCTGGGTGACAACCTCCCCTCCATGCATGCTGCCAGGGGGGAGGGGCCCTGTCCCCTGAGGCAGTTTCACCCATAGGTGGCGCATGGCCAGCAGAAGGGGCAGCACCAAGAACCGGCCTACTCAGTCGACCTATGGTGTTGTGGTATTTCAAAGTGTATAGGTTAGTAATGAACAGAATTTCATTAGTTATAACAGCATGCCAGAAAGTTGCAAATAACCCAGTAACATCACATTACATAGCAAATGGAACACAACAATAAGTGAGATAACAGTTAGTATACTAACAGCATGCCAGTAACAGTTATGGCATAAGGCCAACAACATGGGTAATTCAACAAGGTATGTTAGTAGGCGACAATTGTAATACATAACAATAATAAAACACAAGGCCCATTATAACATTTTGGTACAACAAATGTTAATAGTAAACCATAACCAATATATAATAATAATAAAAAAATGATTCAGACAAGGGGTGGGGGAGAGTGAAATACGGGCCATTAATAATGATATAGGCTATATTTGCAAGAGTACTGTTATATACTCTACAGATCTGCCCTTACATTATGTACACAAGTGCCCTATAGCTTATGTTGCATGTACATACCTCTCCAGCTATCCACATGGGACAGTATGGTCCAAGCTGTAACACCTACAGGTACACAACTACAGGGGACTATTACATGTCAGGGCGACATACATGATTACCAAGGTGTACTGTGGACTGATGTAGTATGACTGTGATATTCACATAACTCATGTCCATGATATATCTGTGAATGAGGGATTTGCCACAGTGATCACAGTCTGTGACAGTGTGACACTTGAGAGACATGTATTGTGCACATTACAGAGAGTTTACGACTACCATGCCCTCCTTAGCAGGCATGGGATTAGACTTTAAGCAGACATTCACAGAGACAACAGTTATAAAGTCATACCAAGATTATACATTTTATTAATTGTATGAGCTTTTATTAGTATTATACTTGTTCCTTTATTTTCTGATGTCTTATCACAATACTGAGTAATCCTGTTAACACTGTTGTACATCTGAACACACAAATTATTACCCCATTCTAACAGCTACTACAGCCATTTATTTACCTGCAATTCCTGTGGGGAGAACATCTGTTAACAATACATAACTGGTTCTATAAATATTTAGTAGTACTTGTCACTGGATTTGAACCCCTGTCTGTGTGTGACAAAATGTACACCACACCTATCATTTATCAAACTGAGTCACTGCTGCATATTGATTGAGTGATATTTGCCTAGTGCTCACCTGTTAACAGAATGTGACCTGGTAATCGAAGTTGACTGTTATACAAGACTGCACTAACTGCTGAACACATGCATGAGATTCACGCATGACAGCGATAGTAGGTAAACTGTACATTAATACATAGAATGCAGGTGTACACTATATACCCCTAGCGGATGGACATATCTGTGGTGTGTGCATATCAGAGTGCTGGGTTGGCTACCGACCCATATACAGTTGCAGATGGTATATTTGCAGTCTCCAGCTATTACCGTTTCATACTTGCCTGTAGCAGCATACCTAACAGCAGGAATGCATATAGCTGAAATGCAATGGTTAACACAAGGCAATCCTGACATACACGATATAACCTGGGAATTCCTATTATTTCTTCATATCTTAGTGCAAAACAAATATTAATATGAATTATATCTTGTAGTACAGCTCCACATCTACAGTTTATCAAAACACTTTTTATTAGCTAACCTTCAGTCACTTACTGATATTGCTTGTGTTTGCACATCACAGATTTAATACTCAATTTCATGACCAACAGCCCAAAATACACACATATTGCACAACACAGCTTTATTAGGGTTGACTTCATGCAGTGATTGTTATATACTACCAGCAGTGAATATTATATGTTACCAGTCTTTATTGAAGAACAGTTCATATACTGCAGGTGTTGCAATACAGCTGTAATTCTACACTTAATGCAGTAGAAACATTTATTTCCTTCACAATAATAATGCAGTAGAAGCTTTATTCCCTTAACATTATTAATGCACTAGAAACTTTTTATTTCCTTAACATTATCAGGTTAGATCCTTTCATCTTTATTGAACTGTACCTGGCATTACTCACATATTTCAGTCCAGTTATATGAGTAAATTCAGTGCAGTACAATCAAAACTGAGTATACCTAGTGGCAGATATTAATTTACTTCTTCTTGTTTATATGACTATAAATTGCAAGTTACATCTGTACTCGCCACACTCACAGCACAACCTGGTCAGGCGCCCTGCATTGGCCTCTAGGTTGTGAACTCTCTCCTCATCAGCAATGGGGGAGGGAAACAAACCATTATGCATACTTGTCTATCACACAAAGGTTTATAGGCTCATAGGTGCGTACTAGGCTAATGGCCCTGGAGCCTTTACAAGCCTAGCCTATAGAAGTGCCCTGGCATTGTGCCACCCAACATTAGTTCCCAGTGCCTCTATCAAGTAGATCCACTGGAGTGATCTCTGGGGTGAACTTTCTATTACCCATCCATTAATTGAGATTTCTCTTGAAGAGGCACAGTTAGGTGCTCTGCTTGAAGTGTATGGGAAGTCTATTCCAGAGCAGTCTCTGGGTGAGGAAACTGTCCCTCCAGCATGTTCTGTTGATTGTGGTAATGAGGTTGAGGTCTCTGAAGAATGTGGTGTGGAGGGATTGGAATTTCTTTAGATGTAGCATTTCTAACAGAGCTGGGTCAGACATGGCTTTGTAAGTCAAGCCGAGATCACCTCTGAGTAGACGATATGAGACAGAGAATAGCTGGAGTCTTTTGAGTCTGTCCATGTAGGACATGTGTTTAATGCCTAGGATCCTCTTCGTGAGGTACTTCTGTGGCCTCTCCACCTGTTTCAGGTGTCTATTGAGGTACATGCCAAATGAGGCATTATACGTGATGGATTGGTCCAATGAAGGAAGCATAGAGAGAGATGATGACCTCTTTCTTTCTGGATGCAAAACCCTTGGTAATGAGATGTGCCACATAGAATGACTTTCTGACCACAGTGGCAATGTGGTGGTCAAAGGAGAGTTTGCTGTCAACTTGCATCCCCAGATATCTTATAACACCTTCAGTATTCAGTGGGCACCCATCGATGTGGCAATTTGTGGTTACTGAGTTTTTACCAAAGGGGATGATGGATTTTTTAGCATTAACCTTAAGGACATGGTTTTGACACCAGTCATTGGTCTCAGTGAGGCTTTTCTGTAGAATGTCTGCATCACCTGGGGAGTTAATAATGGCTCCCAGCTTTCAGTCATCTATGAACTTATTCAGCCAGAGTCCCTTTGTGTTGGCCTGGACTTCTGAGAAGTAGATGCCGAACAGGAGAGGACCCAGGGCTGATCCCTGTGGGACTCCACTAGTGACTGCTTGGCACTCTGACTTGGAGTCTGCTACTTTCACACTGTGTGTTCTGTGAGCCAATTTGCAACCCACCAAGTGATATAGGGGTTGATGCCTGGTTTGGTGAGTTTATCAATAATTCCCGAGTGAGGAATGGTATCAAAGGCCTTGGCCAGATCGAGTTAGGCTGTGTGCACTGCCTTACCTTCATCCACAGCCCTGGTGACTGACTCAAAGAAGTCAACCAGGTTGAGCAGGCATGATCTCCCTTTCACAAAGCCAAATTCTGTGGGGTCTAGAGATGGAGATTTCCTATATCTTTGTTAATCAGTAGTACATTATATATATATATATATATATATATATATATATATATATATATATATACATACATATATATATATATCTTTGTTAATCAGTAGTACATTCAGAGTAGGTTTTGGGAAAACAATGATAACAATAGTTACACAATCATGGGACATTCCCATCTCAAGCATCTTGGACCCATGTGGCCAAGAGATCCCCCTTCTGATGCTTCAGGTTATTGTAATGACGGTGCACCTGCTCACCTAAGTGGGGGATACCAGTTGCACTGGTGAGATCATGTGCAACCTGGTCCCAGGCCTCCTCCTTGTACTCTGATCCCTAGAACTGGCCCTGCAGCAGCCAGACATCATGGTCTTTAAAAAGGAGTCCAACCATGCCAGTGGACTTCTGAATGACCCAACACTGCCATTGTTTCTTCCAAGATCAAACTCCAACAAATTATGGCTGTAGTCCTGCCTGTTGCACTTAAATAAGGCTGTTTTCCTGCCATTTACCACCACTGGGCTGTTTTTAAAAATGCGGCGCTTCACTTAGCACTGCACAAACCAGCTGAGCTGGGCTGAGCAGTGCTTAAAAGGGCATTGCTTAGCAGTGCTTCTCGCTGCATAGCAATGCGCAAACCAGCAAAGGACTGTTAAAACATTCCTGTTTTAAGCAGTGCTTGGCAAGGCTTAGCTGCTGGGCACAGCAAACTGGGAATTAAACATGATTTTCATATTGTGTATTGGCAACATAAATGCCTAATAACATGTCTGTCCCCACATAGAATATTCAATCAATAGTTATAGAATACTTGTCATAATATGTGTATTTGCAACAAAAATGCTTAATAATCTGTGTTTTCATACAAAATTCAGTCAGGGATTTAATAGTGCTTCTCATATATGTGTTTTTGCAAAATATATTTAATATCCTGTCTGTGTAATTAAAATAAAATATTTAAGTTGAATTTGGAAATATTCTCATAATTATGTGTATTTGCAAAGTATCATGCCTATGAATTCGAACCCTGCACCTACTGCACATAAGGCTGTCACTCTAACCATTCGGCTATGTGGATGTTTGGATTGCTGTTGTACTTTTATATATAATGCTCCACTATGTTTAAGCACCATGGTGCACCGCACAAACACACTTAGCTTACATAAACTTGACCTTTCCATTTATAATTAAATATATCCGTTTTCTATTTTTAGATGTCTAGCATGTGTCCAGTGCTGCGTGCCACATCGCACAAACACAAAAAAATGATAAAATGAGGTAATTCTACTGCTTTGACAGTGCAGGGGGGTGTTACTCATCTACAGACACAGTAACACACTCCCTACACTGATACCATAACCATGTTGCATGACTCTCCCTCAGTAACGCACCTTCATTATTATGCAAGGCGAGCTGCTGAGGGAGTTCCGCATAAATGGCCATGTTACCTTCCATGCAGGCTTTACACTATGCCACCATGGATTTTATTAAATCCCACGTGTACATTAATATTTCAGCTGTAGTGAAAAACCATACTTATTCATTTTATTTCTAGTTTATGACTGCAAATATCTAGTAAATATTTATCATAAGAAGATGACATATAACATTTCTTTTTTTCACAGTAGACTATTTTTTATCCATTCAACCATATTTCCTTTATCCATTAAGCAAGTAAGATCAGAAGCAAACCAGTCTTAAAATTGAGTTATAACATCTTTTACCATATGGTTTTCATATTGGAAAATATTTCTTTCACAATCACATTTAACTTAACGTATCAAACTGTAATGTTAATGTGCCATGTACAACTAAGATACAAGTAATCTATAAATGCATTAATTAATTTCCCCATTCTTGAGTAATATCTGCATCAGAAAAAAATAGTTAATTCTTCATGTGAAACAAGAAATTAAAGTTCTGGTGGTCAGCAGTACCTCAGTGGTCTGTCTCTGTAGCCACGCTAAATGCTAATGAGACATTCCAGAGGAGAGGCATATATGAATTAGCCATGTGAGTTTCATGGGAACTGCTTGCAGTAAGGCATTTACTCAGTCACACAATTTAGAGAATCACTTGGGTGTCTAAATTAGCATGACTGCTCCTCGGTGCTCATGGTAATGAACAGGGTCACAAGGCAATGTTCAACCACTGCAGAAGAGGTAAGTGCTGGAGAGTTTAGTAGTCAGATAGTGTTAGGGGGTGTGTGAGTGCGCATATCTGAGAGGCTGCATGTATGAGTGTGTTTCTGCCTGGGAGGTCATAGAAGGTGGGGTGGTTAGGGGTATGTGTGTGTGTGTGTGTGTGTGTGTGTGTGTGTGTGTGTGTGTATGTGTGGGAGGGGGGGTAACTGTCATACTGTCACTCACCCCTACACTAATAGGCAAAGGCTGTTATAGTGGGTCGTGGGTACCATTGGTGACCTGGGATACTTCTTTATTAATGCTTGAGACAGGGAGACCACTAGCCACCGGGAATACATCTTTATAAATGCATGGGTTTGGGACAACATAATCGACCCCATAGAACACTAAAGAGATGGGAGAACACTAGGCTCCAGGGATAACTCTTTACTGTTGTCCCTTAATGGCACTTATACAAGATGTGGGTGAGGGAACATTAGACACCCGGGTTAACTCCAAAGACATGGGGTTGGGGGTGGGTACACATGACATCAGGGATACTCTATATGGTGTGCCTTAAAGACACTTACTTAAAAAAACAAAAATAAACCAATGTGGAGCAGGAAAACAGTAGTACAAGGCATTCTTTAATAAGCAGACATTAAAACTATTAAAAAATAAGATTCCAGTCCTGTGCCCTCCAACATTCTATGCACTACCATTAGACACCACCGACGTGATGTGAAAAAATATTAAGAGTTAAAAAAATGCATAAACTATAAAGAGGGGGAAAGCTTCAAACCACGGACATTGCATGGGAAACATCAGCATTAACCCGCAGTACTTACTGGTTAATTTGTGCAGCAGGTCTTTTATTAACATATAATGAGGATCTCAGACTTTATTCAATGTCTGCAGCAATTTGCACTTTACAAGGGAAAGGAACAGGGGATATTAAGTATACCACTCAACCTCATAGAAAAAAAAATCCAATCAAATACAAAATTAATGGTGGGATAAAATCAAGGATGAATTTTAATTGTTCCTTCTAAAAACGTAGAAATTCCCAAGAATAATGGCTTTTACATTTCCGCATATTTACTGAAAGATATAGTGTGAAAGTCTAATGTCTGGCATCAATGACTGACTATAATCTTCCATGATTTACCAAGTCAGGAAAAGGAGTTACAGAAGAGGTTCTAACAACACAGGGACAGGCAATGGATATATGGTGTGGTGCATGTGTGTGTGTGTGTGTGTGTGTGTGTGTGTGTGTGTGTGTGTGTGTGTGTATTGTGTGTAGGGCAGTGAAGGGGGTGCATGTGCTAACATGATGCATCATCTGCCACTATTAACTACAACAGGAAAGTAATTATCTGCACTTCCTGTAGTTAGTGATTCAGAGAAATGTAAATTAGCTGATAGTTAGACCTTTCCTCATTTCAACTAATTTTGTACAGTAGCAGTGCTTCACAGAAACAGGGCTGTTTTTACCTAAGCTTTTACCACGACAGGTGAGATTCTTTCTGTATCTCCGAACTAGTGTCATTGCCATTTTGTGTTTTGAGTGATAAGATGTTTATGTAATGTAGTCAAATTATCATGTATTAATCATTTGTTAACTGGGTTAGTTCAACTGGGCAACAGAGCTCTTTTTCAGTGGAGATCTGAGGAGAAAATCTCCACAGATAAACAAATACAAAAACAAAACATCATATAATATTAACATACAAGTTTATACATTTATATATATATATATATATATATATATATATATATATATGTATATATATGTATATATATATATATATATATATATATATATATACATACAGTAACCTCCAAACTCTGGATCCCACCCAGTTCGGGTTTGTGAAATGCAGATCATGCCTCCTGAACCTAATCGACTTCTTTGAGGCAGTCAGCAAAGCCGTAGATGAGGGTAAGGTGGTTCACACAGCCTATCTTGACATTTCAGCACCATCCACCATTCTGGCATTATAGCTAAACTCACTAAACTAGGAATAAATCCCTATGTCACAAGATGGGTTGCCAACTGGCTCAATGACAGAACCCACAATGTAAAAGTTGCAGACTCCAAATCTAACCTCAAAGCAGTGACAAGTGGAGTACCGCAGGGTTGCGTCCTGGGACCTCTCCTGTTTGGTATCTACTTTTCTGAAGTACAGGCTAACACAGAAGGCCTCCGGCTTATGAAGTTCGCAATGACTGCAAACTAGGAGCCATAGTCAAGTCCCCAAATTATGTGGGCATCCTACAGAAGGGCTTCGCTGAAACAGATGCCTGGTGTTAAAGCCATGGCCTCAAGCTCAATGCCAAAAAGTGCAGTGTCATCCCCTTTGGTAAAAACTCTGTACCCATGAACTACCACATAGGCAGCACTCTACTTAACATCGAATGTGTGATAAGAGACCTTGGGACCCAGGTGTACAGCTGTCTCTCCTTTGATAGTTACATCACCAAAGTAGTCAGGAAGTCCTTCTACGTGGCACACCTCATCATAAAAGGGTTCTCATTCAGGAAAAAAAGAAGTCATTGTTCCCCTCTACTCGACACTCATTAGACCCATTATAGAGTACAATACCCCTTTTGGAATGTACCTCACAAGACATCTGCAGCAGCTGGAAAGGCCACAGAAGTACCTCACAAAGATGATTACTGGCCTCAAACAAATGCCCTACACTGACTGCCTCAAAAAACTCCAGCTTTACTCCATAGCATATCACCTACTCCGAGGTGATCTCTGCCTAACATATAAAGCTATGTCAAATCCAGAGCTGTTGGACATGCTACACCTAAAGAAATCCCAATCCCTCCGAGCTACATGCTATAGGGACCTAAACCTTGTCACCACAATAAACAGGACATGTTGGAGGGATAGATTCCTGTTCCAGAGACTTCCCATACTCTGGAACAGGCTACCCATCTATGTCAAGCAAAGTTCTTCATTAGCACTCTTCAAAAAAAAACTTGATGAGTGGATGGGAAATAGGAAATACACCCCAGTGATCACTTCTATGTCTCTGCATGACAGTGGCACAGGAAAATAACTTTCTTGGGTGGCATAAGCCAGGGAACCTTGTTGGCTAGGCTTATGTAGGCCCTTGGGCCGATAGCCTAGTACCTACCTATGAACCTGCACAGTCTAATTTAATCATTAGTTTATGGGTGGATTGGGTTAACCATGGAACAAAGTTTTTTTTTGTTCTTATTTTTCTAGTGAGGGCTAAGGGCTTTAGGATATTCACAAAGATGTTGTTAAATTTAGAGACAGCCTCACGGAGAGGGAGGGCATAGAGAAAAGACCAGTTAATAGAGAAGAGAAAATTATTGAAGGTATCTGGGCTGAAATTAGAGAGATTATGGCTGTCCTTGTACTGGTGAGGTTTTAGCAGATGAGGTGAGTGTCATAATGTGGGTAAGGAGATGGTCACTGAGGGAGTCAGGAAGAGTGGTGGTATTGTGATACAGATCTGGGTTAGAGGTGAGGATGCAGGCAAGGGTAGTGCTGTTATTTCTATGTTTATTGATACAGGTGGGAGAGTTGATGAGTTGAGAGAATCCAAAAAGATTGATGCTAGTATTGGGAGATTATGAATTAAGGGAGTTCTAGTCATTATTGACATCACCTAGGATGATAGTCTTATAAGAGATGTTTTGAGATGGCCAGGAGAGGAAGAGTTTTAAGGTAGGGATGTTGTTACCAGGTGGGATACAAATTGCTGTTATGACTATTTTTTTGTGATTATTTAATTTACAGTTAGCAATAAGAAGTTCAGCTGGATAGAAATTGGGAGGAGATGTAGGTAGAGGATAGAGAGACAGTTTGTCACAGTATATAGCAGCTACACCACCACCTTGTTTCTTGTGTCGATTGAGGTGGAGGATGTTGTAACTGGGGGGGGTTCAGAGTCTGTAATATGGGGTTGTAACCATGTTTTGAGAGGGTGAGAATGTTAGGGTTGTACGGAGAGATAAGTGCATGGAGAGAAGTAACTTTGTTACCAATGCTTTGAATATCAAGGGAGAGCATTTTTAAGGTTTTGGGGTGTGAAGTTGAGTAGTTTGGATGGGGATATAGGGGGTTGAGGAGGGAGAATGGTCAGGTAATGTAGTAGAGGATTTAGAGGGGTGAGTATGGGTACCTGTTGTTGGGATGGAGGGAGGGACAGGGTTGGGGTGAATATTGGCTGCCAGCAGAAGGCTTGGAAAGGAGGGTTTGTGTGCCGTGGTAAGGGGGCTGTAGAAGAGAGGTTTGGGTTTAGGGTTTGTGAGGTGGAAGGGAGGGAGAAGTATGTTAAATTTATGTAAGAGTTGAAAAGTGAGTAAACAGTGAGGGAGCTACTGAGACGTTTATAGAGGTTAGTGGATTGTAGTGATTGGGGGAGATAGTAGAAGGAGAGTGGGAGTGGTAGGAGTGGGAGTGATAGGAGGGGGAGTAGGAAAGAGTGAGTAAGAAGGAGGGAGTTAAGTAGGATGAGTAACATTACATATTGTATGTTGAGTGAAAAAAGTGACGGCAGTTAAAAGTTAAAGTAATACAGTGGAGGAGGTCATTTTGAATGATTGGATGGCTAGGATTGGCTGGAAGGAGGAAACTGAGTGGTTGTGGGGGCATGGTTAATTAAAGTGAGTGTGTAAGTTTCAGAAAAGTGGGGGTTGGTGGGAATGGGGTAAGGTAGGGAAGTACAATGAGCCCAAGTGAAGTGAGGGTGAATGGAGTGGGTTGAACCAGCACTTGGAGAAAGGAGATGAGAAAACAATCAGCCAGAGAGCCCAGGTCACTACCTAAAGCCACCTTTTTATCTATGTGAACTCCAAAGCACATTTAGTAGAGCATCAGAGAGGTAGAATATAAAATAAATGCAAATCTTTGGAAAAATGTATATTTTTATGTCAATAAAGATGATAAAAGGAGGACAAAGGGACCCAGCAGTGTGCACAGTGGAAGAACCAATGGGAGTATCACACAGAGAAGATTATATTAAACCTACACTGAGAGAGAGAGAGAGAGAGACAGAGAGAGAGAGAGGGAGAGAGAGAGAGAGAGAGACATGTCAATATGAAGCCAGAAAAGGGGGTAGGTGAAGTAAAAAACAATGAATGAACTGGGGATAAGAGACAGACAAGAAAATACCACAATTTAACTTAATCTTTTCCCTCTAAACGCTGTCTCATTCTTTTTTTTCCATCCTATACAACACTTAGATATAGTTTTCAGTATTTCCACCAAGACATCCATGGACAATTCTCCTACTGCACCAGGGGTGACCTATTCCATAATATGAAACTAATTTATGCACCAGACATAACGGATTCCATAATATGAAACTAATTTATGCACCGGACATAACGAATTCCATAATATGAAACTACATTATACACCGGACATAACGGATTCCATAATATGAAACTAATTTATGCACCGAACATAACGGATTCCATAATATGAAACTAATTTATGCACTGAACATAACGGATTCCACAATATGAAACAAATTTATGCACCAGACATAACGGATTCCATAATATGAAACTAATTTATGCACCGAACATAACGGATTCCATAATATGAAACTAATTTATGCACCGAACATAACGGATTCCATAATATGAAACTAATTTATGCACCGGACATAATGGATTCCATAATATGAAACAAATTTATGCACCAGACATAACGGATTCCATAATATGAAACTAATTTATGCACCGAACATAACGGATTCCATAATATGAAACTAATTTATGCACCGGACATAACGGATTCCATAATATGAAACTAATTTATGCACCGGACATAACGGATTCCATAATATGAAACTAATTTATGCACCAGACATAACGGATTCCATAATATGAAACTAATTTATGCACCGGACATAACGGATTCCATAATATGAAACTAATTTATGCACCGGAGATAACAGATTCTATAATATGAAACTAATTTAAGCACCGGAGATAACAGATTCTATAATATGAAACTAATTTATGCACCGGAGATAACAGATTCCATAATATGAAACTAATTTATGCACCGGAGATAACAGATTCCATAATATGAAACTAATTTATGCACCGAAGATAACAGATTCCCTAATATGAAACTAATTTCTGTATAAAAACAAAACACATTAATCTTGAATATGCTACTGCTTTGTATACTTGTATGCTTAATGTACAATGTTCTTTTTATAATGCTTTTATAAAATTTCTCATATCTGTATTGTATTCATACTGTAAAATATATGAATGCTTTGTGTACTTGTATGCTTAATATACAATGTCCTTTGTTGATATGTACCTTGCTGTATTTTTGTTCCCTAATTATAATGTATATACTCATCACATAAGTCTGTATTATGTTATGGGGGGGGGGGTTCCTCCATGGGCCTCCACTGAAAACTGGCTCTCCTTGGCCCAGTGGACTTCCCCGGTCATCAAACTGAAATAAATAAATTTAAGTAGTTTAAGCTAAGCAATACTTAATCGAATAAATTAGTTAAGGAACAAGCAGTGATACTTTATAAGGCAGCCATCCTGTTCAGTAATATGAAATTCAGTCTATCACCACCTTAATTACACAGAATGCAGAGTAATTCATTGCCAGTAAACTTTTCCAGCTATTTGTTGCTACTTAGTGATGCATGCCAACAGAACTGAGCTGCATGACGGGAGGGCATAAAATTACAGTAAAATCACTCAGTTTCCACACAATACAGTAAGAGAATAGGTGCTCAAATAAGCTAAGTATTAAAATCTAACTAATCACAGGTTGAAACAGCACGCTGATGGAGTAAACAGCATGGTGGCCAAACACCGATAAAAGCACTCAGTTCCAATTTAAAAACAGTAACACAATGTGTTCTAGTAAGCCGTTTAACACAATCAGAATAAGTCAAGCTGACACAGTACATTTCCAAACTGTAAACAGTAAAATGCAACAAGTTTAACAGTAAAAGATCATCACTTCCTTAAAGTACTTAAACCTATAACTGCACTCTAAATAAGAAATGACCAAGACAGCATAGATATTTTACAGGTGGAGTTACACACTTAAGCAATTTAAAAGCAGTAAAAGCAATGTGTTCTAGTAAACTGTTTAGCAAAATCAGATTAAGTCAAACTGAAAAAGAGCATTTCCAAATTGTAAACAGTAAAATGTAGCAAGTTTAACAGTAATAGGTCATTACTTCCTTAAAGTAATTACACCCCCAGCTACACACTAAATAGGAAATGACCGAGACAGCTTAGATAATTTACAGGTGGAGTTATACACATAAGCAACTTGCATAACAGAAGTGCTAACACACCAGTAGAGACCCTCTTAAAAAAAACAGAAACAGATTCCATCAAATCTTCTACATTCTAAAATGTAATAAACCTGCTGAAAAGGTTGAGAAAAGCTCCTGTACCTGAAAGATTACAAAAACAGTATTTGGGAAACAGAGATATTTCAGACTCCTTGTCATGAAATGCTGAATTTCATGAAATACCAAATTCCCAGCAGCACTGTTTTCCCATTATAGTACAGTTATGTACACTCACCATAAATGTAGATGTTCGAGTGTATTTTCTGCTACAGTCATAACAATTGGGTTATCCATGTTGTGGTAGCCCTCAGCCGGTCTGAATACCAGAGTCAAGGTTTTGTGTGTCGGCTGCTGTCACTTGCTGGCTGACATCAGGTCATCCAGGCTATAAAGGAGAGCAGGCGACACCATTACCTCCGTTTTTCTTGCCTTAAGCATCCAAAGAAGTCCAACCTAAACTTTATTAGTAGCCCTGGGGTCAGAGACTCCCATAGAAATATGTGTCTTTCTCAGGAATGTTGATATCATGGGGAAGGAGGGAGGTAAAGTAGGACTGAAGCAGTGAATACACTCGAACATCTACATTTATGGTAAGTGTACACCACTGTACTATATTCTTTGTGTTTCACTGCTGCAGTCATAACAATTGGGAAGATTCCCAAAGGTGAGGAGAAAGGTGGAAGGTGAATAGAAAGTTAAGATTGGGTGAGCATGCCCTGCAGAATTGCAGAGGCAAGCTCAGCCCTAGCTTTTGAGAATAGGTTCAGATAGTGGTGTTTGATGAAAGTGTGGACTGAAGTCCATGTGGCAGTTTCCAGGATGTCCTTGGTGGGGACTCCTCTGAGGAAAGCTGTGGAAATAGAGGTAGCCCTGGAGGAATGGATTCTGATAGTCCTAGGGGGTGGTTTTCTATGCAAGGATTTGCAAAATTGGATGCAGTGTGCTATCCATTTGGAAATGGTCTGTTTGGATATTGGCTTCCCCCATGCCCCTGTTTTAAAGCTGACTAGGAGCTGGTCAGTTTTCCCGAATGATTTTGTATGCTTCAGATAAAATCTGAGCTGCCTGTGCACAACCAATGCCTGCAGTATTTTTCTCCCTTGTTCTGAGGGTTTAGGAAGAAGGTGGGTAGGTGGATGGCCTGGTTGAGGGAAACATCTGAAACTACCTTTGGCATGAAGGAGAGATTGGTTCTCAGGAAGACCCTGTCTGCATGGAAGATGATAAATGGCTCAATGGCCATTAAGGCTTGAAGCTCTGACACTCTCCTGGCTGAAGTAATAGCCAGGAGAAAGGCAGTCTTCCAAGAGAGGTATTTTAAATCTGAGGATGCTGTAGGCTCGAAGGGGGGCAGAGTAAGCTTTTCTAAAACATAGTTCAGGTCCCAGGCTGGGGTGGCTGTCTTCTGGGAGGCCTGATATTAGAAGCTCCTCTGAGGAATTGTTTGATTAGAGGGTGGGAGAACCAAGGCTGTTCTGTGTCAAAGTGTGCCAAGATGGCAGAGACATGGATTTTTATGGAGGAGAAGGAGAGACCCCTATTAAGAAGCTCAGCCAGATAATCAAGTATAAGAGGGATGGAGGGCAGCTGTATGTCTGCCCCCTTGGATTGGCTCCAGGAGCAGAAACTTTTTCATTTCCCAGCATAAGATTTTCTGATGCTGGGCCTTCTGGCTTCCTTGATGATGTCAAGGACTTGCTTGCTTAGCATAAGTTCCTTGTTTGTTCTGGTAGAATAAGCCATTCTGAGAGTTTGAGTGTCTGTAGGTCTGGGTGCAGCATTTTTCCCCTCTCCTGGGATAGCAGATGAGGAATCAGAGGTTGCTGCCAGGGGGGCTGATGAGATAGGCTGTACAAGCAGGGGTGTCCAACCTTTTGGCTTGCTGGGGCTGCATTTAGTGAACAGAAATGGTCTTGGGGCCGCATATAAAATATATCATATAGTTAACTCTTTCGTTGCTCTGGAAGACCACAGTCGACCTCCTGGCTGTACTGTAGGTACATTTGAACAATGAATAAATGTAATAAATGCCTAATATGTGCCTTAAAATTCTAATTCTCATTCTAATTCTAATTCTGTAATCTAACAGTTAACTCTAAAATCTTAGTTAATATCTGTATCTATCTATCTATCTATATATATATATATATATATATATATATATATATATATATATATATATATATATGTGTGTTTACAAATAAACAGATATTCACTACAGCACTAGCATTTCTCACTGGGAAAACCATTCCAGCAGTCCAACTACATAAAATGTCAACATCAGCAGTCCTACAATACTATAATCCACAAACATAACCCAACAAATTTGCAATAAAGCAAAGAATTCACATTACTGACTTAATAAAACAATCCTGAATAAGCTACAAGAGGGTCTCACCCAAACAAATAACTGGTGCCAGAAATATGGCCTCAAGCTAAATGCCAAAAAATGCATCATCTTCCCCTTTGAGGAGAGTGATGTTCCCACAAATTATCACATTAATAACAATGTTGTAAGCAGGTAATAAGTCGTATGGTACATGGACACCCAGCTTGATAGAAACCTTACTTTTGACCACCATGTTGTCTCCGTTGTAAGGAAAGCTTTTTACATGGCCCACTTCATTAGTAAGGGTATCTCATCCAGGGACAAGGCAGTTATAACATCCCTGTATTCTTCCTTTACAAGAGCCATTATTGAGTGCAATGCCCCTTTTGGCATGTGCCTCAGCAAAACGCCCTACCAAAAGAAAGACTACAACCATTTCTGACAAAAAAGGTCAAAGGACTAAGTTCACTTAGTTATCCAAACAGACTAAAAAGCTTCTTGCTTTCCTCTGTCTCTCACTGGCCCCTATAAATTTCATCATTGGCTTGCTTTCCAGGCTAAGAAAGATCCTGCCTTAAGAGACTTCCTCTACCTCAGAAATACTGGTTATACTTAAAACGCTCAGTACAAAGACCACAGCTTTCACTGCAACATAAACAAGCCACGTTTTATGGACAGGTTCTTGACACAAAAACCTTCAACTTCTGTAAAAAGCTCTTCTCATTATCAAACAGTGTAGTTCAGCAACACGATGGCTGGATGGATAGCCATAAATGTAGTCCTTGGGTAAGTAGCACAGCCTTCATCAAAGCAGATGGAAAATCCACATACTAACCTTTCCCAGCTGGATGGCTAAGATCTAATATTGGTTACTCAAGTCTAGTTGCCCAAGAAGAGGGGCATGTTTAACTAAGAATTCCATTTGCAAAATTATATTCAGCTATGTACAAACAGCTTTCTCCTAAAAACTGAACTCATTGATATTTGCCTTGCTGTAATTATAACTGTAAAAAAAATGTTTTAAGTTTATTCTGTACCTCAATGATTCTCACTGTTATGAAATGTAATCTCTGCCATATATTATGAGTACTACATCCCTAATTTGCTGTCTCTCTCTCTCTCTCATGTATTGTATTATATTGTTTTGTGTTATTTTTGGAGCTTTTCTCCCTGGGCCTCCGCTGAAAATGGACCTGTGCCCAGTTGGACTTTCCCGGTAAACAAATGTAAAATAAAATAAAATAAATAAAAATAAACTTCCTTCCAATCTAAAGCCATTTGACAGACATTTTAATTTGTGCAGAGGTTATTCACAGACTGACAGTTTACTGAGCTGTAATGCTGACCTTCACTTTTGAAAAAAACAAATTCCCAGACTTTGTCAATAGCGCCAAGTGTAGAAAGGATTATTTATTTATTATATATTTATTTATTTTTGGAAAACATCTTTAAAACTGTTAACCTCCCCTTAAAACCTCCCCTGAACTACAAACCCTAACACAGGATGTATTTAGCACAGTTGAGGCATGGTTCTTGAAACGCTGCCTCCTTTTGAATGCCAATAAAACCAAACTCCTGCTCTTTAGGCCTAATATTAAGTCTCCCCTCATAGACTTCTCTATTACTTCCAACAATGGCACACATATAGCCCCTGACTCCACCACTAAGCTATTAGGTATTATAATTGACAATAACCTCACTTTTGATAATCACACTAATAACACTATTAAAACCGTAAATAGAAAACTCGGCTCCTTATATAGAATTAAAACCTTTTTAACTCCACAGGCCAAAACCACACTTGCTCACTCTCATCTTATTTCTACTCTTCTTTATGCTTCATCCATATACACTAACCTGAAGAAAAATAACCTCACGAAACTAGAAAATGCATACTATAGCATTGCTTGATTTGCCACCGGAAACCCATTTAGAACTCACCACTGTCAGAATCTACAACAACTAGACTGGCTAGAACTAAAAAATACACTATTACTCTCCCAACTTACGTTTGTTCATAGGATATTTTACCAACCAAAAAATACCCATATACTTTCTGACCTTATTTCCCCCTATTCTAACCTAAATTATTTACGCTCCTCTAATAAACTTCTTGTGAAGTTAAGCAAGTCCAATAACATAGCAGGTGACTCACTTTTCTCCAACACCATAGGTAAATACTGGAATCTTCTACCGATCACTCTAACTTCTACCTCGTCACCCTTCCTCTTTAAACAAAAGCTCAAACAACATCTAAAAACACTCTGGCTATGCCCATGCATCAATCCTGACTAATCGTATGACTCTACTAATTACTCTTCTCCGAATCACCCTCTCTCACCTCTCTCTACTCACTCTCCTTGAGTAGACATTCTCTAAATCACCCTTGTTAATTAGCCTCTGTTATGAATTAATATAGAACTCTCTATGGTTTATACTTAATTAATTAGACTCTTCATGAATGTTTTACTAAAGTATAACTCCCCTATCTTGTACTGTAAAGAAAATTAGTGTCCTTCCTTATATATATTTTCAACTACTATAATCTAGATTAAACCTTATTTCTGTTGGTATTTTACTAACTACTTACTTTCTTTATGTAAATGACTTGTTTGTATTAACTTCAATATGGAGCTTTTCTCCCCGGGCCGCTGCTGAAAATGGAAATGTATCCAGTTGGACTAGCCCGGTAAATAAATGTAAAATAAAATAAAATAAATAAATAAAATAAAATTGATTACACACTCAGAAACACAGAAAAGTTATTGTGATTATGTAAACCACAGACTGCTGCAAGAAATCAAAGTCACATTAGCACTCTATGCTTATGTCCGAACAGATGAATCATACCTGTCCATTCCAAAATAAGTAAAGTAGCTTAATAAGAAGGTTATTTACAAGGTTACATGGCAATTTATATTAGAAATAAGCAGAGATATTAAAAAGGATCTGTTTTTCATAATTATGCCGAAAAGTCTTCCAAGGTAAATACAACTTCTGATTTAGTATGGAACCATACCTCTTAACCTTATAGCAAGAAAGCTGGACAAAGCGAAAAATAAAAGTGGGACACAGGCCCAAAAATAGTTATGCGTCACAGACACCATTGAAACAACTGTAGCTGCAAACATTATACATCACTTATAATCTTTTTATCCCATAATTGTCAGTTAAACATTATATGGCTCATTCAGTCCTGCCTTCTTTTGCATCAAAGAAAACCATGCTTTGAAATGACAAATGCATTAAAAATAATAAATAAAACACATTGCATCAACATCCTGCAACTTCCTACCTGCAAGCGACCACAGAGCTTTCACTGAAACTAGGGCTGCTTGTTTCCCCATAATGGCAGCTTTCTCTAATTAAGTCTAATGGTATACAATCTACCAGTATCTGGATTACCTGAAATAAATTAAATTATGGCCTGTAAATTGAAAGTACACTTTGTTTAATTAAACTATATTTCTAAGCCCACTTACTATATTTTTTCAGTAACATCCCAATATCCATTTCCAGGTCACTTTACAAGACATTGGCAGTGGTAGACTTGGCATCCTTCAGAACCCCACAGGCCCATGCTAATACATTGTCCATTAAATGTAAATATCCATCCACTGTAAATGGCAAGAAGCTATGTCTTAAAAAAATCTACTTCTGGCATGCTTACCCAAGTATTAGGTTTTGAAACAAAGAAACATATTCTCCACAGTCCGTAAGTCTCTGTCTTTAATAATCATCTACTATTGCAGCACTCCCAACACATAAGCACACACACACACACACACACTAAAATCCCCAGCATTTAAAAAATGACATTGTGCCCATTTGATTTGCCAGTATTGATGATCCGCCAAAGCTGTGCTTACTGTTGTCCAATCTACCACTGCTTAGAACCCACCAATGAAAAAACAGTACTAGGTGCTTTTTTGTTTGTCTGAAAAAACAATACAACTTTATATGCAACAGTCCCACATAGTCAGTCCACTACTAACCCATTAACCCTAGGCTGCTGTCTCATTCTTACTCCCTGGAACTGCATTACTTGGATGACTACTTTTATTTCCTAAGCAAAAGACACAAATTGGAAGATGAGGCAAAAATCCAGACATTCTTTGAAAATCCATACAGTTAAGAGGTATGAGTTCATGTTCAATACAACACTCTCGCTGTCAGGAAAGCCAAAATTTAATGAAAGTGTACTCTTAATGTATGATATATTTGAGAGCTAACTTGTTTGTGCTCAGTAGGTAGACTGATCATTGTTAGCCTCTTTGAGCATGTGTCTCTCTCTGTCATGCACACATATACACACATACACACACAAGCACTCTTCTTCTACTTTCACGCACACGATTCTGCTTTCATGTATACACTCACTCACTCCGTACTTACCTATTAACACATGTAATTGCTGCCCCTTTCAAAGGCAACAGCGGCAAATCCATACGTGTCCCTCTTCAGCGAGAACACACACACTGATTGTTCAGTGCAAAATAATGCAGTAAACACACTGACCCTTTTTTGGCCCAAACACAAAACTAGAAGGGTGCTTTGGCGCATGCGCACACCGACATTAGCATTACAGGTCATGGGAGCGAAAAACACAAAACAAAAAAGTGTTTTGGGGCATGCATACATCCATGTTACAGTTAGAGATTGAGGGCCGCATGGAAGAGCTCGGAGGGCCGCAGGTTGGACACGTCTACTAGTGTACAGCATTGGGTGCCAATGCTGTCTGGGCCAGTCTGGGGCAATGAGTATTGTTCTTGGTCTTTCCTCCTTTATCTTGATTAGTACTCTTGGGATGAGGGGTAGTGGAGGAAATGCATACACAAAAAGGCTATTCCAAGGGAAGGTCAGGGTATCGACCTTCCAAGCCATGGGATGGTACTCCCTGGTGCAGAAGTTCTTTACCTGGTGATTTAAATGACAGCAAAGAGGTCCACCTGAGGGGGTCCCCATGTGTGAGTGATTTGCAGAAAAATGTCCCTGTGAATTTGCTATTCATGTGGATCTAGCAGGTTTCTGCTTAGGTGGTCTTCCAGGGTGTTGTTGATGCCTGATAGGTATTGGGTTATGAGATGTAGTCTCAGGGATGAGGCTGAGGTTCTTGGCTAGTCTGCACAGGGGCGAAATTGAGTCCATCCCTGTTTGTTGATGTACCACATGACTGTGGTGTTGTCTGTTTTTATGAGAAGAACCCTGGCTTGAGGTAGAGTTTGAAGGGTGCCAAAGCATTTTGAACTGCTATCATTTCCTTTTGCTTGATGTGCAAGGGTAGTATTTGTGTGTCCCAGAGACCCTGGGCGCATCTGCCATGTAGATGAATGCCGCAGGCTATGTCTGAAGCATCTATTGTTATGGTTTGGCCTGTTAGGCAGAAGGTGAATTGGAGTCCCTTGTTCTGAGCACAGTCCTGGGTCCACTAGAGGATCTCGGACTTTATGCAAGGGATCAAAGGCAGGAAGGTGTCCAGATGTTGTGAGTGCTGATGCCATAGGTTTTTTAGGTACCACTGTATTTTCCTCATATATAGACTGGCCAGAGGTACCAGGAGGATGCATGAGGCCATGTACCCTAGAACTTGTAGGAACTTCCTGGCAGAAAGTTGGGTTTGGGAGGCCAGAGTGGTGATGTATTTGGGTAGGAACCTTTGCTTTTCTGGAGACAGAAAGGCCATTTGCTGTTCTGTGTCCAGTAAGGCCCCTAGAAGTAAGATTTTCCTGGGAGGTGTCTGCTTTGATTTATTTTTGTTGACAGTGAATCCTAGAGAGGTTAGTAGGGTTTTCACAAAAGGACAGGTGCTGCAGGAGCTGTTCCCTGCAGTCTGCCTGGATGAGGCAGTCGTCCAGGTAAGGGTAAATCTGTACATTGGTTTGCCTGCAAAAGGCAATGGCAGGAGCTAGACATTTGATGAATACCCTGGGAGCAGTAGATAAGCCAAAGGGCAATGAAAAGAACTGAAAGTGCTGTGTTCTTGCTCTGAAGCGCAGGAATTGTCTGCATGATTCCCTTATTGGGATGTGCAGGTAAGCATCCTTTAAGTCTAAGGTGGCCATCCAAGCTTTGTTTGGTAGCATTGGAAGAAGCTGTTGTAAGGTAAGCATTTTGAATTTTAGGATTACCAGGAAGGTATTGAGAAAGTATAGGTCCAGGATGGGGCGCCAAGTGCCTTATTTCCTGTAAACAAGGACTAGCCTGGAATAAAATCCTTTTGCAACTTGCTCTGGAGTTACAGGTTCTACTGCCCCTAGGATATTAGGTTTTGCACTTGTTTTAGTGCTTTTGCCCACTGGTTTGGGGGTAGGTTTGGATACCCTCTTGGAGGTGGTAGTTCTTGGAAATTCAATTTGTACCCCTGAGAAATTATTTTTAGGACCCAATGAACTTTTGTTATAGAGTTCCAATTTTCTCTGCATGGAGACAGCCTTAGTCCTAGTTTTTGGTGTGGGGGAGGCAAGCAGAGATGGGTAAGGTAGTCAATGAGAGTTTTTTTCATACAGGGTTGTTTTTGAACTCCCTGCTCTAGAGTTTGAGGAGGGCCACTGTCCTGTTAAAACATTCCTGCTTTAAGCAGTGCTTGGCAAGGCTTAGCTGTGCTTAGTAGAGCTTTGCTGGGCACAGCAAACTGGTAATTAAATATGATTTTCATATTGTGTATTGGCAACATAAATGCCTAATAACATGTCTGTCCCCACATAGAATATTCAATCAATAGTTATAGAATACTTGTCATAATATATGTATTTGCAACAAAAATGCTTAATAATCTGTGTTTTCATACAAAATCCAGTCAGGGATTTAATAGTGCTTTTCAATATATGTATTTTTGCAAAATATATTTAATATCCTGCCTGTGTAATTAAACAAAATATTTAAGCTGAATTTGGAAATATTCTCATAATTATGTGTATTTGCAAAGTATCATGCCTATGTATTCGAACCCTGCACCTACTGCACATAAGGCTGTCACTCTAACCATTCAGCTATGTGGATGTTTGGATTGCTGCTGTACTTTTATATATAATGCTCCACTATGTTTAAGCACCACTGAGCACCATGGTGCACCGCACAAACACACTTAGCTTACATAAACTTGACCTTTCCATTTATAATTAAATATATCCGGTTTCTATTTTTAGATGTATAGCATGTGTCCAGTGCTGCGTGCCACATCGCACAAACACAAAAAAATGATAAAATGAGGTAATTCTACTGCTTTGACAGTGCAGGGGGTGTTACTCATCTACAGACACAGTAACACACTCCCTACACTGATACCATAACCGTTTTACATGACTCTCCCTCAGTAACGCACCTTCATTATAATGCAAGGCGAGCTGCTGAGGGAGTTCCGCATAAATGGCCATGTTACCTTCCATGCAGGCTTTACACTATGCCACCATGGATTTTATTAAATCCCCAGGTGTATATTAATATTTCAGCTGTAGTGAAAAACCATACTTATTCATTTTATTTCTAGTTTATGACTGTAAATATCTAGTAAATATTTATCATAAGAAGATGACATATAACATTTCTTTTTTTCACAGTAGACTATTTTTTATCCCTTCAACCATATTTCCTTTATCCATTAAGCAAGTAAGGTCACAAGCAAACCAGTCTTAAAATTGAGTTATAACATCTTTTACCATATGGTTTTGATATTGGAAAATATTTCTTTCACAATCATATTTAACTTAACGTATCAAACTGTAATGTTAATGTGCCATGTATAACTAAGATACAAGTAATCTATAAATGTATTAATTAATTTCCCCATTCTTGAGTAAGATATGCATCAGAAATAAATAGTTAATTCTTCATGTGAAACAAGAAATTAAAGTTCTGGTGGTCAGCAGCGCCTCAGTGGTCTGTCTCTGTAGCCACGCTAAATGCTAATGAGACATTCCAGAGGAGAGGCATATGTGAATTAGCCATGTGAGTTCCACATGGGAACTGCTTGCAGTAAGGTATTTACTCAGTCACACAATTTAGAGAATCACTTGGGTGTCTAAATTAGCATGACTGCTCCTCGGTGCTCATGGTAATGAACAGGGTCACAAGGCAATGTTCAACCACTGCAGAAGAGGTAAGTGCTGGAGAGTTTAGTAGTCAGATAGTGTTAGGCGGTGTGTGAGTGCGCATATGTGAGAGGCTGCATGTATGAGTGTGTGTCTGCCTGGGAGGTCATAGAAGCTGGGGTGGTTAGAGGTGCGTGAGTGTGTGTGTGTGTGTGTGTGTGTGTGTGTGTGTGTGTGTGTGTGTGTGTGTGTGTGTGTGTGTGTGTGTGTGTGTGTGTATGTGTGTGTGAGTGTGTGTGTGTGTGTGTGTGTGTGTGTGTGTGTGTGTATGGGATGGGATGTGATAATTGTCATACTGTCACTCACCCCTACACTAATGAGCAAATGTTGCAATATTGGGTTGTGGGTACCATTAGTGACCCGGGATACTTCTTCATTCATGCTTGGGACAGGGAGACCACTACCCACCAGGAATACATCTTTATAAGTACATGTGTTTGGGACAACATTATCGACCCCATAGAACACTAAAGAGATGGGAGAACACTAGGCTCCAGTGATAATTCTTTACTGATGTGCCTTAGTGGCACTTATACAAGATGTGGGTGAGGGAACATTAGACATCAGGGTTAACTGTGAAGACATGGGGTTGGGGGGTGGGTACACTGTGACATCAAAGATAGTCAATATGGCCTGCCTTAAAGACACTTACTTAAAAAAAAAAAAAAACAATGTGGAACAGGGAAACACTAGTACAAGGCATTCTATAATTAGCATTAAAAGCATTAAAAAAATAAGATTCCAGTCCTGTGCCCTGCAACATCCTATGCACTACCATTAGACACCACCGATGTGATGTGAAAAAATATCAAGAGTTAAAAAAAATGCATAAACTATAAAGAGGGGAAAAGCTTCAAACTACGAACATTGCATGGGAAACATCAGCATTAACCCGCAGTACTTACTGGTTAATTTGTGCAGCAGGTCTTTTATTAACATATAATGAGGATCTCAGACTTTATTCAATGCCTGCAGCAATTTGCACTTTACAAGGGAAAGGAACAGAGGATATTAAGTATACCTCTCAACCTCATAGAAAAAAAAATCCACTCAAATACAAAATTAATGGTGGGATAAAATCAAGGATGAATTTTAATTGTTCCTTCTAAAAACTTAGAAATTTCCAAGTATAATGGCTTTTACATTTCCGCATATTTACTGAAAGATATAGTGTGAAAGTCTAATGTCTGGCATCAATGACTGACTATAACCTTCCATGATTTACCAAGTCATGAAAAGGAGATACAGAGGAGGTTCTAATAACACAGGGACAGGCAATGGACATATGGTGTGGTGCATGTGTGTGTGTGTGTGTGTGTGTGTGTGTGTGTGTGTGTGTGTGTGTGTGTGTGTGTGTGTGTGTTTCTGTGTGTCTGTGTGTGTTTGAATGTGTGTGCATGTGTTTGAATGTTTGAATATGTGTGTGCGTGTGTACATGTATGTGTGTGTGTGTGTGTGTGTGTGTGTATGTGTGTGTGTGTGTGTGTGTGTGTTGTGTGTAAGGCAGTGAAGGGGGTGCATGTGCTAACATGATGCATCATCTGCCTCTGTTATCTACAACAGGAAAGTAATTATCTGCACTTCCTGTAGTTAACAGTGATTCAGAGACATGTAAATTAGTTGATAGACCTTTCCTAATTTCAACTAATTTGTCTCTGAATACAGTAGCAGTGCTTCACAGAAACAGGGCTGTTTTTACCTTAGCCTTTACCATGACAGGTGGGATTCCTTCTGTATCTGCAAACTAGTGTCATTGTCATTTTGTGTTTTGAGTGATAAGATGTTTCATGTAATGTATTCAAATTATCATTTATTAATAATTTGTTAACCCGGTTAGTTCAACTGGGCAACAGAGCTGTTTTTCAGTGGAGACCTGAGGATATATATATATATATATATATATATATATAAAAATATATATATATATATATATATATATATCTATATATAGTAACCTCCAAACTCTGGATCCCACCCAGTTTGGGTTTGCGAAAGGCAGATCATGCCTCCAGAACCTGATTGACTTCTTTGAGGCAATCACCAAAGCTGTAGATGAGGGTAAGGTGGTTCACACAGCCTATCTTGACATCACCATCCTCCATTCTGGAATTATAGCTAAACTCACTAAACTAGGTATAAATCCCTATGTCACAAGACGGGTTGCCAACTGACTCACTGACAGAACCCACACTGTAAAAGTTGCAGACTCCAAATCTGACCTCATAGCAGTGACAAGTGGAGTACCACAGGGTTCCGTCCTGTGACCTCTCCTGTTTGGTATCTACTTCTCTGAAGTACAGGATAACACAGAAGGCCTCTGGCTAATGAAGTTTGCAGATGACTGCAAACTAGGAGCCATATTCAAGTCCCCAAATGATGTGGACATCCTACAGAAGGACCTCGCTGAGACAGATGCCTGGTGTCAGAGCCATGGCCTCAAGCTCAATGCCAAAAAGTGCAGTGTCACCCCCTTCGGTAAAAACTCTGTACCTATGAACTACCACATAGGCAGCAATCTACTTAACACTGAATGTGTGATAAGAGACCTTGGGACTCAGGTGGACAGTAGTTTCTCCTTTGATAGGCACATCATCGCAGTAGTCAGTAAGTCCTTCTACGTGGCACACCTCATCATAAAAGAGTTCTCATCCAGGAAAAAAGAGGTCATTGTTCCCCTCTACTCGACACTCATTAGTCCCATTATAGAGTACAATGCCCCTTTTGAAATGTACCTCACAAGACATCTGCAGCAGCTGGAAAGGCCACAGAAGTACCTCACAAAGAGGATTACTGGCCTCAAACAAACACCCTACACTGAACGCCTCAAAAAACTCCAGCTTTACTCCACAGCATATCACCTACTCTGAGGTGATCTCTGCCTAACATATAAAGCTATGTCAAACCCAGAGCTGTTGGACATGCTACACCTAAAGAAATCCCAATCCCTCCAAGCTACACACTCTAGGGACCTAAACTTTGTCACCAAAATAAACAGGACATGCTGTAGGGATAGATTCCTGTTCCAGAGACTTCCCATACTCTGAAACAGGCTACCCATCTATGTCAAGCACAGTTCTTCATTAGCACTCTTCAAAAAAAATCTTGATAAGTGGATGGGAAATAGGAAATACACCCTGAGGATCACTTCTGTGTCTCTGCTCGACAGTGGCACAGGAAAATAACTTTCTTGGGTGGCGTAAGCCAGAGAACCTTGTTGGCTAGGCTCATGTAGGCCCTTGGGCCGATAGCCTTGTACCTACCTATGAACCTATGAACCTATATACATATATATATATATATATATATATATATATATATATATATATATATATATATATATATACACACACACACACACACACACACACACACACACACACACACACACACACACACACACACACACACACAGGAGAAACAGAATGCAACTTATAAATGAACATGTTAGAATACAAGAGTAATACTGAGGGTGTAAACAGCCACAGATAATGTAAAAAGTTATATTTTATCTAACAATTACCATCAGAGAGAAATCTGAGGTTGGTAGAATATCATAAAGACCTTAAATGAGTAGTTGAGGTAAAGTGCGGAATCTGAGAGGGGAAGGGGAGAGGAGAGGTAGTAGTTTAGGTAGGAGTGGGACAAGGACAGGCCCAGGAATTACTAAATAAGTCCTTTAGAATATTTTGAAGTTAAGGAAGTTGATGTTTATTCTTGAGAAAGGGGAAGTTTGTTCCAGGCATTGGTGACAGAGTGATTGTATAAAAGTTTGTCAATATTTTTATTGGGTTTGTCGATGTCTAAGAGGTGTAGGTCTATGCTGCATATGTTACGCTTAGGAGAGTAGGGAGTGATGAGGTCCATGTGTAGATGTCTAAGAGGTGTAGGTCTATGCTGCATACGTTATGCTTAGGAGAGTAGGGAGTGATGAGGTCCATGTGTAGATGTCTAAGAGGTGTTGGTCTATGCTGCATACGTTACGCTTAGGAGAGTAGGGAGTGATGAGGTCCATGAGGAAAAGACAGCGAGAGGATTGATTTAAGATAGTGTGCGTGAGGTAGAGTTGGGTAGGGAGTGATGAGGTCATGAGGAAAAGACAGCGAGAGGATTGATTTAAGATAGTGTGCGTGAGGTAGAGTTGGGTAGGGAGTGATGAGGTCATGAGGAAAACACAGCGAGAGGATTGATTTAAGATAGTGTGCCTGAGGTAGAGTTGCGTACGGAGTGATGAGGTCATGAGGAAAAGACAGCGAGAGGATTTGGAGTGTGTGTGAGGTAGAGTTGGGTAGGGAGTGATGAGGTCATGAGGAAAAGACAGCGAGAGGATTGATTTAAGATAGTGTGCGTGAGGTAGAGTTGGGTAGGGAGTGATGAGGTCATGAGGAAAAGACAGCGAGAGGATTGATTTAAGATAGTGTGCGTGAGGTAGAGTTGGGTAGGGAGTGATGAGGTCATGAGGAAAAGACAGCGAGAGGATTGATTTAAGATAGTGTGCGTGAGGTAGAGTTGGGTAGGGAGTGATGAGGTCATGAGGAAAAGACAGCGAGAGGATTGATTTAAGATAGTGTGTGTGAGGTAGAGTTGGGTAGGGAGTGATGAGGTCATGAGGAAAAGACAGTGAGAGGATTGATTTAAGATAGTGTGCGTGAGGTAGAGTTGGGTAGGGCGTGATGAGGTCATGAGGAAAAGACAGCGAGAGGATTGATTTAAGATAGTGTGCGTGAGGTAGAGTTGGGGAAGAAGGAGTTGGTTATATACCTCAAGCCATTGTAGGTTTTATAAAGTTATGCAGTCATGAGAGCAATAGGGAAGGTTGGCAGTGAATCTGGCTACTTTGTTGTAGGTAGTTTCAAGTTTCGCTAATAGATTGGAATGAATATTGGTGAGAACAGGGGCTGCACAGAGTAAGGCTGAGAGAAGGAAAGTATGTGCTAGAGAATGTTTGGCATTAATAGTGAGGTATTTCTATGTCTGTATAAGAGATAGAGTTGTTGGTGGGTCATTTTGATGGTTCCTGAATATGTATGTCAAACTTTAAATAGTCATCTATGATTACACCCACAAGTTTAGTATGTGGCTCAACAGAGAAATGTATTATTAAGAGAAGATACTGTGAAGGCATTTTTGTGTTGCTGTAGTGATTTGTGGAGGAAGAGTAGAAGTTTCATTTTTTTAGGATTGAGAAGTAGCTGATTATTGCTCAGCCATTTTTCAACTGAAATGAGGGAATCTTGAGTAAGAGCAAGGAGGCAGGGAAGGTTATCAGAGCATAAGATTATAGCCGAGTCGTCTGCAGATTCTATTGGTGATGAGTTTGGGCAGGTAGTGTGTAGGCTATATGTAAAGATATTAAACAGGAGTGGTCCAAGGATGGACCCTTGGGGGACACCTGTTTGGACTGGGAGAAAGGGGAAGGTGGAGGAAAGGCATTTGATGGACTGGAATCTGTTGGAGAAGTAACAAGAACCAGAGTATACTAGAAGAGGAGAGGTTAAGGGAAAAATGTTTAGAGAGCAGTAGGGTATGAGAAATGGTGTCAAAGTCTTTTGATAGGTCAGGGAAGAGGTATGAGACTACGTTGTTATTGTCCAGTGCTTTGGCGATACTCTGTGTAAATGAAATGAGAGCTGTACAGGTGCTGTGGTGAGCATGGAAACCAAGCTGGGTGGGAGTTAACAGGTTGTCTTGTATGATGTGTTTGAGAAGCTGGTTATGAATACATTTTTGTAGAATTTTGTATAAGGGTGATAGCATAGCAATAAGTCTGTAGTTGGTTGGTTCAGTTCAATTGCCACCTTTTTGGAGGAATATGACATAGGATTTTTTCCAGATGTGAGGGACTGTGTTCTCTTGAATTGACCTATTTACTAATATGGAGACTGGAAGTACAACAGACTGAGCTGCAAGTTTAACAAATAGAGGGGGTAAGTTGTCAGCAGAGGGGGAAGCAGGTTTTCAGTTTGGTAAGAAGAGATTTGATGTATGCAGTAGGGACAGGTTTAAGGCAAAACTAGGTGGACTGGTAGATAGAGGGGGGTGATAAGGGGAGACGGAGGAGTTGCCAGGTTTAGTTAACTTTTTGTAGAGTTGATGAAGAAATTAAGAAAGGAGGCAGTGTCTGTTGGTGAGCTGTTAGAACAGGGGCTGGGGGTAGAAGGGTTGCCTGGATTTAAGAGTTTACTGAAACTATTCCAAAACATTTTTGTGTTGGAGTTGGGGTTATCTAGTGATTTCTGATAGTAATGTTTTTTGTCCAGATCGAATTGCTGTTTGTTGGTTAGGTTCATAAGTTCTCTACCATAACGTCTCTAGCCAACTGGCTCACTGACAGAACCCACACTGCAAAAGTTGCAGACTCCAAATCTGACCTCAAAGCAGTGACAAGTGGAGTACCACAGGGTTCCGTCCTGGGACCTCTCCTGTTTGGTATCTACTTCTCTGAAGTACAGGCTAACACAGAAGGCCTCTGGCTAAAGATGTTCGCAGATGACTGCAAACTAGGAGCCATAGTCAAGTCCCCAAATGATGTGGACATTCTACAGAAGGGCCTCGCTGAGACAGATGCCTGGTGTCAGAGCCATGGCCTCAAGCTCAATGCCAAAAAGTGCAGTATCATCCCCTTTGGTAAAAACTCTGTACCCATGATTTACCACATAGGCAGCAATGTACTTAACACCAAATGTGTGATAAGAGACCTTGGGACCCAGGTGTACAGTAGTCTCTCCTTTGATAGTTACATCACTACAGTAGTCAGGAAGTCCTTCTACGTGGCACACCTCATCATAAAAGGGTTCTCATCCAGGAATAAAAGAGGTCATTGTTCCCCCTCTACTCGATACTCATTAGACCCATTATAGAGTACAACACCCCTTTTGGAATGTACCTCACAAGACATCTGCAGCAGCTGGAAAGGCCACAGAAGTACCTCACAAAGAGGATTACTGGCCTCAAACAAATGCCTTACACTGACCGTTTCAAAAAACTCCAGCTTTACTCCATAGCATATCTCCTACTCTGAGGTGATCTCTGCCTAACATATAAAACTATGTCAACCCCAAAGCTGCTGGACATGCCAAATCTAAAGAAATCCCAATCCCTTCGAGCTACACACTCTAGGGACCTAAACCTTGTCACCACAATAAACAGGACATGCTGGAGGGATAGATTTCTGTCCCAGGGACTTCCCATACTATGGAACAGGCTACCCATCTATGTCAAGCAAAGTTCTTCATTAGCACTCTCCAAGAAAAATCTTGATGAGTGGATGGGAAATAGGAAATACACCCCAGTGATCACTTCTATGTCTCTGCATGACAGTGGCACAGGAAAATAACTTTCTTGGGTGGCATAAGCCAGGGAACCTTGTTGGCTAGGCTTACGTAGGCCCTTGGGCCAATAGCCTAGTACCTACCTATGAACCTGCACAGTCTAATTTAATCATTAGTTTATGGGCAGATTGGGTTAACTATGGAACAGAGTTTGATTTTTGTTCTTATTTTTCTAGTGGGGGCTAAGGACTTTAGGATATTCACAAAGATGTTGTTAAATTTAGAGACAGCCTCACTGAGAGGGAGGGCATAGAGAAAAGACCAGTTAATAGAGAACAGAAGATTATTGAAAGTGTCTGGGATGAAATTAGAGAGATTATGGCTGTCCTTGTACTGGTGAGGTTTTAGCAGATGATGTGAGTGTCGTAATGTGGGTAGGGAGATTGTCACTGAGGGAGTCAGGAAGAGTGGTGGCATTGTGATACAGATCTGGGTTAGAGGTGAGAATCCAGGCAAGGGTAGTTCTGTTATTTCTATGTTTATTGATACAGGTGGGAGAGTTGATGAGTTGAGAGAATCCAAAAAGATTGATGCTAGTATTGGGAGATTATGAATTAAGGGAGTTCTAGTCATTATTGACATCACCTAGGATGATAGTCTTATAAGAGATGCTTTGAGATGGCCAGGAGAGGAAGAGTTTTAAGGTAGGGATGTTGTTACCAGGTGGGATACAAATTGCTGTTATGACTATTTTTTTGTGATTATTTAATTTACAGTTAGCAATAAGAAGTTCAGCTGGATAGAAATTGGGAGGAGATGTAGGTAGAGGATAGAGAGACAGTTTGTCACAGTATATAGCAGCTACACCACCACCTTGTTTCTTGTGTCGATTGAGGTGGAGGATGTTGTATCTGGGCAGAGTCTGTAATATGGGGTTGTAACCAAGTTTCTGAGAGGGTGAGAATGTCAGGGTTGTACAGAGAGAGATAAGAGCATGGAGAGAAGTAACTGTTAGCAATGCTTTGAATATTGAGGGAGAGTATTTTTAAGCTTTTGGGGTGTGAAGTTGAGGAGTTTGGATAGGGGTATAGGGAGTTGAGGAGGGAGAATGGTCAGGTAATGTAGTAGAGGATTTAGAGGGGTGAGTATGGGTACCTGTGGTTGGGATGGAGGGAGGGCCAGAGTTGGGGTGAATATTGGCCGCCAGCAGAAGGCTTGGAAAGGAGGGTTTGTGTGCCGTGGTAAGGGGGCTGTAGAAGAGAGGTTTGGGTTTAGGGTTTGTGAGGGGGAAGGGAGGGAGAAGTATGTTAAATTTATGTAAGAGTTGAAAAGTGAGTAAACAGTGAGGGAGCTACTGAGACGTTTATAGAGGTTAGTGGATTGTAGTGATTGAGGGCGATAGTAGAAGGAGAGTGGGAGTGGTGGGAGTGGGGGTGATAGGAGGGAGAGTAGGAAAGAGTGAGTAGAAGGAGGGAGTTAAGTAGGATCAGTAACATTACATATTGTATGTTGAGTGAAAAAAGTGACGGCAGTTAAAAGTTAAAGTAATACAGTAGATGAGGTCGTTTTGAATGATTGGATGGCTAGGATTGCCTGGAAGGAAGAAATTGAGTGGTTGTGGGGGTATGGTTAATTAAAGTGAGTGTGTAAGTTTCAGAAAAGTGGGGGTTGGTGGGAATGGGGGTAAGGTAGGGAAGTAGAATGAGCCTGAGTGAAGTGAGGGTGAATGGAGTGGGTTGAACCAGCACTTGTAGAAAGGAGATGAGAAAACAATCAGCCAGTGAGCCCAGGTCACTACCTAAAGGCACCTTTTTATCTATGTGAACTCCAAAGCACATTTAGTAGAGCATCAGAGAGGTAGAATATAAAATAAATGCAAAGCTTTGGAAAACTGTATATTTTTATGTCAATAAAGATGATAAAAGGAGGACAAAGGGACCCAGTAGTGTGCACAGCGGAAGAACCAATGGGAGTATCACAGAGAGATGATTGTATTAGACCTACACTGCTCACAGTCTGCTGATAAAATTAGGATTTTGAGTAGCTTTTTACTGGTTTGTATGGGGTTCTGGTATCTGCATTCTTGTATGCAGGCAGTTGCTTGAGGTTTTTTTTTTTTTTTGTACTTTTGAATGTGGTTAAGGGACTGTAAGGGAAGAGAGAGAGAAAGAGAAGGAGAGAGAAAGAGAGGGGGAAAGAGAGAGAGAGAAAGAGAGAGAAATAGAGAGAGGGGGTGAGAGAGAGAGAGAGAGAGAGAGAGAGAGAGAGAGAGAGAGAGAGACATGTCAATATGAAGCTAGAAACGGGGGGGGTAGGTGAAGTAAAAACAATGAATGAAGTGGGGATAAGAGACAGACATGAAAATATCACAATTTAACTTAATCTTTCCCCTCTAAACGCTGTCTCATTCTTTTTTTCCATCCTATACAACACTTAGATATAATTTTCAATATTTCCACCAAGACATCCCTGGACAATTCTCCTACTGCACCAGGGATGACCTATGCCATAATATGAAACTAATTTATGCACCGGACATAACGGATTCCATAACATGAAACTAATTTATGCACTGGACATAACGGATTCCATAATATGAATCTAATTTATGCACCGGAGATAACGGATTCCATAATATGAAACTAATTTATGCACCGGAGATAACAGATTCCATAATATGAAACTAATTTATGCACCGGAGATAACAGATTCCATAATATGAAACTAATTTACCACCAGACATAACGGATTCCATAATATGAAACTAATTTATGCACTGGAGATAACAGATTCCATAATATGAAACTGTTAAATAAAATCAAGAATTCAATACACAGGAGGTTCAGATTCAAATGTTTACTAGTGTACACCAGGAGGCAAAAAACGTACAAGTACAGAATTTTGTCTGACATGAAACAGGAAGCACACAATTTTATATAGGTTTAACATTCAAGCTGTGCCCACCTTACTGACGTGATATGTCACAGGGCATCTACATCACTTTAGCTTACAGTCCTCTATTCATTAAATCTGCTGATGCTGTATATTTTAAAAAGTTTTCCTCTGGTTACAATACGGCCTTGCTATCCACCTGGTCAGACATAATGTCTCTCTGTAAAGTTACTTCTTCAAGGTTTCATATCAGTTTGAATACAATAGCAGATTCAGTCTTTTAATACATATCTTTGTTCTCTGTTACACTTTCTCACACAGCTGCGTGGTATCTCAGTAATACATATACAAGGCCAAATCATCCCAGCAGGAAAGAGCAGAAGATTTCATTATTTCACACATTTAATTTCCTGACCCAGCAGATAATCACTTGTGAAAGCATAAACATTAAAACTTGCTAAGCTGGCATCTGCCAGGGTCGAAGGTCAGCTTTGCTTCAAGCCACACTGCAGTTTCAAAACTACTTTACATTTAAACATGAATTAATCCTCTCTACTATATGATTAATAGAATAAAATGCATTATATACTACTTTGCTTTTAAACTAGCATTTCTCATATATTCAAATACACATTTTTCTAACAGAAACTAATTTATGCACTGGAGATAACGAATTCCATAATATGAAACTAATTTCTGTATAAAAAACACATTCATCTTGAATATACTACTGCTTTGAATACTTGTTTGCTTAATATACAATGTCCTTTGTCGATATGTACCTTGCTGTATTTTTGTTCCCTTATTATAATATCTATATTCATCATATAAGTCTGTATTATGTTATGAGGGGGGTGTTACTCCATGGGCCTCCACTGAAAACAGGCTCTCCTTGGCCCAGTGGACTTCCCCGGTTATCAAACTGAAATAAATAAATTTAAGTAGTTTAAGCTAAGCAATGCTTAATCAAATAAATTAGTTAAGGAACAAGCAGTGATAATTAATAAGGCAGTCATCCTGTTCAGTAATATGAAATTCAATCTATCACCACCTTAATTTCACAGAATACAGAATAATTCATTGCCAGTAAACTTTTCCAGCTATTTGTTGCTACTTAGTAATGCGTGCCAACAGAACTGAGCTGCATGACGGGAGGGCATAAAATTACAGTAAAATCACTCATTTTCCACACAATACAGTAAGAGAATAGGTGCTCAAATAAGCAAAGTAGTAAAATCTAACTAATCACAGGTTGAAACAGCACTCTGATGGAGTAAACAGCATGGTGGCCAAACACTGATAAGAGCACTCAGTTCCAATTTAAAAACAGTAACACAATGTGTTCTAGTAAGCCGTTTAACACAATCAGAATAAGTCAAGCTGACACAGTACATTTCCAAACTGTAAACAGTAAAATGCAACAAGTTTAACAGTAAAAGATCATCACTTCCTTAAAGTAATTAAACCTATAACTGCACTCTAAATAGGAAATGACCAAGACAGCATAGATATTTTACAGGTGGAGTTACACACTTAAGCAATTTAAAAGCTGTAAAAGCAATGTGTTCTAGTAAACTGTTTAGCAAAATCAGATTAAGTCAACTGAAATAGTGCATTTCCAAACTGTAAACAGTAAAATGTGGCAAGTTTACCAGTAAAAGGTCATTACTTCCTTAAAGTAATTACACCCCCAGCTACACACTAAATAGGAAATGACCGAGACAGCTTAGATAATTTACAGGTGGAGTTATACACATAAGCAACTTGCATAACAGAAGTGCTAGCACACCAGTAGAGACCCTCTTAAAAAAAACAGAAACAGATTCCATCAAATCTTGTACATTCTAAAATGTAATAAACCTGCTAAAAAGGTTGAGAAAAGCTCCTGTACCTGAAAGATTACATAAACAGTATTTGGGAAACATAGAGATATTTGGGTCTCCTTGTCATGAAATGCAGAATTTCATGAAATACCAAATTCCCAGCAGCTCTGTTTTCCCATTATAGTACAGTTATGTACACTCACCATAAATGTAGATGTTCGAGTATATTCACTGCTACAGTCATAACAATTGAGTTATCCATGTTGTGGTAGCCCTCAGTCGGTCCGAATACCAGAGTCAAGGTTTTGTGCATCGGCTTCTGTCACTTTGCTGGCTGACATCAGGTCATCCGGGCTATAAAGGAGAGCAGGCGACACCATTACCTCAGTTTTTCTTGCCTTAAGCATCCAAAGAAGTCCAAGCTAAACATTATTAGTAGCCCTGGGGTCAGAGACCCCCATAGAAATATGTGTCTTTCTGAGGAAAGCGGATATCAGGGGGAAGGAGGGAGGTAAAGCAGGACTGCAGCAGTGAATACACTTGAACATCTACATTTATGGTGAGTGTACACAACTGTACTATGTTCTTTGTGTTTCACTGCTGCAGTCATAACAATTGGGAAGATTCCCAAAGCTGAGGAGAAAGGTGGAAGGTAAAAAGAAAGTTAAGATTGGGAGAGCATGCCCTGCAGAATTGCTTTTGAGAACAGGTTCAGATGATAGTGTTTGATGAAAGTGTGGACTGAAGTCCATGTGGCAACTTCCAGGATGTCCTTGGTGGGGACTCCCTGAGGAAAGCTATGGAAGTAGAGGTAGCTCTGGTGGAATGGGTTCTGATAGTCCTAGGAGGTGGTTTTCCATGCAAGGAGTAGCAAAATTGGATGCAGTGTGCTATCCATTTGGAAATGGTCTGTTTGGATATTGGCTTCCCCCGTGCTCCTGTTTTAAAGCTGACTAAGAGCTAGCCAGTTTTCCTGAATGATTTTGTACGATTCAGATAAAATCTGAGCTGCCTGTGCACATCCAGTGAGTGCAGTATTATTTCTCCCTTGTTCTGATGGTTTGGGAAGAAGGTGGGCAGGTGTAACATCTGAAACCACCTTTGGCATGAAGGAGGGATTGGTTCTCAGGGAGACCCTGCCTGCATGGAAGATGATAAATGGCTCAATGGCCATTAAGGCTTGAAGCTCTGGCACTCTCCTGGCTGAAGTATTAGCCAGGAGAAAGGCAGTCTTCCTAGAGAGGTACTTTAATTCTGAGGATGCTGTAGGCTCAAAAGGGGCAGAGTAAGCTTTTCTAAAACATAGTTCAGGTCCTAGGCTGGGGTGGCTGTCTTCTGGGAGGCCTGATATTAGAAGCTCCTCTAAGGATTTGTTTGATAAGACGGTGGGAGAACCGAGGCTGTTCTGTGTCAAAGTGTGCCGAGATGGCAGAGGCATGGATTTTTATGGAGGAGAAGGAGAGACCCCCATTAAGAAGCTCAGACAGATAATTAAGTATAAGGGGGATGTAGGGCAGCTGTATTTCTGCCCCCTTGGATTGGCTCCAGTAGCAGAATCTTTTTTTCTTTTCCCATCATAGGTTCATAGATTAGTACTAAGCTAACTGCCCTTGCGAGCCATTTTCAGCCTAGCTAATTATCCCTTGTGAGACTCAAACCCTGCACCTTGTGTTTGTAAGGCAAACATCTTAACCATTAGGCCACCCTCCCTTCTGGCTTCCTTGATGATGTCAAGGACTTGTTTGCTTAGCATAAGTTCCTTGTTTGTTCTGGTAGAATAAGCCATTCTGAGAGTTTGAGTGTCTGTACGTCTGGGTGCAGCATTGTCCCCCTCTCCTGGGATAGCAGATGAGGAATCAGAGGTAGCTGCCAGGGGGGCTGATGAGATAGACTGTGCAGCAGTGGGTACCAATGCTGTCTGGGCCAGTCTGGGGCAATGAGTATTGTTCTTGGTCTTTCCTCCCTTATCTTCATTAGTACTCTTGGGATGAGGGGTAGTGGATTAAATGCATACATGAAGAGGGTATTCCAAGGGAAGGTCAGGTTATCAACCTTCCAAGCCATGGGATGGTACTCCCTGGTGCAGAATTTCTTTACCTGGTGATTTATATGACAGGCAAAGAGGCCCACCTGGGGGTCCCCATGTGTGAGTGATTTGCAGAAAAAATGTCCCTGTGGATTTGCCATTTGTGTGGATCTAGTAGGTTTCTGCTTAGGTGGTCTGCCAGGGTGTTGTTGAAGCCTGGTAGGTATTGGGTTATGAAATGTAGTCCCAGGGATGAGGCTGATGTTCTTGGCTAGTCTGCACAGGGGGTAAGATTGAGTCCCTCCCTGTTTGTTGATGTACCACATGACTGTGGTGTTGTCTGTTTTTATGAGAAGAACCCCTGGCTTGAGGTAGGGTTTCAAGGATGCCAGAGCATTTTGAACTGCTATCATTTCCTTTTGGTTGATGTGCAAGGGTAGTATTTGTGTGTCCCAGAGACCCTGGGCACATCTGCCTTGTAGATAGACACCCCAGGCTATGTCTGAAGCATCTGTTGTTATGGTTTGGCCTGTTAGGCAGAAGGTGAATTGGAGTCCCTTGTTCTGAGCACAGGCCTGGGTCCAACAGAGGAACTCGGACTTTATGCAAGGCGTCACAGGCAGGAATGTGTCCAGAGGTTGTGAGTGCTGACACCATAGGTTTTTTAGGTACCACTGTATTTTCCTCATGTGTAGACTGGCCAGAAGTACCAGGAGGATGCATGAGGCCACATACCCTAGAACTTGTAGGAACTTCCTGGCAGAAAGTTGGGTTTGGGAGGCCAGAGTAGTGAAGTATTTCGATAGGAATCTTTTCTTTTCTGGAGACAGAAAGGCCATTTGCTGTTCTGTGTCCAGTAAGGCCCCCAGAAGTATGATTTTCCTGGAAGGTGTCTGCTTTGATTTCTTTTCATTGATAATGAATCCTAGAGAGGTTAGTATGGTTTTCACAAAGGAGAGGTGCTGCAGGAGCTATTCCCTGCAGTCTGCCTGGGTGAGGCAGTCATCCAGGTAAGGGTAAATCTGTACATTGGTTTGCCTACAAAAGGCAATGGCAGGAGCTAGACATTTGGTGACTACCCTGGGAGCAGTAGATAAGCCAAAGGGCAATGAAAGGAAATGAAAGTGCTGTGTTCCTGCTCTGAAGCGCAGGAATTGTCTGCATGATTCCCTTATTGGAATGTACAGGTAAGCATCCTTTACGTCTAAGGTGGCCATCCAAGCTTTGTTTGGTAGCACTGGAAGAAGCTGTTGTAAGGTAAGCAGTTTGAATTTTGGGATTACCAAGAAGGTATTGAGAAAGTATAGGTCCAGGATGGGGCACCAAGTGCCTTCTTTCCTGGGAACAAGGAATAGTCTGGAATAAAATCCTTTTGCAACTTGCTCTGGAGGTACAGGTTCTACTGCCCCTAGGGATATTAGGTTTTGCACTTGTTTTAGTGCTTCTGCCCACTGGTTTGGGGGTAGGTTTGGATACCCTCTTGGAGGTGGTAGTTCTTGGAAATTTAATTTGTACCCCTGAGAAATGATTTTTAGGACCCAATCATCTTTTGTTATAGAGTTCCAATTTTCTCTGCATAGAGACAGCCTTAATCCTAGTATGGGGGAGGCAAGCAGAGATGGGTAAGGTAGTAATTGAGAGTTTTTTCCATACAGGGTTGTTTTTGTACTCCCTGCTCTAGAGTTTGAGGAGGGACACTGTTTTGCTCTTTGCTGGCCCTGAGTTTGAGCCCTGGTAGATCTGTCCCTATGGGTTTTGCCTTGTGCCTGCCTGTTTGATGCTGGAAAGGACCAGTGTTTAGAGGGAACATTTCTGCTGAACCTAGGGGGTTGCACTTGGAGAAAATCTTTAACAGTCTGCATGGATTTTGCTTTGTCTTCCATCTTTTTAAGTGCCTCTTCAGTTTTTTGCCCAAATAAGCGGTCTTTGTCAAGAGGTGCAGCCATAATTTTTATTTTGACATGATCAGGGAGAGGTTGTTCCTTCAGCGATGCATGTCTTCTGATAACAGATCCCATCACTGCTGCCCTGCTTGAAGCCTCTATTGCATCAAATCCACACTGCAAGTAGTGCTTTTCCATCTGAGAGGAAGAGTGCAGCAATTTTGCTATCTCTTTATTGTTAGCATAATTAGGAAAAGCAGAAATGTTTTGTTTCAAAAGTTCCAAAGTGTGCTGCTGATATTTTAACATATGAAAATGACAGTTAAGACCCCTTATAGATTAAGTTGCAGAGATATATACTTTTTATCCCATCTGTCCAGGGCTCTGGGATTCCTTGTCTGATGGATTAGGGTTCTTTGCAGAGGTAGCCTTAACTCCCTTAGGTCCCTGAGTAATTACCTCTGGATCTGCTTTTGGATTTCTGTAGAAGAATTTATGTGAATAAGGTACCCTGTAGTACCTGTCAGGCTTTCTGGGAGCAGGTGGAAGGGTGTCAGGGGTAAGGCTGGATTCGAAGTAAACATCATCTGCCACCTCCAAGATGGGAGGGATGGCCAGAGGTCTGTGCAGGGGTAGATTCAGAAATTGTCTTAGTCTTTTCTTGGTTTGAGGGAAATCCTGTGATTCCCATTTGAAATGTTCCCTTAGGGTGTAAAGGGTTTCCCCAAAGGAAAGGTCCTCAGGAGGTGATGCAGAAGGAATAGATTCTTCAACATCTGAGTCTTCATAGGCAGTAAGAGGATATTCCTCTTCATAAACAGATGAGTCAAATCTCTCTGAGTCTAAATCAGATTGGATGACTGGAGAAGGTTCCCTTCTCCTTTTGGTAGGTAAGGCCTGATTACCCCGGATGAAAGTGATGAGATCTTCCACCATTTTAAGCATTCTAGTTTGAGGAGGGGGAGGAGTGGTGGAATGGAGACTTTTTTGTGTTCTCTTTGGAGTAACTCTAAGCCTGACCTGAACAGTATCCCTCGGTGCTGTCAGTGCAGTAGTCAGAATAGAGGGTGAAGGCCTTGAAATGAGATCTGAAGTGCGAGAAGTTTCCTCGGAAGCTGATGCCTGCATAGCGGCTCCAGACCCAGCTGAAGCAGAGACAGCTGAAGGCTCTGTAGATGATGTGGATTTCTACAACATACAAGACTCCAAAGGGGTCTCAGTAGAGGCCTCTGAAGTAATCGAATCGGGCATCAGGGGCTGGGAAAATGCCTCACTGAATTCCAAAGAACTAACAACCCTTTTAGCGGTGGTGTCATCAGAAAGTATGGCCTTATGCGGTCTGTCTCTATCCTTATCTCTACGTTTTTTTAGAAGATCTGCAGTTTGCTGACTGATGGACATTATATCGGTAATTAGAGATGGAAGATTAAAATAACTGGCTACAAATAGAGCTCTATGATGAATAGTGCTAGCATTAAAGAGGGTACAGAACTGACAGCATGGGATGTCGCAATCTGGGTCTAAGCAAGTGACACAGTAAGAGTGGAAGTCTTGGTGTGGTATTTGCTTTCCACAGGTGAGACAGTTATTGACTTTTTCAGACATCAGTTAGTGCAAGAGAAAGGAAGGATCCCCAACAGAGTACTTAGCTTTAGACATTTTCAGCTGATGTTTAAAATCTGGAAACAACCAACCAGCACTGTTGTGAATTGCTTCTGCTACTGGCTCGATGGCAAGAAAGACTGAGGTAATGGCATCTCCTGTTCTACTTTATAGCCCGGACGACCTGACGTCAGCCAGCAAGTGACAGCAGCCAACGCACAGAACCTTGACTCTGGTATTCTGACCGAATGAGGGCTACCCCAGCATGGATAACCCAATTGTTATGACTGCATCAGTGAAACACGAAGAAAATCTGAAGTTACAGTATATATATATATATATATATATATATATATATATATATATATATATATATATATAAAATGATTCAGTGCTTGCAGTTAACTGTTGTCTCTTGGGGTAGCCTGTCATTCTCAGTTTACATTTCTAGGCCCTTACTGATCATCTTCCTTTTTCTCCAGGAATTCCTAGCAGTTTGGACAGTAGGCAGCCTTCCAAAAAGTACCTGGTGATGGTTATATTCACATGTTCTGCTCAACATGCTGCAATGAACAATTGTCAGGTAAATAAAAAAATCAGTTCTGAGAGGAGAAATGTAAAAAAATGTTGTAACACTATCAAATTATTTTCTATAAAGCTGCTGTCAGATAATTTGGCATGCCTAGCTGCATAAACCATTAAAAGGAGTACAAGAGAAAAAAAAAAAAAAAAAAATATATATATATATATATATATGGTTCCCCTTTATAATCTTGAAATACTGAAAGCTCGAACTTCAGTATCTCGAAACTATAAAGTCAAACAGCCCACAATCCCGAAACACACAAACACAAAAAACGAAAATCCCAAACATTCACAAACCATACAACATACACACTATTTAACCCACAACACACAAACTACACAATCCTACACTACATCTATGCAGGGGAGGCACCCCCCATGTGGAGGGTACCCCCCCTACTTATATATACCAACTCTGAGATCGCACTAACAGTCAAGAAATGCATTACTCACACACAGACATTCCACACTCCTTCACACACACACACACACACACACACACACACACACAACCTCCCTACCCTAACCCACATGCACAACTTACAATAAAACTCATATACACTCACTTACCTTCACTTCCATAAAACATCCCGGCCAAACACTTCCCGTCCCGTTGCTGCACTGCATAAACGCGGATTCAAGATATTCAAATTCGCACTTATGCACTTTCGAGATTTTGCATTTTCTCCTTTACAGTCTCGAGGTACTGAAATTCGAGCTTTCAGTATTTCGGAATTGTATACGGGAACTATATATATATATATATATATATATATATATATATATATGTGTGTGTGTGTGTGTGTGTGTGTGTGTATATATATATATATCTATATATATATCTATATATATATATATATATATATATATATATATATATATATATATATATATATATATATATATATATATATATATATATATATATATATATATTTACATTCTACCTTCACCCAACATGATGCCTCAATCTAAGGAAAAAGATGATTGACTTCCAGCAACTAGCTTAGCATCTAGTGTCAATCCAGGGGAATCCAGTATCTGTCAGCCTGGGAAGATATGGTCACCAGCCCACACCCCTTTGCCAGAGATGGCCTTTACCTGTCACTGCTTGGCTTTCAGTTACTAGCAAAGGTACGTGCCTCCCCCATGGTGCCTTTTTTAGGCAATGTCCTAAAAACAAAATTCCCGACGTAGAAAAAAATCCACTGGAGACAAACTCAAGGTTATGCTGCTTAATACTAGGAGTCTAAATCAGAAACTGTGCTCACTTGAAGTACTCCTTACCTTGGAATATGCTTATGTCTGTGCAGTCACAGAGACATGGTTCAAGGCTACAGAGAGAATCCCGGCCATGCAAGGCTACAATGCCTTTCACCCAGTCAGACCTCAAAATGAGTGAGAAAGAACCAAAGGTGGAGGTGTATCCATCTTCATTAAAGACAAATACAACTCAAACTGGTCATACAGTATGACTCCCTAGTGCTACTCCAAGTTCAACTAACTGTAGGTAAAATCCTTTTCCATATCATTGTTAGCTATAGGTCCCCCACCATGAACCATGAGAACCACTTTGCCTACCTGGACCCACTTGAGTCACTCACTATACAGGTAAACACCTTGGTCATGGGTGATTTCAACTATCCTTCCATCAATTGGGAGTCATATATTAGCACAAACCTGCTCACCCTAAGGTTCCTAGACTTTAATACAAAATGCTCTGGAACAGATAGTCTGCACCCCAACAAGGGGATTGAATGTCCCAGACTTAGTACTCTACACAAGCCCATGTGTGTTGCCCTCCCTGTTAAGGTCGGATCATAAATCATTCGCTTTCTAAGTAATAATCATACCTGCCCCCCTCATAAGAGCAAAAAGGATGAACATTTTCTACAAAGCAAACAATAGCCTCCTAAGCAATGGCATAAATACTTTCAATCCTCCTGCTACTGCTGTCAATAATGACTCCTATACAGAGGTGAACCCAAATGCCCTGTATAAACACCTATAGAAATGTATAGGCTCAGCTGTATCTGAACAGACCAAAACAAGGTCCTCATAAAAAAGCCACACTAGTGGACATCAAACATAAATAGGTTATACAACAAAAGAAAGAAGCTGTTGTCTATGAGCAAGAGAGAACTGACTCAGAAGAGGAAGGACACCCTCCACAGCTTGAACCAGCAAATCAGATATCTTGTAAAGTCCTCTAAAGCCAATAATGAAGATAAACTAGCATTCCTTGCTAAGGATAATCACAAGGCATTCTTTAGCTACATCAGAAATGTAAAAGGGAAGGCCCAGCTTTGTGCCAAACTAGTAGTGTACGGTACCACTCATACTTACCCTGAGGACATCAACAACCTGCTAGCAGACATATTTGGTGCAAACTCCACCCCACTTCCAAACCAGACATGCCGCAAAGCATACCTGTCACTAGTCCTCTACCTAGCATCTCCAAAGAGCAGGTCATAACTGCACTCTCCATGACTAAAAACACAGCCTCTTTGGTATCAGCTAACATCCCAGGCTGCCTACTAAATGGTCTAAAACTGGACCTAGTGGAACCACTTGGCACTGTCTTCAAAAACAGTCTAAGTACCAGATTTCTCTCAGCAGGTTGGAAAACAGCAACAGTAATTCCCTTACACAAAAGTGGTCCATCAACTGTCCCCCGGAGCTATACACCCATAAGCCTAACTAGTCTTATCTGCAAGGCCATGGAGAGAATCATTATGTACCTTACCACTAAAGATATAGGTGACCTTCAAACTATTGACCTGACCTAACTTGGCTTTGTTATGGGTAGATTATACTTTTTAAACCTAGTGGACTTCTTTCAGAATGTCACCAAAGCCCTGAATGAAGGCAAAACAGTACATATAGCCTATTTTAACTTAGCCAAGGCTTTTGCCACAATCCCCACTCAGGCATCATTGAGAAACTCACACCCAGCTGGGAATTAACCATATGTCACTAGATGGGTAGCCAACTGGTTTACTTAAAAAATACTTACAGTCAAAGTTGGGGATTCTCCCTCAACCAGCAGACCAGTTACCAGTGGTGTACCACAAGGATCTGTGCTGGGCCCCCTACTGTTTGAAATATATTTCTCAGAAGTCCGGATGAAAATAGATGGATTATGGCCTACCAAGTTCACTGATGACTGCAAACTGGGTGCAATCATTGAGTCTGAAATGATGCTGACATACTACAAAAAGGGCTTACACAGACTGATGATTGGTGCCAAAGCCATGGACTTAAACTAAATGCAAAAAAATGTGTTATTGTCCTATTCGGTGAAGGGGAAGTCCCTGCAAATTACAATATTAACAGTACCCCCCTTAGTTCAAAGCCTATGGTGAGAGATTTGGGAACATAGGTTGATAGCAACGTTAATTTCAATCACCATGTGTCCACAGGGATCTACTTCATAACACTGAAATTTTATAATGTTGAATTTTATAACATTGAGACCAAAACATCTAAATCCCAAAACACTGAAAACCCAAAACATTGAAAACTCAGAACATTGAAAGTGTGCTTCATAACATTGAAAACTACAATGCATATGTAAATAACATCCCCTCCACCTACAACAACAACTAACTAACAAACACACTTTCTACTATGTATCTGCAGGGGGAAAGCCCCCCTGCACCCCCATGTGGGGGGCATTGCCTCCCACACCCCCCATAAATTAAATATACCATCTCCAAGATCACACTACAGTGGAAAACACTGAGGTTAGGAAATTAACTTTTTTCCACTGTAGTAGCTTGTCTAGCAAGTTGGTTGATGAAGCAAATGTCTTTTACACCTGATCAGAAAGACAAAACACCAGCCAAAGCTGGAGAATGGAGGGGAAAACAAGAGGTCTTGAAACATGGAGACAATCTGAATGGGAGAGCATACCATCCCAAATCTACCTAAAATCAGAAGGTAAAGCAACACCTCAGAATTATTCATACTATCCAAGTCTGGGAAACCGATAACTCTCAACCTCTCAGAGCAAGGAATCTGGACAAAGCTGTAAATAATGGGGGGACAAAGGCCCAAAAGTAGGGAATGTTTTTAAATATTGCTCTTACAAACTTAGAAAGTTGATAGAATAAAAGGGTTTGCATTAGTGTGAATTTTCAAATGAGTATAAAGTCTGAAACTCAAATGTCTGTCATTATTTTCTGACTTCAGTCATCAACGAGTTGCCAATAATTTTTCAGAAAAACAAAATTTTATACTGAACAGACCAAAAATATTAGGCAAAAATCTGGACATTCTGCAAAAAACTGTACCATTGAGAGGCATGCCAATGTAGCACCAATCACAGAGGGTGAACCTGGCAGGGGAGGAGAATATTTAAAGAGGTTCTAGATCAGCATCACTGTCAGACTGGAATGTTACCATAGTGCAGGCAGTCATGAACAGTATCACTGTCAGAATGAGATGTTACTGTAGAGCAGGCAGTGCTAGAACAGTATCACTGTCAGACTAGGATGTTACTGTAGTGCAGGCAGTGCTAGAATAGTATCACTGTCAGAATGGGATGCTACTGTAGTGCAGGCAGTGCTAGAACAGTATCACTGTCAGCATGAGATGTTACTGTAGTGCAGGCAGTGCTAGAACAGTATCACTGTCAGACTAGGATGTTACTGTAGTGCAGGCAGTGCTAGAACAGTATCACTGTCAGAATGGGATGCTACTGTAGTGCAGGTAGTACTAGAACAGTATCACTGTCAGACTGGGATGTTACCATAGTGCAGGCAGTGCTAGAACAGTATCACTGTCAGAATGAGATGTTACTGTAGAGCAGGCAGTGCTAGAACAGTATCACTGTCAGACTAGGATGTTACTGTAGTGCAGGCAGTGCTAGAACAGTATCACTGTCAGAATGGGATGCTACTGTAGTGCAGGTAGTACTAGAACAGTATCACTGTCAGACTAGGATGTTACTGTAGTGCAGGCAGTGCTAGAACAGTATCACTGTCAGAATGGGATGTTACTGTAGTGCAGGCAGTGATAGAACAGTATCACTGTCAGACTGGGATGTTACTGTAGTGCAGGCAGTGCTAGAACAGTATCACTGTCAGACTGGGATGTTACTGTAGTGCGAGCAGTACTAGAACAGTATCACTGTCAGACTGGGATGTTACCGTAGTGCAGGCAATGCTAGAACAGTATCACTGTCAGACTGGGATGTTACTATAGTGCAAGCAGTGCTAGAACAGTATCACTGTCAGACTGGGATGTTACCATAGTGCAGGCAGTGCTAGAACAGTATCACTGTCAGACTGGGATGTTACCATAGTGCAGGCAGTGCTAGAACAGTATCACTGTCAGACTGGGATGTTACCGTAGTGCAGGCAGTGATAGAACAGTATCACTGTCAGACTGGGATGTTACCATAGTGCAGGCAGTACTAGAACTGTATCACTGTCAGACTGGTATGTTACTGTAGTGCAGGCAGTGCTAGAACAGTATCACTGTCAGACTGGGATGTTACCATAGTGCTGGCAGTGCTAGAACAGTATCACTGTCAGAATGAGATGTTACTGTAGTGCAGGCAGTGCTAGAACAGTATCACTGGCAGACTAGGATATTACTGTAGTGCAGACAGTGCTAGAACAGCATCACTGTCAGAATGGGATGTTACTGTAGTGCAGGTAGTACTAGAACAGTATCACTGTCAGACTAGGATGTTACTGTAGCGCAGGCAGTGCTAGAATAGTATCACTGTCAGAATGGGATGTTACTGTAGTGCAGGCAGTGCTAGAACAGTATCACTGACAGACTGGGATGTTACCATAGTGAAGGCAGTGCTAGAATTGTATCATTGTCAGACTGGTATGTTACTGCAGTGCAGGCAATGCTAGAACAGTATCACTGTCAAACTGGGATGTTATCATAGTGCAGGCAGTGCTAGAACTGTATCACTGTCAGACTGGTATGTTACTGCAGTGCAGGCAATGCTAGAACAGTATCACTGTCAGACTGGGATGTTACCATAGTGCAGGCAGTGCTAGAACAGTATCACTGTCAGACTGGGATGTTACCGTAGTGCAGGCAGTGCTAGAACTGTATCACTGTCAGACTGGTATGTTACTGCAGTGCAGGCAGTGCTAGAACTGTATCACTGTCAGACTGAGATGTTACCATAGTGCAGGCAGTGTCAGTTAGTCTCAGCAGAGGAGCAGATTCTGATGTTTTGCTTGTTTATAACTGACTAGATGCTTAGTATTTTTTCCAAAATTTGTTTTCATACTAGGAGAGAATGCTTTGGTAAGATGTATCATTCACTTTGAACTTGTGGAAATATACACATGGTGGAGACTTGTATGGAATGTTTTAATGTCTCGTTAGTGGTAGGATAATTTAAGCAAACAGGGGTATCAACAAGTCTCTGTGTCTCTTGTTCCACTCTCACTATCACTTCTGCCCATTTAATTGAATTTAAAACGATAGCTTGGGAATCTGGAACATCCAGTTAACACTTAAAGTATCAATAAGCAGTCCACCTTGAGTTAAAGCGACTTCCTCATCTCAAGCCAGTGGAGCATCTTCACAGTCATATTTGTCTTAAATGGGAATTTGAATGCTATTTCAAGGATTATGCCACAACAGAAGGAAGAGTAACCACTCAATTGCTAAAAGACACTTTCAGCAAATGGGGGGGTGTATTCCTCCACTGATGTGCACTTGTGGAGTTGATAACTATATAAATTAAGGGTGTCTCCCTCCACGTGTGTAAAGCAGGGAGCTTGCCCATCTATTAAAAAGCTTGAAAGCATTTTCACTGAAAGGGGTTCTCAGCAAATCTTGTTTGTGCACTTGTTCATTAAAGAACAATCCTTTAATGGAGAATCATGAATCCTCTTTCCTATACTGGAGTTTGCCTCTGCTTCTCCTGGTGGCCCAGAACCCCCCATAGACCCACCAGGAAACACTAGAGCACCTAGAGTGGGTTGAATTAAATTTATTTTAACAGTCAGTCAAAGGTAATGATCACGTGTAATAAGGTAATGATCACGTGTAATATGGTAATGATCACGTGTAATTAATAAGGTAATGATCACGTGTAATATGGTAATGATCACGTGTAATATGGTAATGATCACGTGTAATAAGGTAATGATCACGTGTAATAATGTAATGATCACATGTAATAAGGTAATGATCACGTGTAATAAGGTAATGATCACGTGTAATAAGGTAATGATCACATGTAATAAGGTAATGATCACGTGTAATAAGGTAATGATCACGTGTAATAAGGTAATGATCACGTGTAATAAGGTAATGATCATGTGTAATAAGGTAATGATCACGTGTAATATGCATTTTACAAACTACACTTTTTCTTCACAAAGGAAACAGTATCAGAACACATTTCTGTAGCATCCCAAGGCTTGTTATTTAACATTTTCCCGTCACAAATTATTTCAGAATATAAACGCCCATCCCAATATATCAGCATCAGAATATACTTTCCCCATTAGTTCCATAATACAGCAAATCTGTTCAAGAATCATTTATAGACACACAAAGTACCATTTGCATTCTCACAAAAATATTTTATTTGTTCACATTCTAGAAAGACAAGAAACACTTGCTGTGTACTTTCCAAAGTTACACAAAATGCATAATCTTTATATTTAAAAAACATTCAAGCTTTGACTACTAATTTATGATATATCAATCTCAAAGAAAAAAGTATTCATAAAAAACTTTCAAATATATTTCAACTTTCCTTTTCAAAACTTTTTGTTCAAGTTTAGAATTAGTCCTTAGGACTTTTACTCATTTTATAGTGTTTTTCTGACTTTCTTAACAACTGCAACAACAATAAAGTCTAATCCTGGGCTTATATTCTTCCATAAAATCTCCCTTTTTCCATTTAATACCTCCTTGTAATATTCTCTAAAATCTGTTGATAAAGTTATTATTATTTATTTTCACAAGCACATTTACAAATGCATAGTAATAAAAACAACTTTTAACATTCTTAATCCTCCATTACTTTCATTTTGATAAACTATTTCTCTTTTGATGTTGTAGAGTTTAGTACCTGAAATTCCAGAAAGAATAGCTCTGTCATTGCCGTTTCTAAATTTTCAGGAATAAACTGCATTCCTGTCAAATAAATAATTGAAAAATATCGTCATGAACTCCTTTTCCCCATTTTCTCTGCTTGGGGTCTGGATGTTATGTCACCTGTCACCACCTCTCTCAGTTCAGTGGGACTCTCCTGCCCTCTCTGACAGTCATGCCTGATGGTCCCAGGCCTTCCCTCATACAATACATTGATCTCTTGGCTGAATGTCTTCATTTCTTCTTACCTTCTTCCTGTTTCTTGCAGATCTTCTGGAACAGCTCGTTTTGCTTTCCTGCCCCCATGTCTGAATCACAGTAATCTGCTCTCTTTGACCTGCTCTGCAATCGGAGTTACTTTGGCTTCTGCTCTGATGTCAACATTTCTTCATCTGTCCCAGAGTGTGCATTCTACCATCCATGACAGGCACTTTATCTCAGTCACCTCTAGCTTGCTTAGCATCTCTGCCTTCACTGCCCTGGTGTATATCTCATACAGAAGTGTTGGTCGCACCTTTGTTTTGTTTTATATAACTTACCTTTCAGTTTCCTAGGCATTCTTCTGTCACACATTACCCTTGACCATCTGTGCCAGGTGGCTGTAGACTGTCTGATTCTAGCTTTGAACAACTTCCCATTCTGACTCCCCTTCTCCCCAACCACCCCTCCCAGATACTTGAAGCTGTTAGTTTGTCCCATTATTTTCCGTTCTGCCTCATTTTACAGTTTCTTCTGATTTCCCCATTTGCTTCAATGACAACTGTTTTATCTTGTACTCAGTTTCATCCCATGTGCCTTCAGTTTGCATTCCAGTCCCCTAGTGTTTGTTGAGGGTCCTGATCAGAGTCTGCTTGTAATACCACACCGTCTGACTACATTAAATGCTAATCTTGTCCATCATCAGTATAAATAGCAATGGACTCAGAACCGAACCCTGTCGTAGCCCCATTTTCTCTGGGGACCCTCTCTGTAAGTCTGAATACTGTTCATAATTGAGTCATGTAGTCTTTGTATGTAGCCTGTCCTACCTCTATTAATCTTTACAACACTTCAAACCATTGCAGGATGGCCCAAATCAGCTTCCTTAGGACCTTGTCACATGCTTTCTCCAAGTCTAGGAATGCCTAATCGGACTCTTTGCTCATCTCTATCTCCTTCTGCACTATCTATCAACCTGCAAACATCGGGTCGATGGTGTCGCATTATGATCTGAATCAGAACTGCTCTGTTCTTGTGTTGCTTTCTACTACTCTGTCTTTATTTATCAATCAATATCTCTTTTATATAACATAGGAAACCACAGAAAGCATTTCCACGACTGTTACCTTAACCAGAATGCCTTCTCATTAACGTTTAATACCCCGTCACCAACTCCCATTCCCCAAATTACTGCAGTCTTTTCAAGAGTGTAGAGGTCTTAGGTCAATGTGAATGCATGAGCAGGAGTTGTGGCTTTGGCAGTTTTACTGGTCTGAAGAAGTCTATGTTTCTGAAAACAGTTAGTAGATGGAAACACTTACCTTTCACTTTAGTGTCTCAGTAAGTTTCTTATAAATTTATCTAAGCTGTGGTGCTTATTTTGTTTTTTCCGTGATATGGCTGCCTGAGGCTTATTAAACAGAGTTAGGCGCTATTGGTCATTTCATCCCTTTTATTCAGATAAAAAAACTCATCTTCAAAATAACATTATATAAAACTCATTTTTTTTACACAGACTAATTGGGAGCCCCGTCTTCCATAATTCACTCTCTGCTACCTTCATAAACTATTTTATCCTCTCTATACTATTCACAGATAAAGGCGTATAATTTCTATAAGTTAAAATTACTGAAATTTTCAGTTGTGAAACCCATGCTACATGCATTTTGACAATTTAAACCAAACCATAACATACTCAGTGGACATCCCTACAAAATCTCATGCCTCATTGATATGAAGATCCCAACCATTTACTTATGGTTAAACACATGAATGACTAAAATTTTCTGTTATACATGTCATTATTTTCTTACTAAACTCTGATTTATCTAATACCTTCAGCGATGAAGTATAAGGTATGGAATCATATGCGTTAATACTATCACGCTTTTATAGTAATGCCTCATTTTCTCCCAGTTGAAGCTGTTCATGTGTTCTTTAACTACTTATAACACTCCTGGAATTTCTAAACCATTAGTAATTCAATGTATCTTGCCAGGTAACCATGGTCATATATAAACCTACATCCTCTTTTCTATCCTAAAAGCCAAACATTTGTAATCCCATTTTAATAAAACATTTGTCTCCAATTATCCAAACACATTTTATAGTTACTTTTCCTTACCGGTTTTAGCATAGAATCATATCAAATATCATAAAGGGAAGAAGGTACACCTAATGAAAGACAGTCATTAAATTGGAATAAGAATTTCTCACATTGTGATGTATATGTTCATAGGTAAGTACAAGACTAGCTATCCTTGTGGGACATTTTAAGACGAGCCAATTTCCCTTTTCTGCTTGAAATAATAATCTCATTTGGTTATAGATTGGCCTCACTCATCCTATGGTCAATAATTATATATTACCCCTAATGAGAGTAACTGGGATCATACTGTAAATAATTTGAGAGGACTCATGCATGGGATAAAGCATTTAGGAGCTACATGTGGCAGTTCTGAGGTAAATTTTCTCTTTCTCATCCATAAATCTAAATTGTACTTGAAATGGACATAGATGAACTTGGTTTTATGTGGATAGGGAGTTTGTTCCATAGCAGTGGTGCCCTCTGCAAAACATACCTGCTTCTCCAAGCTGTTCTGTTCATAGGATCATAGGTCTTTACTAGGCTAACATCCACAAGGGTCTTTTTAAGCCTAGCCATGCATCCCAAATCTTTGAAATTCTGATACCCTTGATAAGTGTAAGCATGGGCCTGGGAGATGATCCATTTACAGGTTACCTGTTTGCATCAGAGACATAGGTGCCAAACCAGGGACAAATTTCCTGTTTCCTGTTGTCCAAGTTCACTTGAATTGGGTTAGGGAGGAACTCTGCTTCACATGGATGGGGAGCCTGTTCCATAGACGTGGTAGTCTCTGGGATACATACCTATCTCTGTTGATGCTGCAGAAGATATTTAGATCCCTAGACCAAGTATTTATGATACCATATGACTTGCTGATGTTCAGTAAATCCATCAGTAGTGGGTCAGAGGATTCCTTGTATGCCAGACACAGGTCACCTCTTAGCAGTCTGTAAGATACCGAGTGTAGTGACAGGGCTTTGAGTCGGTCCAAGTAGGACATGTTGTTTAGACCTTGTATACTTTCAGTAAGGTATCTATGTGGGAATTTCAGTTGTTGCATGTGTCTAGACAGAGATATGCAAACAGGGCATTATATTTAATGAATGGCCTAATGAGGGCTGAGTAAAAGGGAACAATGACATCCCTGCATCTAGACACAATTCCTTTGTTCATAAGCTGTGCAATATAGAAGGATTTTCTTACAACAATAGACACATGCTGGTCAAAAGTTAGGTCACCGTCCACATACGTTCTGAATTCCTGAATTACTGTGTCAACTCTTAGGTGTGTATTGTTAGTGTGGTAGTTCCCTGGGGAAGATGGCATCCTAAAAGACACAATAATGCATCTTTTGGCATTTAGTTTCAGACCATGATTTTGATACCAGTTATTTATTTCAGACCACCCTTACTGCAGGATGGCTACGTCATTTGGGGATTTAATGACTGCTCCTAGCTTGCAGTCATCTGCAAAGTTAGCCAGCCATAGCCCTTTGGTATTGGCTTCTACTTCAAAAAAGTAGGTGCCAAACAGGACAGGTCCCAGCACAGAACCCTTGGTGACCATGAGTGGCCTTAGATCAACTGGTGCCCTAGGCAAAAGTGCTCCACTCTGCCCCCCCCCCCACCACACTACCTGGTGCCCCCATTCTGGTCTACCTACACCAAATAAATATTGGAAAAGCACCCATGCTAGAGCAGTGCCCTAGGTGGCTGCCTGGTTGGCTTTTGCCTAAGCCTGGCTATGTTGGTGACTCCACTGGTGAATGGTCTCTTTGTGGAGTTAACTTCGCCTATTTTGTTTTTTTGCATCTTATCTGTGAGCTAGATGACAATCCAGTGAGTGACATAGGCATTTATTCTCAGTTTATTTAACTTTTCTACTATGCCTGCATGGGGAATTGTGTCAAAAGCTTTAGCCAGGTTGAGATATGCGGTGTGTACCATTTTCCCTTCATCCATTGCTTTGGTGACCTTTTCAAAAATGTCACTAGGTTCAGTAACCATGACCTGCCCTTCGTGAATCCAAACTGAGATCAGTTTAGTGTTTAGAGGTTCCCTATGTCCTGATTGATTAGTTCCATGATAGGTCTTTCCATGTTTTTGCATAAAAAGCTTGTCAGACTTATAGGTCTGTCATTGCCAGGGTCTGTGGAGCGTCCTTCCTTATGCAGGGAATGACTGTAGATGTTATCTATTTGCTTGGTACAAAACAAGTATGGAGGCTGAGACTGAACATTGTTGTTATGGGTGTGGCTGAGACTGAATATTGTTGTTATGGGTGTGGCTGAGACTGAACATTGTTGTTATGGGTGTGGCTGAGGCTGAACATTGTTGTTATGGGTGTGGCTAAATTGTGCTTCGTGCTATTTAACATACATCCAGGGATATTGTCAGGACCCACTAATGTAGTGTTTTTAACTTTTGATAGCACTTTTAGGACTTGGTATTCTACCTGGAGGTGAGCAAGTTTCATTCAGGTATATTTGATGGGACAGACAGAAGGGAGAGAGGGGTAAAGTTAGAGCTGAATTTATTGGCCAGTACTTTAGCTATATCTTCAGCCTCAGTGTAAGTAACATCACTCACAATTAGCTCTGCGCATTGCTGCAGTGTGCTTTTGAAAATAACTAAAAATAACTTTGAACCTCTTGTAATAACAATAAGGAATGCCATCATTTTGTCGACAATACTTTTATAATTCTTGTTCATTGTCTCTTTCTTACAAGCTTGTTTATAAACACACATGCATTTATCATATTCCTCCATCTCTTCATTTTTCCCTTTATGCATTCATCACTAATATTCTGTAATCATTCTATACAACTCATATAAGCAACACATAAACCTGAATGATCCTGACAAACTTGGGTTAAATAAGCTGATATATCATATTTTCATACAAATCTTAGGTTCATCAGTAGTTACTAGGTTAATGATTCGTGAGGATCTTCTGAAGCCAAGCCATAGACTCCCGTTAAATTTCTCACCCTAGCATTTTTAAGTTTTGTGAGCCAGTGGCCCTTGTATTATGAGTATGAATTACCCAGGGGCAGGCAGACATTTACTTGTTACCCCTAAACAGAATGCACAAGGGATGCTAATCCAGGGAGGAATTTGTGGTTTCCATCACTCATTCAACTTATGTTTGAACAGCAAGCATCGTACTGTGCTTTACATGCAGAGGAAGAAGATTCCAGAGAAGTGGCATTTTCTGTGATATATATTTATCCCTCTAATGTGATCTATTTATGCTGCAGAAGAGACTGATCTCTTGAGGGGGTGCTTCTTCCATTACTGGACTTATAGATGTGCAGTAGATCTGAATGGGGTCAGTAGAGGCTCTATAAACAAGGCAGAGATTTCCCCATGGTAGCCTGTAAGATACAGAAAAGAGGAACAAGGCTTTGAGAAGATCAGTGTAGCTTTTGTGATTGAGACCCCTGATTATCTCAGTAAGAAAGCATTGTTGTTCAAGGTCTGGTTAGGTATTTGGACAGGTACATATGGAAAGGGGCATTATACTCCATGTTCAGCCCAATGAGTGCGGAATACAGTGGAATGATCACCTCCATGGACCTGAAGATAACACCCTTACTAATAAGCTGCACAGTGAAAAAGGACTTCCTTACAACAGTGGACATGTGCTTTTCAAATTACAACTCATTGTCCATATGGGTTCCTAGGTCCCTCAGTACTCAGTCACTTTTCAGGGGTATTGTCAATATGTTGCAGGGAATGTTATACTTTCTGCATATGTTTTGGCACTTAATTTTAGGCTGTGACTTTGACACCAGTTATTTGTTTGGGAGACCCCTTTCTGAAGTATCTTGGTATTTTCTAGAGAGTTTATGATGACTGCCATTAATTCGTAATAATCTATTTAAATGTTGTATATTTGTTGACTACTTGTACACCTGTGGTGATTACTTGTACACTTGTGTTTACTATGTTCTTTATGTAATGTTTTCTAGAGCTTTTCTCCCCAGAAAAAAAAGTTTCATAACTCATTACATGATGCTGATATTAATTAATTATAATGTGTAAAATGTATATATTTGTTAATTACTTGTATAGCTGTAGTTACCCTGTTTATTTATTTATTTATTTTACATTTGTTGACCGGGCTAGTCTAACTAGATATATGTCCATTTTCAGTAGACGCCTGGGGAGAAAAGCTCCAAGCATAGGTAGTAACAAAACAGATTATATACAACAGTAACATGAGAATGCTATACATTGTTTCGATTGTATAGGTAGTAACAAAACATAGAATATATACAACAGTAACATGAGAATGCTATACATTGTTTCGATTGTGCATGAGGATAAATTTGCACAGAGTCTAATAGCAGGTCTAAGCTGAGATTAAAATCTGAGAAAAAGCAACATATGAGAGAAAATCAAAAAAAGAGTTGCGTTTTTTTTTTTTTTTTTTTTTAATACTAGAAGGAAAAATCTTGTTAGGTTACCTTAGTTTTTAATAAGGTAGGGAACATAGAACAGTAGAGTAGAGAAGTATAGGGAGTACAATGGGGGGCATAGAGGTATCAGTCTGGGTTAGAGCAAGGACAGAGCCAATATATTTTAAGATATTCTTTCAGGTGTTTTTTAAAAAGCAGTGAGGAAGTAAGAGTTGAGAGTTCACTTGGAAGGTGGTTCCAGGTTTTTCCCACTGTGTTGGTAAAAAGTGAGTCCCCAGCTTTGTTGTTAGATTTTATAGTGGAAACTAGAAGCTTGTTAGCAGAGCGTAATGTTGCAAGATTTTTATAGGGAGTTATCAGATTAGTGAGGATTGGGGTATTATTAGGGTGGTAGAGGATCTTTTGTGTGATAAGTTGTTGACAAAGTAGTTGGTTCTGGAGTTCTAACCATCCCAGTTGTTTGAGGTCGTGACAGTGGTGAGCTCTGAAAGGAGAGCCAGTGGCGAATCTGGCTATGTTACTATAGCTGGCTGAGAGTTTGTTAAGGTTGTTCTTAGACAGATTAGTATATATGGCAGAAGCATAGAATAGGGTAGAGATCAGGTGGGTTTGGGCAATAGTGGTTCTGGCTATTGGGGTAAGGAAGGGTTTGATTCTATAAAGGGAGCCCAGTTTTCTATTGACAGTCTTTATTGTGGTATTTATATGGTCATCATAGCTAAGGTCATTGTCTATTGTTATTCCCAGGAGACGGGTTGTAGTGTCTGGGGAGATGCTAGTTTCATTATTAGAGGTTACGGAGAAGTGAATTTGTGGTGATTTTTGGGTAGGAGCAAAGAGCAATAGTTTTGTTTTTTTGGGGTTCAGGAGGAGGCAGTGTTCCATGAACCAAGTTTCAACAATGTTAAATACTGTCTGGGTGAGGGTCTGGAGCGAGGTTGTGGACTTGGCTGAACATATGAGAGTTGAGTCATCTGCATATTGAATGCAGGTGGCTAGAGGGATTTTGGCATTTTGATCATTAATAAATATTGAAAAGAGAAGAGGGCCTAAAATAGAATCTTGAGGTACTCCAGTGTTCACAGACAGGGGAGTAGAAAGATTATTATCCCAAAACACAGCTTGCTGTCTGTTTTCTAAGTAAGATGTAAACCAGAGTAATGCTTGTGGGTTAAGCAACTGGGCTTTTAGTACATTGATAAGCAGATGATGCTTGACCATGTCAAATGCTTTTGAGAGGTTGATAAATAGTGCAGAGGAAAGAGAGTTATTGTTACAATTTTTGTTTATACAGTCAGCAAAGGATAGCAGGGTGGTAGTTGTGCTATGGAATGGTCGAAAGCCATGTTGGCAGTTAGCAAGTAGATTATTTTGTAGAAGGTGGTGAAGTAGTTGGTGGTGGATACATTTTTCCATTATTTTAGCTATTGGGGAGAATAAGGTGATTGGTCAAAAGTTGGAGAGCCAGTAGATGTCCCACCGTTATGTAGAGGGATTATGTGGGAGACTTTCCGTATGGAGGGGATTGTGCTTTCAGTAATAGATCTATTTATAAGGATGGAGATGGGATAGGCAATGGCTTTAGCTGCAATTTGCAGGTATTCTGCTGGTAGGCAGTCAGCAAAAGGGGTGCAAGGTTTCAGTTTTTGAAGGAGGTTGCAAATGAGGGATGTAGGTACAGGTTGTATACAAAAGGTAGGAAGTGGATTGTTGGTGGTATTCAGTGGGAAAGTGGTAATAGGTGGCAACGTATTAGCTAGAGTTTGAATGGCTTCAGTAAAGTAGTTATTAAAGGCATCAGAAATTTTCTTAGAGTTATTATGGGTGATACCTGATGGAGTGGGTGTTTTTGAGCGTCCAGGCTGAAGTATTTTGTTAATGCCTGACCAGAACTTTTGTGGATTTTGTTCGTGGGTTTGTTGTAGGTAAAGGTAAAAGATTTTTTTGTCTAGTAGAATGTATGTTTATTATGTAAGAATTTTTCTCAAAATGTTTTCCATGAGCTTCTGCTGAAAAGGGTGTAGCTTTCTGCCAGTCAGACCATCCTGGAAAATAAATGCAGTAAATAAATAAGTTTACTGTCATCTGCAAACTTGGTCATAAGCCTTTAAAATTAGCTCAGACCTCAGAGAAATAGATGCCAAACAGGAGTAACCCATGGCCTGAACCCTGAGATACACTGCTAGTGACAAGTTTTCTGGAGGAGGCAGATTCCCCCTCCCCCGGTAATTTCCTGGGTTCTGTTTGTGAGCCATTTTCCTATCCAATTAGTGGAGAATGCATAAATGGAAAAATGAAGAGATGCAGGAATATGATAAACATATGAGTGTTTATAATACAGCTAATTCTCAAGAAAGTGACAATAAACACAGGAATCTCTTTAGCTGGATGAGCATATCAACTATGTCTGAATGTTTCTGTGAGGATTAGATATCCAGTGAGTAAGGAATTGCCCCTCATATAGTGTTTCAGTAATCTTTATGAAGAAGTCAGCCTGATTAAGTAGGCAGGATATGCCCTTAACAAAACCAAACTGGCTCGGGTTAAAAGTTTGTAGACTGCCTATGTCTTTATTTATTAATTTCGTAATAACCCTTTCCATATCCTTACAGATGTGGCTGGTCAGGCTTATAGGTCTATAGTTGCCCAGCTCAGTTACCCCCCCCCCCTTTGTGCAGAGGGGTGACTATTGTAGTCCTTCACTCATCCAGCACAAACCCTGTTGGCTGATTTTGAACAGCCTCTGTAGGGGGGTTTGACAGGTCCTGTTTTAGACTGGCCAGTAGGTATCCTGGTATGCTACCAGGTCCCATAGAAGCAGTGCCCTTGGCCATGGATAGAGCACTCAGAGCTCGTTCCTGTGAAATTTTGTTTTGGGGGTGGTGGTATGGGATCTGGGGGTGTGTGGTGGGAGAAAAGGATAAAGTTAGAGCTGCATTTATCCTCTAGTAGATTGGCTGTATCCTCACAACTGTCTCTTTCTTTCTTTTGGCTTTTTTCCAATTAGGGGTTGCCACAGCAGATCACTGGTCTGCTATTGACTGGCAGTGGATTTTTATGGTGTTAAGTTGTCAGCCCAGCACCCAACCTTCATGGAAGGCACACACACACACACACACACACACACACACACACACACACACACACACACACACACACACACACACACACACACACACACACACACACACACACACACACACACACACACACACACACACACACACACACACACCTGCATGTCTTTAAAGTTCACTCGACCACAAGGAGGACATGCAGACTCCTCATAGAAGGCACACCAGCCGAGAATCAAACCAGAAAACTTCTTGCTGAGAGGCGACAACGATAACCACTGCACCACCATGGCTGACCCTCCTCATGATATGAGTATGTAATATAATTTGCTATTAGTTAGAGCTACATTTTTCTGCTAGTAGATGGGCTATGTCCTAGCAATTTTTATTATTTTTTATTTATTTAACATTTGTTAACTGGGAAAGTCCAAGTTGGAACGAAGCCAATTTTCAGCAGAGGCCCGGGGAGAAATGCTGCAGATGCACAGAGTATGCAATATCATTTGCTTAGAGCTACATTTACCTGCTAATAGACTGGCTGTGTTCTTACGATTAGAGTCTGCAGTATCGTTATCACCGCTGTGCAGTTTTGGTCATTATTTCTGAGCTTTCTATCATAATTAAAGAACGCTTTGTGATTATCTTTTGTCTGGATGGCTATTTGTACCACATATCTGGCTTTGACTGATCTAATCAGGGACCAGAATTCCTAGTTAAGTTTGGCAATAGACTTTTTGCTGTTCACATAGTTATATTTATTTTACATGCAGTGAGCTTTGTCCTTTTATTTTAGAGTCTGTTTTTATTCCAGTTATACAATAAGGGTTTACTTTTAAATCTGTCATTATATTTATATCGGAGAGAGGCTACTTGCATGTGTACAGAACTTCAGCTATGATAGTGTTTAGGGGTAAAAATCAATTTTATTTTGTTAGGATTAAGAAGCAGGAATACATTTTCCAGCCAAGTTTTTAGAGAGGCAAAAGTGATCTGGGTAATCTCTTGGAGTATGGACAGAGTTGGGGATGCTCATATTAAAATCAAATCCTCTGTGTATTTGACTGTACTAGTTTGTTATGTGGCAGTATAGTCTTTTTATAAAGATGTTAAAGATAAAGTGTCCTAGAATTGAACCCTGTGGTATCCCTATAGTGACTGATAGAAATGGGGAGTAATCCTGATGCCATTCAACTGCCTGTTTTCTTCAGACAGATAACTAAAGAACTACATAAGGCAGGGTTGGGAGAGGCTGACAGAAGTGAGCTTACACAGTAAGTATTGGTGTAATACCATGTTAAATGCTAAAACTAGAAGCAAAACCAAACCACGAATGCAAACCACTTGGCACCACAGGACCCGGAAGCAGGTACACAAAGGCTTTCAAAATAAGCAGTAGAAGAAATCAATCAGCTGCTAGGTCTCCAATAAGATCCTTTAATATGACAAGGCAAAGTTAAAATCACAGTCTCTTCCAAGCGCTTTCACTCGACCACTTGCGAGCTTTTTCAAGGCAAAAAACATGAACTGGAAGTTCATTCACATTAAATACTTCCACAGTCATCACATGACTTCCTGTGGATCTTTCACCAAACCAAGTCACTTGTGGAGGAAATCAGTGTAATTGAAAATGGTAAAATTACCTTTCCTGTGTTCAGTTGGTTTCCCTTCAAATAAAGTGGTGCTGTTGTCCTCATCCACTATAGGCCTTTGATTAGTTCGGTGGATGATTCCAGCTGTTGTATTGTTCCCTGCGCCCCCTCCCTCTCCTCTGGGGATAATAAAAATCCTGGGTAGAAGGGTTCCTGTTTTTCTGTGCTATTCTCTCACTTCGTCTGGGATTGTCATTAACTGTCCCTATAGGTTCACCCTGCCTATTAGTTTCACCCATTTCATGAAAAACATTTTCAGTGGTGTTGTTGTTTCTTTCTTTTGTAAAAGGGAGGGGGTAGGCTCTACCTTCCTTGTATTCAGTTAAGTCTCTCTCTAATTTTCTGATTTTTCGATTAAGTACCCTAGAACAATGCTGGTCTACATCACTGAACAACTTGTCAATACCATTTCCATTTTCAATTACACTGATTTATTAATAACGGACAATTTTTTTAATTTACTTTCCAAGGGTTTTCATTATGTTCCCCTTAGGCCTTCCCCCATGGTTACAATCTTAATTGATTTAAAACTTTTTATGAGGCAGCTTAACTTTAACTTACTGTTTAAGGATGAACGAAATCTAGAAAGAACTCTCACAAGAAAAAGCACCTTCAACCCACCATCAAAATTTTTGAGGAGCTAGTTGAGACTGACATTAGGAAACTTAAGGAGAATGATTACTGTGAAATATCTGAAAACATCACTGAGGATGAGTTGACTCTAATCAAAAATCTCAAAATGGAGGGATGTAGAGTCATGAAACCAGACAAGGGGGGAGGGGCTGTCTTGATGTACAACTGGGACTATGAGGCCGCCTTGCACACGGTGCTACAGGACACTGATCAATATGAACTTGTCTCAAGAAACGAGATCAACATAGCTCAAGCTAAAATAAATTATCTATTATATGATCATTTAATGCAGAATGTCATTAATGAGAAGTTATACAACTACTTATTAGTTAAAAGACCCAAGGTTGCCCAGATTTTTGGAATTCCTAAGACACATAAGAATTTGAACCCCCTTAAATACAGACCTATAGTGGCAGGATGTGGAAGTGTTACAGAACCCCTAGCTAAATTCATCGACTTCTCCTTAAAACAATATGCAGAGAAAATTAAACATATATGTAAGGATTCATGGGACTACCTAAAAGGAGTGCATCAGAGTTTATTTTTACCTGAGATGTTTATGGTCACTGTTGATGTAGTCGACTTATTCCCTAGCATCCCACACAATACGGGCCTTGAGTGGTTAGGTACTTACTTATCTAATGAAGTCCAACTGGGGGCCAAGTTCACAAACTTAATTTTGGAATTTATGGATTTAGTTTTAGAAAATAATTTCATCCACTTTAAAGGGGAATTTTATCTTCAGAAAAAAGGTGTGGCAATGGGTGCCCCCTGTGCTTCCATCTACGCAAATTTGGTATTATACCAAAGGGAAAAGAAATATATTTTTACTAGCACATGGTACCAGGATATCTTGCACTATAGGAGATTTTTGGACGATATCTCCTTTATGTGGATGGGAGACGAAGGAAGTCTTATGGAATTTATGGATTACATTAACACGACGACCACATTTTTTAGATTCACTGACAAGATCAGCAAACACCAACTTGACTATTTAGACATTTCACTGGTTAAGGACTATCCGAACATGTGCTTTCAGTCCAAAATTTACAGGAAAAGCACTTTTTCGAACGCATACTTAAATTACCACAGTGTACATCCCTTATATCAAAAAAAGGCGATAGTTAAACGTCAACTCATTAGAGCTTCACGAATGTCCAGCACTGAGAAACTTTTCAAAGAGGAAGTTTCTATTTTAAGGGGATTTTTTAAGGAAAAACAATATCCGGAAGCTTTGGTAGAAGCACTGGTTGTAGAAATTTCTGAGAAGAGATCAAATAAGTATCCCCCTTTATTGGGGGTGGGGGTCAACGAGATCTCCCCAAACCCTTCAAAAGACACTTCAAAGTCTAAAAATAGCTTTATACACACCTATTCCAACAACTCAGATCAGATTGAGAAGACTGTCAAGAAATATTGGCCCATTCTCAGACTACAGGAAGATCTGAAGAATTCTATGCCCAGCTTTCCCTCTTTTGGCAGGAAAAGGGGCAAGAATTTGAAAGAACTGTTAGAAATTAGGTTGGAGGATCCACACAATCAGAATAGAAAGAAACCAGGCACTTATCCCTGTGGGATGTGTAAGCAATGCCATGCTATGCTGAATTCGGGGTCCTACTACCTCCCCTCGAGAAGATTCAGGTTCCACTCCAACAAACATTTTAACTGTGGATCTAAGGGGGTAGTCTACCTTGGATGCTGTGTTACCTGCCATGGTTTTTACATTGGGAAAACTGAAAGGGTATTTAGGAGAAGAGTTTATGAACACTTCAATGACATCAGTGCAAGGAAGGAAAGTAATGCCTTCTACAAACACTCTTTGACATGTAAGGACATGGAAATAAAGTTTATGGTGTTGGAACAGGTACAACCAGATATAAGAGGGGTAGTTGGGAGTCCAATTTAGAATACCGTGAGCTATTTTGGCAGCTCCGCTTAGACGCTACTAGACACCCAGGTCTGAACGACACTCTTAGCATTATTAGTGTTCTGAAATTGAGGCAAGCCCGTTTATAATACAATTCAGCATAACATGACATCTGTTATATTACTGCACTATATATTTTTATATTTTTTTATTTTATTTTTTTATTCACTTTTGCATTCATAAGATTTTAGAATAAGACACATTGAAGGTTAAGTTACCCATTTGAAACTTAGAAAAGAAATGTTTTTATAATGCTACTAAGTAGCCCTAGATTTTAATTTGGAATCTTGATTTTACCCCGATGTTCAAAAGGGGTTACTGCATTTATTTGTGATTACAAAAACACTCTGCAGAATTTTCTTGGTACATTGTAACATTTTGATTTAATGTTATGTTTAACATGATTATTCAGTTGCCAAGACATTTTTACAAAATTAATCATTTTTTAATGACAATAAGAATGTATTTTAGAATTTGCCTTATATGGTGATTTTCCTTTTGGGAAAGATCCACAGGAAGTCATGTGATGACTGTGGAAGTATTTAATGTGAATGAACTTCCAGTTCATGTTTTTTGCCTTGAAAAAGCTCGCAAGTGGTCGAGTGAAAGCGCTTGGAAGAGACTGATTTTAACTTTGCCTTGTCATATTAAAGGATCTTATTGGAGACGTAGCAGCTGATTGATTTCTTTTACTGCTTATTTTGAAAGCCTTTGTGTACCTGCTTCCAGGTCCTGTGGTGCCAAGTGGTTTGCAACCATGTTAAATGCTGTAGATACATCTAGGGACATAGTGGACACTAGTTTACCATTATCGCTATGTTGATTTATAGTGTTTGTAAAGTGCAGGAGAGCTGTGATTGTACTGTGATGGGGTCTAAACCAAGCTGTGTTTCAGAAAGTAGGTTATTTGAGTTAAGATACTGCATGAGCTGTGTGTGTGTATACACTTTCTAGGATTTTTGAAAGTGCATGGTATAATATACAAATATTTCTATATGGAATAGAATGTTTTTCAGAGCTGGACATATTTATCACTATGGACACGTTTTTTCAGAGCTGGACATATTTATCACTATGGACACGTTTTTTCAGAGGTGGACCTATTTATCACTATGGACACGTTTTTTTCAGAGCTGGACCTATTTATCACTATGGACACGTTTTTTCAGAGCTGGACATATTTATCACTATGGACACGTTTTTTCAGAGCTGGACATATTTATCACTATGGACACGTTTTTTCAGAGCTGGACATATTTATCACTATGGACAAGTTTTTTTCAGAGCTGGACATATTTATCACTATGGACACGTTTTTTCAGAGCTGGACATATTTATCACTATGGACACGTTTTTTCAGAGCTGGACATATTTATCACTATGGGCACGTTTTTTCAGAGCTGGACATATTTATCACTATGGGCACGTTTTTTCAGAGCTTGACATATTTATCACTATGGACACTTTTTTCAGAGCTGGACATATTTATCACTATGGACACATTTTTTCAGAGCTGGACATATTTATCACTATGGACACAGGGAAAGCAATAGCATCAGCAGACCTTTTTGATACTTTGTTGGAAGACTGTCAACAGTTGAAATGGTAGATTTCAGTTTCCGTAAACACTTTTTTAGGGTAGAGGTCAATAAAGGGGGTGAAGTTGAATCGATGAGAATGGTTTGAATTTAATGATGGTCATGAGAGCAGAACAGCAGGATCAATGTTAACTGTGGACAGTATGGTCTGTCTGCAGTAGGGTTTGAACTGCATGGAGACTGATTCAGTAGAGTTACTGGTTATGGGGGAAGGAGTGGTAGTTTGACCAGGTAGCAGTAAGTTATTCAGGGATGAACAAAGGGCACTTTTTATGTTTGTATTAAAGATTGTTATAGTAGGTTTCAATATCATATTTAATATGGAATTTTGTAAGGTTTTTTAGGTGTCCAAATATCCAAAATGTGTTTTCTATTCTGTGTTTGACATTCTTTCCAGACTTTATCCCATTTTAACATTAGTTTCTTTGTTGTAACATTGTAACATTAGTTTCTTTGCTATAATATTGTAACATTAGTTTCTTTGTCTTCTTTGTTAGCCATGGTGCAGGGTTGGATTTGACTCTTTTGTTACAGACAAGAACTAGATTATTAAATTTTTTTTGAAAATTGTCATTAAACTGAGAGACTGATGTAACAACAGGCATGGGTTTTAGTATATTCCTAATATACTAAAATAGTGTTTTGATGAAAGCATTTTTGCTGAAATTGGTTAAGTTGCATATTTGGTTATGAGCGATTTGTTTGTACTGGCTGTTATAACTTCTGATTGCACAGGCTGGCAGATGATCACCTGTGGTGTCCAGTAAGCTTCCAACTGTTATAATATTGTTGGGTTTGTAAGTATCCAGTCTAAGCCTGACTGCCAGACAGAGCTTTTGTAAAATCTAATGAGAATGTAATTAATTGTGCAATGTAATATAAAATCATGGATACTTTTAGGGGTATTACTATTTGTAAGTATCTAGTCTAAGCCTGATTGCCTGACAGAGCTTTAATAAAATCTAGTGAAAATGTAATTAATTGTGTAATGTAATATAAATTCAGAGATACTTTTGGGGGTATTACTATTTGTAAGCTGACAGTCTATGTTTAGGTCTGCTAGAATAATGCTTTTGTGGTAGACATGTTGAGATATCCGGTGGAAGGATTTTCTTAATGCTGTTGTTGCTATCAGGTGGAATAGCAATCCATCTATCTGTCTATCTGTCTATCTAACTATCTATCTGTCTATATGTATATAGCACATTGTATGCTCTTTCCTTACATTTGGTATTTCCTAGATGTGTTTAATGGAGTTATTCTATAACACAGCATCATGCAGATGAGTAAGAATGGCAACTCTGTCATCTTTAAATCTTCAAGGTCTTGTACACATGAAAATTTGTCACAGTATGGAACACAGATTCTTTTGAACTGGATAGTAGCCAAGGTGGCAGCCTCAGTAAAATGTTGGTTCTATTGCAGGTAACATAGAGTCCTGGTAAAATCGTATCCAAAGTGAATAAGAAGTTAATTACCTCTGAAGAGTAATATTAACTCAGAGCTAGTTACCGTTACCGTTAATCCTTAAAGTGCAACAGCGGATTGCTTCACTTCAGCAAACGCTGTTAAATGAAACCTCTCCTGGTTTTTTTTCCGCTAAAATGAAAGACATTAAGACAGAATTATGCACCATAGAAAATGAGGTGTTTGAGTGGAAAAAGAAAAAATTAAACCGCGATTACAGATTCTCAGAATAAAAGGTTTCCAGTTTTAACACTCTGGCATCCTAAGAAAAAGGAGATCCAATTGCCACTCCAGGACTTCAGAACAAGCAAAAATTAAAGTTGGTGTGAAGAAGAAGCTGTGAGTTGTTTAAGCACTGCCCTAAGCGGAAAAATGCGAAAACAACGTTCTGCAATTTTAGGCCAAAAGTATCTCCTATTAGGAATTCTTAGACCACGACTCTGCAAATGATATATAATTCAGGGAGTAAGGAGGTCTGTTGGATGACTTACTTCTTCAGCGCAAATGGTTCATTTGCTTATTGCGGTAATTGTTTTTTCATTTTGATGATTTCTTGTTAATGCTACGACGAGACGGAGTAGTGAACAGGCCTTTACCTCTACTCTGCAGATTGAAATGGGGACATGAATATGTTTTAACTTTCGACAATATGGAAGTGAATACATTTTGGTGAATTTGGCACACCTGTTTTTTCCATTCTGAAGGAACTGTAAGTCCACGAGGTTTAATGGGTATTTACTGGTGGATTTGTTTTCAGCATATTTGTTGGATTCCGGTGACTGTATTTGATTCATCAGGTACTGTGGATTATCAACTGTGTTGTCTCAAGGCTTTATTTCACTCCAACAAGGTGTTTTTCTTATTTATATAACCTTTTGGGTTGACTGTCGAATGGATATTGAGTGCATTCATTATTTCTATTAATGTTCTGAGCCTGGCCTGTGTTGATGTTCAGTTTATGTCTTTTCATACTTTGGGAACTATTGTGGTTATTACCAAATAAACCAGCGGAATTACGTTCTATCTCTGGATTAATGGGTTTTGCTTTGGGTGGTTGAGTCTATTCTAAGATAAACTCCTGGGTATATCTGTTAGTAATATATGCTTTTGGACTTTCCTGTCAACGATTGTCAGGTACTGGATGCTTAATCTATACAGACTCGTATTTGGGAATATGTATAAGAGTGAACCAACTAAGTTGCCCTATCACACTAGGATTCTTTTGTATGCAGTGACTATTGTGGTTTTATGGGACTGATTGCTGGTTAGGGTTACCACCTGTCCCACTTTGCGAGGAATAATCCCTCTTTCGGCAGTTGTGTCCTGATAAAAAAATATTAAAAATGGCAAATGTCCTGAGATTGTAGGACATATTTTATGCAATAGTTGCATAAAATAGTTATTTCTGTATCTAAAATACCTAAATGTTACAAGAAACAGAATATGCAACTAAACTGCTACAAGAATAAGCGTTTATTTAGGCAAACAAGTTAAGTTCTATGCTTTGTACTGACCGTGGGTATGTGTCAGCCTGTAAAATCTGATGTGTGTCCCGAAAATGTCCCACTTTGGCCATTTGAAAAGGTGGCAACCCTATTGTTGGTCCAATATAATTTATTACTCTTTGTTGGGCACTTGGGGAACATCTGATATCTATCAGGCAGTTTAATGACTATTGTGGTTCTATGGGACTGTTTGTTTGCTTAAATCACTTTTATTTATTGATGAGTACTGCATAACATTTTTAATAGCAAAATGCCCAGTGCTCCTAGACCCAGTCAGCAGCCTGATTGTCATGGTGCTATCCCTTCTAACTGCTATCCTGAAAGGCTTGTTCTATTAGAAGGATGCCACAATGCTACCTACCATACTGAAAGTCTTATTTAAACTGCCCATGGCATAAAAATAAAAAGCCTACTAAGGTTAATAACATTAAAACTTCTTCTGCTGTACAACATTAAATACTGAATTGGGTCTACAGCTCTATATGGTTGTCCCTTATACTTAGTCTAATCCCATAACCTCTGTAAATTTGACCATCTCCTGTTGCCGACTCTGTCTCCTGCTGGCTATAGAACTCTCCATTATATCTTCAAAATTGGGGTAAGCACACTAAAATCACTAATTGCAAGCCTTCACAGTAAGTGTTCCTACCCACTAAAATGCTAATAGGGCACAGTAAAGTCTGTAAATTACTCTAATTCCCTATTCTACTTCCTCACAGTCTCAGGCTCTAAGAACCTTGTGCTCTAGTTTAGCGACTGCCTCCCACTACCTCTCCAATGATTTTTACACATATTGGTCATAACACTACTATGATCTATAGCCACTGCAGCTCACTATGTGGTCATAACACTACTATGATCTATAGCCACTGCAGCTCACTATGTGGTCATAACACTACTATGATCTATAGCCACTGCAGCTCACTATGTGGTCATAACACTACTGTGATCTATAGCCACTGCAGCTCACTATGTGGTCATAACACTACTGTGATCTATAGCCACTGCAGCTCACTATGTGGTCATAACACTACTGTGATCTATAGCCACTGCAGCTCACTATGTGGTCATAACACTACTGTGATCTATAGCCACTGCAGCTCACTATGTGGTCATAACACTACTGTGATCTATAGCCACTGCAGCTCACTATGTGGTCATAACACTACTGTGATCTATAGCCACTGCAGCTCACTATGTGGTCATAACACTACTATGATCTATAGCCACTGCAGCTCACTATGTGGTCATAACACTACTGTGATCTATAGCCACTGCAGCTCACTATGTGGTCATAACACTACTGTGATCTATAGCCACTGCAGCTCACTATGTGGTCATAACACTACTGTGATCTATAGCCACTGCAGCTCACTATGTGGTCATAACACTACTGTGATCTATAGCCACTGCAGCTCACTATGTGGTCATAACACTACTAAGATCTATAGCCACTGCAGCTCCCTATGTGGTCATAACACTACTATGATCTATAGCCACTGCAGCTCACTATGTGGTCATAACACTACTGTGATCTATAGCCACTGCAGCTCACTATGTGGTCATAACACTACTGTGATCTATAGCCACTGCAGCTCACTATGTGGTCATAACACTACTGTGATCTATAGCCACTGCAGCTCACTATGTGGTCATAACACTACTGTGATCTATAGCCACTGCAGCTCACTATGTGGTCATAACACTACTAAGATCTATAGCCACTGCAGCTCACTATGTGGTCATAACACTACTGTGATCTATAGCCACTGCAGCTCACTATGTGGTCATAACACTACTATGATCTATAGCCACTGCAGCTCACTATGTGGTCATAACACTACTGTGATCTATAGCCACTGCAGCTCACTATGTGGTCATAACACTACTATGATCTATAGCCACTGCAGCTCACTATGTGGTCATAACACTACTGTGATCTATAGCCACTGCAGCTCACTATGTGGTCATAACACTACTATGATCTATAGCCACTGCAGCTCACTATGTGGTCATAACACTACTGTGATCTATAGCCACTGCAGCTCCCTATGTGGTCATAACACAACTGTGATCTATAGCCACTGCAGCTCACTATGTGGTCATAACACTACTGTGATCTATAGCCACTGCAGCTCCCTATGTGGTCATAACACAACTGTGATCTATAGCCACTGCAGCTCACTATGTGGTCATAACACTACTAAGATCTATAGCCACTGCAGCTCACTATGTGGTCATAACACTACTAAGATCTATAGCCACTGCAGCTCACTATGTGGTCATAACACTACTAAGATCTATAGCCACTGCAGCTCACTATGTGGTCATAACACTACTGTGATCTATAGCCACTGCAGCTCACTATGTGGTCATAACACTACTAAGATCTATAGCCACTGCAGCTCACTATGTGGTCATAACACTACTGTGATCTATAGCCACTGCAGCTCACTATGTGGTCATAACACTACTATGATCTATAGCCACTGCAGCTCACTATGTGGTCATAACACTACTATGATCTATAGCCACTGCAGCTCACTATGTGGTCATAACACTACTATGATCTATAGCCACTGCAGCTCACTATGTGGTCATAACACTACTGTGATCTATAGCCACTGCAGTTCACTATGTGGTCATAACACTACTGTGATCTATAGCCACTGCAGCTCACTATGTGGTCATAACACTACTGTGATCTATAGCCACTGCAGTTCACTATGTCACCACCCAAAACAATGTTATTATTCTCACTGCTAACCACCATGCTCATTCCTGACCTCCTGACCTTTTATGAAAATCAGTATTTCCTAGGATTTCACTACCCAAAAGGCCAAACAACCACCCCGATATTGTCAAATAGAGCACCTAATAAGTAGCCCAACATCAAATACCATTACCTGTGCAAACTATCAACCTACCAGTGCCAGATATATCATCTCTAAAACCAAACACTACCAAAAACTAATCAATAAATTCTTGAAACTTATACAAAGTTTACACTATAACCTCACAATGGATGGTGACATCCACCCAAACCCTGGCCATCTACTTTTAACAAACCCAACTCCCATACTAGTACCCCTACCAATACATCACTAAATAGGCCCCCCAACTCTCTCCTAGTCTGTCACCTAAACATCAGAAGTTTAAATAACAAGGTACATGACCTGCATGCCCTCCTAGCCATTCATTTCCCTGACATACTCTGTCTAACTGAAACCGGGCTAAAACCTCAAATGTCTGACAATGAAATATTACCACCCAGGTATAACATACTGAGGTTTGATAGAACGACTAGGAAGGGAGGTGGGGTAGCTGTACTATATAAATCTACTCTTAATGCTACCTTGGACTCCATACACCCACCCCAAGTAAACAATGCTGAAATTCTTTCTACCAAATTTCAAATTCATAAAAATAAGTGCATAAAGATTGTCTGTATGTATATTCCTCCATGGAACAATGTTGCTACCCTAGAAAGCATCCTCCATTCGTTATCCAGCACCTGTCCTCAAGAAACCATAGTACTTGGAGATTGCAACATAGATTGGAATACCTGTTCCTCTGAATCTCCATCCACTCATGTAAACCTATATGAGTTTACACAACTCATATCCACCCCTATCAGGATAGGTAAACCTAATCATAAAGAAAGTACACTAGACTGGATCCTTATCAATAGCCATTCCCAGCAGTTCACATCAGGTACCCTCCCTAATGACCTAAGTGACCACTTTCTTACTTACATAATTAAGCATAAAGCCATAAACCCCCATCAGCCCATCCTCAGAACAATAAGATGCAAGAAGTACTTTAACCCTGCCAAATTCCAGGATGAACTTAAATCTTGTAATTGGTCAGTACTAAAACAATTTCCCCTGGATGAAGCTGTTGCCTACTTTAATAACAAATTCCTTATGATCCTAGATTCTCATGCTCCCGCTCGCTCTATTAGATTAAAAACAAAAGTTGCACAATGGCTTATTAAAGACACCAAATCAAAAATCACCCTAAGAAACAGAGCATGGTCCCTATGGCATTCCATAAAACTCCCCCTAGACCATATCGCATATCGGCACTTAAGAAATTAGACTAAAAAATCCGTTTTACTAGACAAAAAAAGCTACTACTGCCATCTACAACAGAAAAGTCAAAGTAACCCTCAAAAGTTCTGGGTAGGCATAAATAAACTAATGCACCCTGGTCAAACCACCACTCTTACCCCCGCAGCCACCATAGATAAACCTCCTGAGGATGTTGCAAATGCCTTTAACTGCTTCTTTACTGAGACTATCCAATCCCTAGCTAGTCAGCTTCCTCATAGTTGCCCTAGTTTAAAGTCCTCTTTTCCTAGTACCCACCTCTCCTTTAGATTTAAACCAGTTGCCACCTCTCTTATTCATGCCCTACTCAAAAAATTAAATCCTACCACTCTATCAGCTGATCTTCTCCTGGCAGAATATCTGCAAAAAGCTGGTAATGCCATAGCTTACCCCATCTCTATTCTAATTAACCGAACCATAGCAGAAGCCACCATCTCCTCCATATGGAAAATAGCCTATGTAATACCACTCCATAAAGGTGGAAACTCCACTGAATTATCTAATTTCAGGCCCATAGCTATATTGTCACCATTGACCAAAATTATGGAAAAATGCATCCATAGACAATTACTACAACATCTTATCCAGAACAATCAACTGGCTAACTCTCAGCATGGTTTTAGGCCTCATCACAGCACCACTTCCACCCTCCTTGACTATTCTAACATCATAACCATAACCGCAACAATAATAATCTATCCTCAGCCCTCTTCTTGGATCTCTCCAAAGAGTTCGACATAGTAGATCACCAGCTACTACTTCGTATCCTGAGGGGTGTCCAACCTTTTGGCTTGCTGGGGCTGCATTGAGTGAACAGAAATGGTCTTGGGGCCGCATATAAAATATATCATATAGTTAACTCTTTCGTTGCTCCGGAAGACCACAGTCGACCTCCTGGCTATACTGTAGGTACATTTGAACAATGAATAAATGTAATAAATGCCTAATATGTGCCTTAAAATTCTAATTCTCATTCTAATTCTAATTCTGTAATCTAACAGTTAACTCTAACATCTTAGTTAATATCTGTATCTGTCTATCTATATATATATATATATATATATATATATATATATATACAAAAAAACAGATATTCACTGCAGCACTAGCATTTCTCACTGGGAAAACCATTCCAGCAGTCCAACTACGTAAAATGTCAACATCAGCAGTCTTACAATACTATAATCCACAAAAATAACTCAACAAATTTGCAATAAAGCAAAGAATTCACATTACTGACTTAATAAAACAATTCTGAATAAGCTACAAGAGGGTCTCACCCAAACAAATAACTGGTGCCAGAAATATGGCCTCAAGCTAAATGCCAAAAAATGCATCATCTTCCCCTTTGAGGAGAGTGATGTCCCCACAAATTATCACATTAATAACAATGTTGTAAGCACGTAATAAGTCGTATGGTACATGGGCACCCAGCTTGATAGAAACCTGACTTTTGACCACCATGTTGTCTCCGTTGTAAGGAAAGCTTTTTACATGGCCCACTTCATTAGTAAGGGTATCTCATCCAGGGACAAGGCGGTTATAACATCCCTGTATTCTTCCTTTACAAGAGCCATTATTGAGTGCAATGCCCCTTTTGGCATGTGCCTCAGCAAAACACCCTGCCAAAAGAAAGACTACAACCATTTCTGACAAAAAAGGTCAAAGGACTAAGTTCACTTAGTTATCCAAACAGACTAAAAAGCTTCTTGCTTTCCTCTGTCTCTCACTGGCCCCTATAAATTTCATCGTTGGCTTGCTTTCCAGGCTAAGAACGATCCTGCCTTAAGAGACTTCCTCTACCTCAGAAATACTGGTTATACTTAAAATGCTCAGTACAAAAACCACAGCTTTCACTGCAACATAAACAAGCCACTTTTTATGGACAGGTTCTTTACACAAAAACCTTCAACTTCTGTAAAAAGCTCTTCTCATTATCAAACAGTGTAGTTCAGCAACACGATGGCTGGATGGATAGCCATAAATGTAGTCCTTGGGTAAGTAACATAGCCTTCATCAAAACAGAAGGAAATCCACCTACTAACCTTTCCCAGCTGGATGGCTAAGATCTAATATTGGTTACTCAAATCTAGTTGCCCAAGAAGAGGGGCATGTTTAACTAAGAATTCCATTTGCAAAATTATATTCAGCTATGTACAAACAGCTTTCTCCTAAAAACTGAACTCATTGATATTTGCCTTGCTGTAATTATAACTGTAAAAAAAATGTTTAAGTTTATTCTGTACCTCAATGATTCTCACTGTTATGAAATGTAATCTCTGCCATATTGTATGAGTACTACATCCATAATTTGCTGTCTCTCTCTCTCTCTCATGTATTGTATTATATTGTTTTGTGTTATTTTTGGAGCTTTTCTCCCTGGGCCTCCGCTGAAAATGGACCTGTGCCCAGTCGGACTTTCCCGGTAAACAAATGTAAAATAAAATAAAATAAATAAAAATAAACTTCCTTCCAATCTAAATCCATTTGACAGACATTTTAATTTGTGCAGAGGTTACTCACAGACTGACAGTTTACTGAGCTGTAATGCTGACCTTCGCTTTTGAAAAAAACAAATTCCCAGACTTTGTCAATAGCGCCAAGTGTAGAGAGGATTATTTATTTATTATATATTTATTTATTTTTGGAAAACATCTTTAAAACTGTTAACCTCCCCTTAAAACCTCCCCTGAACTACAAACCCTAACACAGAATGTATTTAGCACAGTTGAGGCATGGTTCTTGAAACGCTGCCTCCTTTTGAATGCCAATAAAACCAAACTCCTGCTCTTTAGGCCTAATATTAAGTCTCCCCTCATAGACTTCTCTATTACTTCCAACAATGGCACACATATAGCCCCTGACTCCACCACTAAGCTATTAGGTATTATAATTGACAATAACCTCACTTTTGATAATCACACTAATAACACTATTAAAACCGCAAATAGAAAACTCGGCTCCTTATATAGAATTAAAATCTTTTTAACTCCACAGGCCAAAACCACACTTGCTCACTCTCATCTTATTTCTACTCTTCTTTATGCTTCATCCATATACACTAACCTGAAGAAAAATAACCTCACTAAACTAGCAAATGCATACTATAGCATTGCTAGATTTGCCACTGGAAACCCATTTAGAACTCACCACTGTCAGAATCTACAACAACTAGACTGGCTAGAACTAAAAAATACACTATTACTCTCCCAACTTACCTTTGTTCATAGGATATTTTACCAACCAAAAAATACCCCTATACTTTCTGACCTTATTTTTCCCTATTCCAACCTAAATTCTTTACGCTCCTCTAATAAACTTCTTGTGAAGTTAAGCAAGTCCAATAACATAGCAGGTGATTCACTTTTCTCCAACACCATAGGTAAATACTGGAATCTTCTACCGACCACTCTAACTTCTACCTCGTCACCCTTCCTCTTTAAACAAAAGCTCAAACAACATCTAAAAACACTCTGGCTATGCCCATGCATCAATCCTGACTAATCTTATGATTCTACTAATTACTCTTCTCCAAATCACCCTCTCTCACCTCTCTCTACTCACTCTCCTTGAGTAGACATTCTCTAAATCACCCTTGTTAATTAGCCTCTGTTATGAATTAATATAGAACTCTCTATGGTTTATACTTACTTAATCAATTATACTCTTCATGAATGTTTTACTAAAGTATAAACTCCCCTATCTTGTACTGTAAAGAAAATTAGAGTAAGTGTCCTTCCTAATATATATTTTCAACTACTATAATCTAGATTAAACCTTATTTCTGTTGGTATTTTACTAACTACTTACTTTCTTTATGTAAATGACTTGTTTGTATTAACTTCAATGTGGAGCTTTTCTCTCCGGGCCTCTGCTGAAAATGGAAATGTATCCAGTTGGACTAGCCCGGTAAACAAATGTAAAATAAAGTAAAATAAATAAATAAATAAAATAAAATTGATTACACACCCAGAAACACAGAAAAGTTATTGTGATTATGTAAACCACAGACTGCTGCAAGAAATCAAAGTCACATTAGCACTCTATGCTTATGTCCGAACAGATGAATCATACCTGTCAATTCCAAAAGAACTAAAGTAGCTTAATAAGAAGGTTATTTGCAAGGTTACAAGGCAGTTTATATTAGAAATAAGCAGAGATATTAAAAAGGATCTGTTTTTCATAATTATGCCGAAAAGTCTTCCAAGGTAAATACAACTTCTGATTTAGTATGGAACCATACCTCTCAACCTTATAGCAAGAAATCTGGACAAAGCGAAAAATAAAAGTGGGACACAGGCCCAAAAATAGTTATGCGTCACAGACACCATTGAAACAACTGTAGCTGCAAACATTATACATCACTTATAATCTTTCTATCCCATAATTGTCAGTTAAACATTATATGGCTCATTCAGTCCTGCCTTCTTTTGCATCAAAGAAAACCATGCTTTGAAATGACAAATGCATTAAAAATAATAAATAAAACACATTGCATCAACATCCTGCAACTTCCTACCTGCAAGCGACCACAGAGCTTTCACTGAAACTAGGGCTGCTTGTTTCCCCAGAATGACAGCTCTCCCAAATTAAGTCTAATGGCATACAATCTACCAGTATCTGGATTACCTGAAATAAATTAAATTATGGCCTGTAAATTGAAAGTACGCTTTGTTTAATTAAACTATATTTCTAAGCCCACTTACTATATTTTTTTCAGTAACATCCCAATATCCATTTCCAGGTCACTTTACAAGACATTGGCAGTGGTAGACTTGGCATCCTTCAGAACCCCACAGGCCCATGCTAATACATTGTCCATTAAATGTAAATATCCATCCACTGTAAATGGCAAGAAGCTATGTCTTAAAAAAATCTACTTCTGGCATGCTTACCCAAGTATTAGGTTTTGAAACAAAGAAACATATTCTCCACAGTCCGTAAGTCTCTGTCTTTAATAATCATCTACTATTGCAGCACTCCCAACATATAAGCACACACACACACACACACACACACACACACACACACACACACACACACACACACACACACACACACACACACACTAAAATCCCCAACATTTAAAAAATGACATTGTGCCCATTTGATTTGCCAGTATTGATGATCCGCCAAAGCTGTGCTTACTGTTGTCCAATCTACCACTGCTTAGAACCCACCAATGAAAAAACAGTACTAAATGCTTTTTTGTTTGTCTGAAAAAACAATACAACTTTATATGCAACAGTCCCACATAGTCAGTCCACTACTGACCCATTAACCCTAGGCTGCTGTCTCATTCTTACTCCCTGGAACTGCATTACTTGGATGACTACTTTTATTTCCTAAGCAAAAGACACAAATTGGAAGATGAGGCAAAAATCCAGACATTCTTTGAAAATCCATACAGTTAAGAGGTATGAGTTCATGTTCAATACAACACTCTCGCTGTCAGGAAAGCCACAATTTAATGAAAGTGTACTCTTAATGTATGATATATTTGAGAGCTGACTTGTTTGTGTTCAAGTAGGTAGACTGATCATTGTTAGCCTCTTTGTGCATGTGTCTCTCTCTGTCATGAAATCAGAAGAACAATACAACAGCACGTAGGGCAATTGCACGGCTCACCAAACATAGAATATGGAACAAAAATACACAGAGCCAGCAAACAGTGTCCAAAATAAGATTGTAATGAATGTTAAATCATTACAGAAAAAACAAACCGGTTTCGGCAGGAAACCACAGCCTTCATCAGTGTTGGTTACATACATAATGGTGAACAAAGGTATATATACACCCACATATAAAATCATTATTGATTAATTAGATTCAATCAGAGGTTTTCATTGAGACCAGGTGGGAATAATCCCCCTAGTCTGATTATCCACTTTTTTTCTTTGGTATTGAGAATGGAGTGTAATCCAGTTTTGTTGTGCTTACTGCCAGCAATTTTATCAATAATGATGAAGGTAAATTTAGCAGAAGCATGTTCTAAGTGATGTTTGTACAAGGCATTTATTTAGCCACCTGTCATTGTGGCTCATTTATGTAGGACAAACATCTTGACCACTCAAAATCAGGATTTCTGAACATATTAGTAGCATCAAGAACAAAAGGCAAAACAATGCAATGTAACCAACACTGATGAAGGCTGTGGTTTCCTGCCGAAACCGGTTTGTTTTTGCTGCCTTTGTCAACAGCTGGGGGCCAGTGTTCTTTGTGTGAAAATAATAAGAATTATCCAGTTACTTATCATACATAGGTGACTCAGGTGACCAGTTTTAACTTCAGCAACCAGAGTTTTTCGTTTCACAGTCAGTTTGGCTATTTTTTGTTGAGCTGCCTATCTACTGTCTTCATATGGTTGTGAATCCAGGACATTACGGGCATTTTGCCTTTAATTACAACGGAAATCCTATTGATGCGAGGTTTTCTGTTTCTACAGTTTGCTTTGGACTTTGTCTGCTGAGCTGCTCATTGGTTGTCGTTTCACGGTTGTGAATTTTGGATATCACGGCAATTTTTGCCTTTAACCGCAACGGAAGCTCTTTTTCCGTATTCCTTTTCAATGTTTGGTTTCCCAGTTCGCATCAGCACATACCGAGTACATCATTGATTCTGGTGCTGCAGGTTAGTAAGCGTTTGAGCTATCTTACTGAATTACGCTTACTATTGCATTGAAGCACAGGAGCGCAAGTGGTATTTCAACATTGATTGTACACTTGGTGTTAACATTCAGTGCTACGCTTACTTTATTAGCGTGCACTTTCATATCACGGGGTCTCCTTTTTTTGAATTGTCTACATCTAAATGCTAGTATACTCGCATTGGTGAGTCCTGCCTTATCCAACCTAGCCTGAACGCCTACAAGTTTGTTTGTCATCTGAACACAACGTTCCAGCATTCTTGGTTACCACCAGTTACGTTTCTTTTTCAAGGACAAGTTTTGGTGTGTTTTTTCTTGTGTTTATTGTGCCGAGATAAATATCAGAGGTACATGGACAAAATCTGATTCCAGCTCACTTCCTCGTCGGGGGACACCTTTTCGATATCATAATACATATTTTAAATCAGGGACACGCTGCATACCAATTTTGGTCGCATTATCTCGGACTAAATAATTCCTACTACTGGAATCTTTATCCAGGTACTTTTTCAACTTCCTTCCAGGAATTTGTGTGATTTATATCTCAAGGGGTCATATCTTTATTGACTGTTTAAACATTATTTTTTTATATTATACAGTTGTATTAATCATATTATTCTGTATTGATATACAGTTTGGCTGTGACCGACATTCCATTCCATAACCATTCAATCCATTTTGTAGTGTTATGTTACATTTATTGTTTTTTCAGTCAACCATGTCCTGATTTAATTTTTGCTATATTTATGAGGTGACAGTCTGTGTCAGGCAGTTGTACAGGTTTTGTGTCAATGTGTATCATACAGACTATTAATGGTTGGGAAATATTTGTGAGGTGACAATCTGTGTCAGGCAGTTGTACAGGTTTTGTGTCAATGTGTATCATACAGACTATCCATGGTTGGCCTCAAGCAAACTGCATCAATACATTTTATAGCAAACATTCTTTGAGGAATGTGTCCAAAATTATCACATTTACATGTTTACACGTATAGTTATTACATGGGTACCTTGAAGAAACCTGACTTTTGACCACCATGTTGTCTCCGTTGTAAGGAAAGCTTTTACATGGCCCACTTCATTAGTAATTATCTCATCCAGGACAAGGGGTTATAACATCCCTGTATTCTTCCTTTACAAGAGCCATTATTGAGCAATGCCTTTTGGCATGTGCCTCAGCAAACACCCCGCCAAGAAAGCTACAACCATTTCTGACAAAAAGGTCAAAGGACTAAGTTCACTTAGTTATCCAAACAGACTAAAAGCTTCTTGGGGGGGGGGGGGGGGGGGGGGGGGGGGGGGGGGGGGGGGGGGGGGGGGGGGGGGGGGGGGGGGGGGGGGGGGGGGGGGGGGGGGGGGGGAAAAAAAAAAAAAAAAAAAAAAAATAAAAAAAGAAAAAAAAGAGAAAAAAAAAAAAAATAAAAAAAAAAAAAAGAAAAAAAAAAAAAAAAAAAAAAAAAAAAAAAAAAAAAAAAAAAAAAAAAAAAAAAAAAAAAAAAAAATAATGAAAAAAAAAAAAAAAAAAAAAAAAAAAACAAATGTAAAATAAAACAAAATAAATAAAAATAAACTTCCTTCAATCTAAAGCCATTTGACAGACATTTTAATTTGTGCAGAGGTTACTCACAGACTGACAGTTTACTGAGCTGTAATGCTGACCTTCGCTTTTGAAAAACAAATTCCCAGACTTTGTCAATAGCCAAGTGTAGAGAGGATTATTTATTTATTATATATTTATTTATTTTTGGAAAACATCTTTAAAACTGTTAACTTCCCTTAAAACCTCCCTGAACTACAAACCCTAACACAGAATGTATTTAGCACAGTTGAGGCATGGTTCTTGGCTTGCTGCCTCCTTTTGAATGCCAATAAAACCAAACTCCTGCTCTTTAGGCCTAATATTAAGTCTCCCTCATAGACTTCTCTATTACTTCCAACAATGGCACACATATAGCCCCTGACTCCACCACTAAGCTATTAGGTATTATAATTGACAATAACCTCACTTTTGATAATCACACTAATAACACTATTAAAACCGCAAATAGAAAACTCGGCTCCTTATATAGAATTAAAATCTTTTTAACTCCACAGGCCAAAACCACACTTGCTCACGCTCATCTTATTTCTACTCTTCTTTATGCTTCATCCATATACACTAACCTGAAGAAAAATAACCTCACTAAACTAGCAAATGCATACTATAGCATTGCTAGATTTGCCACCGGAAACCCATTTAGAACTCACCACTGTCAGAATCTACAACAACTAGATTGGCTAGAACTAAAAAATACACTATTACTCTCCCAACTTACCTTTGTTTATAGGATATTTTACCAACCAAAAAATACCCCTATACTTTCTGACCTTATTTCTCCCTATTCTAACCTAAATTCTTTACGCTCCTCTAATAAACTTCTTATGAAGTTAAGCAAGTCCAATAACATAGCAGGTGAGTCACTTTTCTCCAACACCATAGGTAAATACTGGAATCTTCTACCGACCACTCTAACTTCTACCTCATCACCCTTCCTCTTTAAACAAAAGCTCAAACAACATCTAAAAACACTCTGGCTATGCCCATGCATCAATCCTGACTAATCTTATGATTCTACTAATTACTCTTCTCCGAATCACCCTCTCTCACCTCTCTCTACTCACTCTCCTTGAGTAGACATTCTCTAAATCACCCTTGTTAATTAGCCTCTGTTATGAATTAATATAGAACTCTCTATGGTTTACACTTACTTAATCAATTAGACTCTTCATGAATGTTTTACTAAAGTATAAACTCCCCTATCTTGTACTGTAAAGAAAATTAGAGTAAGTGTCCTTCCTAATATATATTTTCAACTACTATAATCTAGATTAAACCTTATTTCTGTTGGTATTTTACTAACTACTTACTTTCTTTATGTAAATGACTTGTTTGTATTAACTTCAATGTGGAGCTTTTCTCCCCGGGCCTCTGCTGAAAATGGAAATGTATCCAGTTGGACTAGCCCGGTAAACAAATGTAAAATAAAATAAAATAAATAAATAAAATAAAATTGATTACACACCCAGAAACACAGAAAAGTTATTGTGATTATATAAACCACAGACTGCTGCAAGAAATCAAAGTCACATTAGCACTCTATGCTTATCTCCGAACAGATGAATCATACCTGTCAATTCCAAAAGAAGTAAAGTAGCTTAATAAGAAGGTTATTTGCAAGGTTACATGGCAGTTTATATTAGAAATAAGCAGAAATATTAAAAAGGATCTGTTTTTCATAATTATGCCGAAAAGTCTTCCAAGGTAAATACAACTTCTGATTTAGTATGGAACCATACCTCTCAACCTTATAGCAAGAAATCTGGACAAAGCGAAAAATAAAAGTGGGACACAGGCCCAAAAATACTTATGCGTCACAGACACCATTGAACCAAAAATAAATAAAACCGACTAGATCAATTAAAAACAGACTACGAACTCCTTGTACCAGCAGTAAACAAAAACGTTGTCTTAACGCAAATTTATTTTCACTTTACAAGCGTTTTCGCCACGCAACAACGTAGCTTCCTCAGAGAAAATCCAATACAAACAGTTTACACGCTCTTTTTAAAAGACTCTAAAAGGAAATGACATCACATCAGTATAAACCACATAAAAATATACTTTCATAAAAAGTATATAACATAAAATTGTCAGTTTTATACTAAACAAGTCACAAAATAACTTCAAATTTAATAAATGCTCAAAATATAAAAAATATATGGAAATAAATCGATATAAAATATCTCCGTATAGAAATAGTCACTCTAACAAATAAACTGCATGACAGAAACACAATGCAGATAAAAAATCTACTTCCTTAATAATCATTAATTATCATTTACTTTTTTTGATATAGAAATATATATCATTAAAAATGTAATAACATATGTTATATATCATAACCATAATTAAACCAAATTCAATTACTGGATCAGATGCATTAAGTGACTAAACTCATTTTAGTGAAAAAATCAGCCAATTAATTTTAGTTAGAGATAAATACACTCTAGATTTTTAACCAAAAAACTTTATCTCAAGTAGCTCCTCATTTTCAAGACTGCAGATATATTGCAGTTCTCGTTGAGACCCGGGTGGCCAAAAGCATCAGTTCTCAATTGCCACTCGAGTTCACGTAACTCTAAGAGTAACGAGGTAGGCCACCCACGTAAATTGGTGTTGACCTGGTTGATAGCCATGAATGAGAAAGAGTGGCCCGGATGACTATCTATATGTTTTGCTAGGGCGTTGACTTCCTTATTTTTCTAATGGCATACATATGCTCATAGACTCGATCGCGTAATCTACGATCGGTCTTCCCAATATAAAAGGAAGCACAACACTCACAGAAGGCCACATACACAATAGACCTACTCTCACAATTAAGTGGGTATTTTATAGTGTACTTTTTGTCCCTAATTGTGTAAGTCTGACCCGTTTTCATTTTATGGCACCAATTACAACGACTGCATGTATACATACCTACACGTCTATTGAAACTCTTACTAGAGAAGTCCCTTTGTAAGAGTTCTTTGAGATTAGTGTTTCTTTTAAAAACAAAGTTAGGAAAAAATCCTAACTTCTCAGCTAGTCCTGGGGTACTCAAAATATATTGCCAGTTCTTCCGTATTGTTGAAATAATTAACGTGGAATTCAAACTGAAAGTATTGATATAACATACTGAGTAGTCACGCTCAAGACCATGACTCTCAATGTCATCTGGTACTTGTGTGTACACAATATGTGTCAATGGTGTATCAAGGGAACCAGATACCAAACTAATATTACTTTGACAAAGAATGGGTTTATAAAAACCACTATTCCTCTTTGCTGTGACTTCAAAAATAAGCTCATCAATCAAGTTTTTTGGATAGTCCCTATTGAGGAACATATCACGAAGTAGATCACATTCAGTTAAGAAGTCGATGAAATTACTGCACACTCTCCCTGCTCTCACTAATTGCCCCTTCACAATTGATTTCTTTTGTCTGAAGGGGTGATGGCTAGAAAAGTGCAGGAAAGAATTGCAGTATGTCGGCTTCCTATATACACAAGATGTGTATACATTCAACCTGGTATCCTTCCTCAGTTTGACATCCAAGTAGTCTATATCAGTCGTTGAAAACTTGAACGTGAATTTCAAGAATTCTGTAGTACCGTTTAAGAATTGAACAAATTGACTGGCTTCTATAGCACTACCATCAAAAAGAATAAAGATATCATCAAGATATCTCGTATAAAATTTGACAAACCTCATATGTTCAAGTGAAGAGAAAAGAAAATGCTTTTCCCAAAACCCCATGAAAAAGTTAGTGACTGATGCTCCACAGGGGAGCACATTTTACACATTTTTTCACTAAAATGAGTTTAGTCACTTAATGCATCTGATCCAGTAATTGAATTTGGTTTAATTATGGTTATGATATATAACATATGTTATTACATTTTTAATGATATATATTTCTATATCAAAAAAAGTAAATGATAATTAATGATTATTAAGGAAGTAGATTTTTTATCTGCATTGTGTTTCTGTCATGCAGTTTATTTGTTAGAGTGACTATTTCTATACGGAGATATTTTATATCGATTTATTTCCATATATTTTTTATATTTTGAGCATTTATTAAATTTGAAGTTATTTTGTGACTTGTTTAGTATAAAACTGACAATTTTATGTTATATACTTTTTATGAAAGTATATTTTTATGTGGTTTATACTGATGTGATGTCATTTCCTTTTAGAGTCTTTTAAAAAGAGCGTGTAAACTGTTTGTATTGGATTTTCTCTGAGGAAGCTACGTTGTTGCGTGGCGAAAACGCTTGTAAAGTGAAAATAAATTTGCGTTAAGACAACGTTTTTGTTTACTGCTGGTACAAGGAGTTCGTAGTCTGTTTTTTATTGATACAGACACCATTGAAACAACTGTAGCTGCAAACATTATACATCACTTATAATCTTTCTATCCCATAATTGTCAGTTAAACATTATATGGCTCATTCAGTCCTGCCTTCTTTTGCATCAAAGAAAACCATGCTTTGAAATGACAAATGCATTCAAAATAATAAATAAAACACATTGCATCAACATCCTGCAACTTCCTACCTGCAAGCGACCACAGAGCTTTCACTGAAACTAGGGCTGCTTGTTTCCCCAGAATGACAGCTCTCCCTAATTAAGTCTAATGGTATACAATCTACCAGTATCTGGATTACCTGAAATAAATTAAATTATGGCCTGTAAATTGAAAGTACACTTTGTTTAATTAAACTATATTTCTAAGCCCACTTACTATATTTTTTCAGTAACATCCCAATATCCATTTCCAGGTCACTTTACAAGACATTGGCAGTGGTAGACTTGGCATCCTTCAGAACCCCACAGGCACACGCTAATACATTGTCCATTAAATGTAAATATCCATCCACTGTAAATGGCAAGAAGCTATGTCTTAAAAAATCTGCTTCTGGCATGCTTACCCAAGTATTAGGTTTTGAAACAAAGAAACATATTCTCCACAGTCCGTACATCTCTGTCTTTAATAATCATCTACTATTGCAGCACTTCCATCACATAAGCACACACACACACACACACACACACTAAAATCCCCAACATTTAAAAAATGACATTGTGCCCATTTGATTTGCCAGTATTGATGATCCGCCAAAGCTGTGCTTACTGTTATCCAATCTACCACTGCTTAGAACCCACCAATGAAAAAACAGTACTAGATGCTTTTTTGTTTGTCTGAAAAAACAATACAACTTTATATGCAACAGTCCCACATAGTCAGTCCACTACTGACCCATTAACCCTAGGCTGCTGTCTCATTCTTACTCCCTGGAACTGCATTACTTGGATGACTACTTTTATTTCCTAAGCAAAAGACACAAATTGGAAGATGAGGCAAAAATCCAGACATTCTTTGAAAATCCATACAGTTAAGAGGTATGAGTTCATGTTCAATACAGCACTCTCGCTGTCAGGAAAGCCACAATTTAATGAAAGTGTACTCTTAATGTATGATATATTTGAGAGCTGACTTGTTTGTGTTCAGTAGGTAGACTGATCATTGTTAGCCTCTTTGTCCATGTGTCTCTCTCTGTCATGCACACATATACACACATACACACACAAACACTCTTCTTCTACTTTCACGCACACGATTCTGCTTTCATGTATGCACTCACTCACTCCGTACTTACCTATTAACACATGTAATTGCTGTCCCTTTCAAAGGCAACAGCAGCAAATCCATACATGAGTCCCTCTTCAGCGAGAACACACACACTGATTGTTCAGTGCAAAATAATGCAGTAAACACACTGACCCTTTTTTGGCTCAAACACAAAACTAGAAGGGTGCTTTGGCGCATGCGCACACCGACATTAGCGTTACAGGTCACGGGAGCGAAAAACACAAAACAAAAAAGTGTTTTGGGGCATGCATACATCCATGTTGCAGTTAGAGGTTGAGGGCCGCATGGAAGAGCTCTGAGGGCCGCATGCGGCCCGCGGGCCGCAGGTTGGACACGTCTACATTAGACCCATTATAGTGTGCAACGCCCCTTTTGGTATGTACCTCACAAGACATCTACAACAACTGGAAAGGCTGCAGAAATACTTCACAAAGAGGATTACTGTCCTCAAACAGATGCCCTATGCAGACCATCTCAAAAAACTCCAGCTTTACTCCATTGCTTATCGCCTCATCAGAGGCGCTCTATGCCAAACATACAAAGCTATGTCAAACCCAGAGCTGTTTGACATGCTCCACTTAAAGAAATCCCAATCCCTCTAAGCTACATGCTCTAGAGACCTGAGGCTCATCAGCACAATAAACAGAACATGCTGGAGGGATAGATTCCTGTCCCAGAGACTTCCCATACTCTGGAACAAACTACCTATCTATATCAAACAAAGCTCCTCATTAGCACTCTTCAAGAAAAATCTTGATGATTGGATGGGAAATAGGAAATTCACCCCTGGGATCACTTTTGTGGCTCTGCTCAACAAGGGCACAGAAAAATAATTTTCTTGAGTGGCGAAAGTCAGGGTACCTTTTTGGCTAGGCTTATATAGGCCCCTAGGGCCAATAGCCTAGTACCTACCTATGAACCTATGACTATTTGGTGTTAATCAAAAAGTCTCTGTAAATGATAGTAGGTCTGTACCCAAGAAGACAAAATACTGTAATTATATCAAAGGCTGCTTCAACACAGTATTAGCTTCAGTTTGTGCACACTTATGCATCTAGCTTATTGTACATTTTTTATTTGTCATAATTGTTCCCCTAAAAGATCTGTTTATTTTACAATTAAATTGTACAGGTTGTAGGTCACATTAAAGGTTGGAAGAGTTTGGAAATGTTTTATAGTGGTCTCATTTTTGTATAATAAATACCTGGCATTCTAACAGGGGTTTGTACATCTTTTATATGCACTGTATAAGACTAATTTTTAAAATATGTCCCTAGTTTTGGGCCTTTGTCCCCCCCCCCATTTTGTCAGTCTTTGTCCAGATTTTTTGCAATGACAGGTTGTGAGGTATGCTACAGATATGTTACATCTCCTGCAAATAGGACCCAGTGATGACCACTGTGATGCAATGCAGTTAACCCCACCACAAGTGAACATGCACATATCACAATATGGCTAAGAGGAACAATTGTGTGAATGGTAACATGCATGACCTTAACATGCCTGGGGTACTGGTGAGCCACAACAGGACAATCCCATATTCACTGGCTTCAGGCTGCTGTCTCCCATCCAGACCAGAGGGACCTATATAGTTGTGGGGGGAGAGGTATTGTCAGCAGACTCACATGTGGCATTGGTACAAGATGAATGCTACTTTTCTGCACATGTACAGTGCAGGCTCTGATAGTACACAATCTGCTGTCCTTCACCATAGATGTGCACTTGTGTGCACTAGAAAACCCCACCCTCAAATGCAGTTTGACCTGACATATGCATCTAGATACTCTACAGATTCCAGTACGACTGCTACAGTGTTCAATTGATGTGCACTGGGGCCTTACCTGGATGCTGCTCACCTTTTGCCTGGGTGTCACCCATCTCCATGACTTGTGTTTCTTGGCTTTGCTGGTGGGTGGGGGCTGCCTGATGGTTGGCAAGGAGCTCCTCTGTTGCCGTAAGTAGGGCCTGTGTGGCAGGACCTCAACCTGTAGTGGTACTGTCCCTGGCCACAGCAGCAGCCATTTGGCGGGCACAACGTATCAGGTCAGTTGCCTGATGCCTGACCTGATCGTATGTGCATCTATGGTGGCCCAAGTTGTTAACCCTGTAGACAAGGTCATCCCACAGGATGGTCTACTCCCACAGATTGTGTTGGCCACGGCCAAACATCACCCCATGGTGCTGGATGATGGCATCCATGATGGCTGCATTTTCAGCTGCAGCATATGCTGGTTGTCTTTGCCGCTGCATGTCACCTGGAGGACATAAACAGGGAAATACATCACAGGACCTCATACATTGGTCAACATTATATACATAGCCTGCACATCAACATTGACTATCATTAGCCACCACTTACAACCACATCATACCCCTGTCATCTGTCAACAGAGTATAAACCTGCACTGCACTCCTGGTCCTGATGTGTCATGTTCCCCCAATGATGGCCAGTATATTGCATAATTCACCATTCATCATTCACCTTTGTGTAGAGGGATGACAGTGTCCATCTTCCTTGCAGATGGGATGTCAATGGTGCTCAGGCTTTGCTTGCATACAGTGTTTAATGGACCTGGGAGCATATGCCTGAGTTCATGTAGGATGCAGACAGGAATGTAATCAGGTCCCATGGAGACTTACTTATGTTTACTTTGAAAAGGCATTATGCATCTGCTCCCTGATGATGAGGGGAGGGGTGCAGGTGCTGTACATATCCACCTATACTGATGGTGAGACGGGGATGATGTTTACCCATAATCTGTCTGCAGCAGTTTGGCTATAGCTATAGTGTGTGTATATGTGGTGTGACTGACCACCATTACAGGGTGGGGTGGGTTGTTTCCGCTGAGATTGAAGACATATGTGAAGATGGTCTTGTGAATGGCCTTGGTGGATGCGTCCGATTTGTACTCATACTTAGCCTCACAGTAATTCACCTGTGACTTTATATGCTCACTCAGACAAAGGTTGACTTGCTTCCAAGTTGGTGCCTGCTCCTACTTGGCCCTGTATAGCCAATATAGCAACCGATTATGTGGTTTGTATATTGCTGCTGTACAGCTAAGGGGATTACTTTACTTTGGTGGAGGCAGGTTTTAAGAGTGAGGTATTGCTGAGTCCATACAGCTCTGTAGCTGCTCATATAGCTGTTTGTAGTAGGCATGGACACAAGGTCATAGCACAGTTGGACACCTCTCCAATTTCAACCTGATAATCATGCTTATTCTCGTACCCATGTCTGTTTCAGGGCAATGCAACAACCAGTAGTTGTAGACATTTATGTCTGTTGGATGCACAGAAACTAAGATTACACATGTGTACACATGTATGACATGTACAGCTTATTTACCTGACGTTTTGCATCTCATGTCTGTTTTTATGAGACTTCCAGGTACACCTACTCATACATACATGTGTACAGTTAATACCTGATATACATTTCTGTTCTATGTCAGTATGGCACACTGTATTTAAACTCTTGCTTCTCAGTCATACTTCCCAATATGTTAGAGCAGGATATCTGGAGGATGCCACACATATATGGGGGTCAATGACCCAAAATTAGTGACACTTTCTTAATATTGGTGTAACACACTTAGGTCATTTGATAACACAGTAGCCTTTGCATTCACAGAAATAGACTGGAGGATGTCAAACACTGATATGCATGCTAGTATGTTCTAATGCCAGTCTTCACAGATTTGCCAATGATTTTCCAGACATAACACAACTCTATGAGTAAAGGACTACAAATACGAGGCACACATATGGTCATTGGGTCTAACACTGGACAGTTGAATGGTATGAACTCAGTATATCACATGCAGTTCAACACACACGTCTGCAACAGTAGTTTACTATGCAAATACCCTGTATAGGTCTCTCAGATTTGTGAGACAAACATGTATATCATAGTTGTATTCTACAACATTCCAGTAGCTGGCCTAGCAGTGTCACAGTCAGTATTGTCCAACAGACACTCCAGTAGTAGTCATATGTGAGCCATCCTTCCTGGGGTGACTCAGGGGCCTGAGCTGTGATCGATGTCACTGCAGACAGACCCAGATGGTGTGGCCATAGGTGTTGATCAGCAATATATTAGTACAGCAAGTCTTGTTGAGACATATTTGTTTAACATCCTATATCCCATTATTGCATACCCCCTACTGTATTCCATTACATGCTTACTTGTTTGACATACCTTTTTTTTCCCAAGTATTGTTGGTTTGAATTCCAATTCCTGCTTCTGTTACTGTCTCTGTGTGTGTCTTTCTCTCTCTCTCTCTCTCTCTCTCTCTCTCTGTCTACACATGTAGAGCATAGACCTGTTTTGCATAGGCAGCAGCTTACCTTTTGTAGGTAATGCTCATGAGCAGATGATGGCCTGTGCACCAATTAGTGTCCCCCACTTGCTAATTGAATGCAGAACAGCTATGTTGTTATTCCTATAGCCAATGGCATGGCAACACACTCCTATAATTGCGTACTTCATGTGGGCATTGCCCATTTTCCTTGCCTGTGAGGGGGACATCATGGAGGTGTGTGAACAACATCTTCACAGAGGGTAGGAGGAAGTACCTCTTACAACAAAACATGTGCAGACAGCCCAACAAAATGGGGGAGAAGGTCCCAGACTTAGGGACAAAATATGAGTATTGCGGTTATTTATTTATTTATTTATTTATTTATTTAAATTTGTTGACCGGGAGTGTCTGACTGGACGTGGGTCCATTTTCAGTGGAGGCCTGGGGAGAAAAGCTCCGCAGTAAAATAAACAGACAGGAGTTACATTGGATTACATAGTGATTAACAATTTAACATAGAAATTACTTACAACATATTTACAGATGAAGAACATAGTACATCAGTAGACAACTAGAATCTTTATCTGTGAAGTACATAACAGGCATTAACAAATGTAACAATGAGAAGTTCCTGCTATATAATAAGTACTAGGCTTATGAGCATCTGAGCTTGCTATCATCAAGGTAGTTAGTAGAGGTGAAAGAAAGGTAGTAGTTGGATGGGGTGGATGATATTAGAGTGGGAGTTTCAAGGGCATAGCCAGCATGTTTTTAGGTGCGCTTTTAATAAAGTTTTGAAGTTGGTGCATGATGGTACAGAGGTAATTGTGGGTGGGAGAGAGTTTCATAAGTTGGCTATGGCGCAAGAGAATAGTGCTTCTCCAGCAGAGTTATTGGCTTTAGTGATCTGCAAGTGATTTTTGTTGCTGGATCTTAGTGTTCTGGTGGTGCAATAGGGTTGGAGTAGATTCTGGAGGGATGGGACATTTAGTGGATGGTTTACTAGTTTGTGGGTGAGTGAGAGTTGATACCACTGAAGGAGGTGAGGGAGTTCAAGCCAGCTGAGTTCAGCAAGTGAGAGACAGTGGTGACTACAGTAGGATGCCCCTGTGGCAAATTTTGCGATTTTGTTGTAGCAGGTCTCTAGCTTGTTTAGATCACATTGCCTTAGGTTGGTATATACTGGAGAGGCATAAAGTAGGGTGGAGATAAGGTGGGAATTTGCTACTGAAATCTTTGCTGCTTTGGTGAGAAATTGTTTATTTCTGTAAAATGCTCCTAGTTTTTTGTGGACTTTTTTTATGGTCATGGATATGTGAATGTCAAATTTTACTTTATTGTCTATTTCCACTCCTAGCAATTTGGTGTGTTCAGTTGGGTATATAGTGGTGTTGTCTTTTGCTGTGATGTTAAAGTGAGAGGTGTTTTGAGTATGTTTGGTGGGTTGGAAGATGAGTAGTTTAGTTTTGTTTGGGTTGAGTATTAATTGGGCATTGGATAACCATGTTTCAACAGAGGAAAAGGCTTCCTGTGTGACTTTTTGCAGTTTGGGTAGGGACTAGGCTGAGCAGATGATGGTAGAGTCATCTGCGTATTGGATGAGTGTGCCATGTTTGGTGGCAGAGGCTAGATTATTGGTGTAAACAGAGAAAAGTAGGGGTCCAAGGATGGATCCTTGGGGAACCCCTATGGAGACAGGTAGTTGGGGAGATATGTCATTCTGCCATACAACAGATTGTTGGCGGACAGACAGGTAACTCTGAAACCAGTTGGTGACTGATTGTGAGAAGGATAGGTTAATGAGGACAGAGATAAGTTGTTTGCATGGGACCATGTCAAATGCTTTAGACATGTCTAGGAAAGTAGCAGAGGAGGGATAGCCATTGTTTTTATGCTGAAGGATAGAGTTAGTAAAGGAGAGTAAGGCAGTGGTGGTGCTATGGTTTGGCCGGAAACCATGCTGAGTACTGGAAAGGAGGTTGTTAGTAAGGAGGTAGTGTGAGACCTGAGAGTGTATGCATCTCTGTAGTATTTTGGAGAGTGGAGAGAGAATAGCTATGGGGCGGTAATTGGTTAGTTCTGCAGAGGGTCCGCCTTTGTGGAGGGGAATTATATGTGAGACTTTCCACAATGTGGGAACGTAACTTTCTGACAGAGATCGGTTAATCAAGATGGCTACTGGGTAGGCCAGAGCATCAGCTGCGATTTGTAGGTATTCACTTGGGAGGTTGTCTGCTGCTAATTTGGTGGGTTTAAGTTTAGTTAAGAGTTTTTTATGTTGGAGGTAGGTACAGGAGAAAAGAGAAGGCAGTGGGGAGATTACTAGTTGAAGGTGTGGGTTGGAGGGAGGGTTGTGTTGTTTAGCTAGTGATAGTATGGTTTCGGTGAAGTGTGTGTTGAATGAGGTAGCAATATTTTCTGAGGAGTGAGGGATGTTAGGAGGAGGGGTACTGACTTTACCTGGGTAGAGGATGGAGTTTATGGAGGACCAGAATTGTTTGGGGCTGTGTTGTGAGGAGTCTAGGGCAGACTGGTAGTATTGGAATTTGTCCCGTTTTATTAGCTTTTTGACTCTATTGTGTAGTTCTAGGAATTTCTGTCTAGCTGCGGGGGTTTTAGTTTTGCGCCAGTGCTCCCAGGCTTTATTCCTGTTTTTCATTTCTGACTTAGTGGTTTTCTGTAGCCATGGGGAGGGTTGTGCTTTGGTTCTAGAAAATCTTATGGGGGCATGGTAATTAAGGATGTTCAGGAAGGTAGTATTAAAAGATTCAACTGCGTCATCTAGACTGAGGTACTTTAGAGCATGCCAGTTACATTCTTTGAGGGATGAGATGAATGTGAGTGGGTTAAAGTTTATTTTTTTACGTATTTGGCGATAGATGACAGGTTTAGCTTGGTACAGGTATTTTTTGAGTAGGAATGTTGGGGAGTGATCACTGAGGCTATCTGATAAGCAGCCTGTTATATATGACTGGGGGTTCTTACTGACTAGTATCCAATCCAGGGTAGAGTGCTTGCTGGAGTTTTTATTTATCCTTGTTGGTGACTGGACTAGTTGGGTGAAGCCATGAAGGTGTACATGATGGGTTGGATTGTTGCCAGAACAGGATTGCCAGTCAATGTTGAAATCACCTAAGATGATAGTTTCTTGGGGGAGATGGTGGGTAGACCAGCTGAGGAGGTTTTCTAGTGGAGGGATGTTTTGGCCAGGGGGGAAGTAGCATCCAATTATGTTGATGGTTTTGCTTCGGTTAATTTTGAGATTGGTATATATTATTTCTTCATTGCCTATTTGTGGAACTGATGATTTTAAGATCTGGATGTTTAGATGTTGTTTAAATATTATAGTTACACCACCTCCTTTTTTGTTTAGCCGGTCAACTCTTAGTATGCCGTAACCTGTAGGGGGTATTTGCTCACTGGTAATGTGAGGTTTTAGCCAGGTTTCTGTCAGGATGACTATATCTGGGGAGTATAAGTCTATGGTGGCATGGAGTTCATGGACTTTGTTGGATATACTTCTAATATTTAGGCTTAGTAGAAGGAAGTCACTTGGCTTTCTATTGGCTGTATTATGGGAGAAGTTGTGGTTTCTAGTCTGATTATGAGGACTGGGGTTGGAGATGGTAGGGCCAGGTTTGGGGTGGATGTCTCCACTTAGGGCTAGTTTTGATATGCATGAGATTATTAGTTTTCTCAGTTTTTGAATGTGTTTGTTTATAAGGGAAAGTTTATGATTGTTCTCTGTGGGTAATAGGTATGGTGGGAGGGTTACTATGTTAAGTTGTAGGGATGCTTTACGTTTGAGTAATATAGTTGGTAGAATATGTGGGGGTGCATAGGGATGGTTCTTGAGCTGGTGGGAGGGAGCTGAGTATGGGTGAGACATGGGTGGTGGTGTGAGTAGTAGTACAGTGGTAGTGGTTGAGTGGGGAATGGTGGAGCTTTGGTAGGATGTAAGATATGCAAGGAGAGTGCATGCAGTGAGCAAAGGAAAGGTATGCTTGTACATGTCAGTTGAGGAGGTGTGATAGTAGAGGGAATATGGAGGAGGTAGTGTTGGGTTAGCGCTGTGGTTGGCTATTGGAAAGATGGGAGGGTTTGAGTGCAATAAAGGTGGGACCACTGGGGCGGAGGGAATAGGGGCAGGGCAGGGAGCAGGTAGAGACCCTGTTAGGTTCTTGTATGAGGGGCTGGAAACAATCACAAAGCAAGACAAGTATGTGTTAAGAACAATCACAGTTGACCAAGGACTGCTCTGAAACTGTAAGTCTTGTCTTAATTTCTCAGGTGGAAAACCAGGATAACCTTGTATCAGTAGGCTACTGTGGTATAGTTTAAATAAACAAACACACAGTATTGATCAGTTATGGATACTATTTGCTAACAGAAGGGAATAAGAGAAAGTGGAAGATGTGTGTGTGGTGGTGGTGGTGGTGGGGGGGGAGCTGCTTACAGCCAAAGCACAGTGCTCTCCAGGGGAAAATGAAGATTGGCTCAAACAGTTAGACACATACTCAAAGTTAACTGTAGCTGTTTGCAGACAGTTCAGACCCGGACTGCACTTTTCTTATAGGAATGTTAAAGGTGGTACCGCAGTTGAATACTTAAGAGTGGTGTTAGGTTCAAAGTTAACTGTAGCTGTTTGCAGACAGTTCAGACCCAGACTGCACTTTTCTTATAGGAATGTTAAAGGTGGTACCGCAGTTGAATACGAGTATACATTTGGATTCATGCTAGATTAACAGGATTTGTGTGAGCATGGATATTGTGCGTGGGTCTCAGTCTGACAGTGTTATGTGGTTGACATAACTCTCAACTGTAGGGCTATCCATAGAATGGCCAGAGGTTTGACTCTTATGTTTGGTCTGTTCCTCTGAGTTGTTGTACTTGGCAAATCAGTGGCATACCCTGGGTATTGCAGTCAGTAAATGCTAACTTCCATTTGTGTTTCTGACGTCATATCCCTCAGTTAAGATATGTTACAACAAACCCTGTAACACCAGCAACTTTCTCAGTTTATAACAGCAATATTTCAATTATGCCCCTGTTTTTGGGCCTCTGTCCTCCAATTATGTCAGGCTTTGTCCAGATGTCATGCAGTAAGAGGTTGATAGGTATGGTATATCATTAGTTAGTGCCTTCCTTGCTGATATCATCCCAGTAATGTAGCAGAATGCCAGACATGTTATGAGGAAGAGGCCATATATATGAGGACAGAGCCTGGACATTACATTCTGTGAGAATCTGTACAGTTGAGGGGTCTCTGTATGTATAGTGATTGCTAACAGACTGTCAGGATTGATTAGCAGTGTAGTGTGTAAATGTTTGTTGCGCTGTGTAGGGAGGGGGTACATTTAAGTGTCATGGCTCCTTTTCTATCTGACTGTGCATGGTGCTCTAGTTTCTGGTGGTCTATTGGCTGTATATGTTTGTAGGGGAAGACTAAGACATGTTCCATACCACTGCAGGAGTAAGACTATAGTGTGACTTGGGGCAGTAATATGTAGGGGTAGTGTGTGAGTGTCAAACATGATATTTATGTTCACACAGTCATTATACTCTACTGTTCATTTGGCTTACCAGTATATCACTGTGACTGTGGTGAAATTAGTTGTGGGTATGCAGGCTCACACTGGTGACTGTTTTTCACTACTGTTACATCCATGTAGTGCCTGATATATTTGCAAATGCATGTGTAATTCCCCATGGCTAACTTGGAGTAGTGTTGTGTCAGTCTGACTGTAGTTTGGACGGTGCTTGGTGACATGCTAAGCAGCTCAATGCACTTTCCCTAATGTCATGTTATGTCCAGATATTTGTAGGATGTCCAGTTGTCTGGCTCATATCTTTGGTCTGGTCCCAATAAGTGTTGTGTACATCTGACAAATCAATGGGATGATGTGAGGATTTCAGGCACTAACTAATGAGAAGCAATTGAGTCTTAGAGTTGTGCTATTTCAGTCAATATATGTTAGAACAGACGGTGTTATTGTAGCAAATGTCTCAGCTTATCTAGTCAAGCATTTCAGATATGTCCCTATTTTTACAGCTTTCTCCCCCCACTTTGTCAGGCTTGGTCCAGTTTCATTGCACTAAGGGGCTCTGAGCATACCTCTCAACTGGCTGGATTGTTGCAGAACATCCAGGTTTACTGCTCATATTTTGTCTCTGTTCCACAAATTATTCTAATTTCTTTGGTAAATCACTGTGATAATCTGAGGATTTCTGTCAGTAAATGATGACATAATTTCAGTTCCAGACCTCATATCCTTCAGGACATGTATGCTGAAACAAACCCTGTTACTAGAGCTACTTTCTACATTTCTAAGAGCAATATTTGAAATATGTCCCTAGTTGTGGCCCATTGTCCCCCCATTTTATAGCCTTTGCCCAGATTTCTTGCGCTAACAGGTTGAAAGGTTATGAGTCTGAGATATGAGTACACTACATGTTATGAGAATATATATATATATATATATATATATATATATATATATATATATATATCGGTTTACTTTAAAATTTCGATATACTGAAATCCCGAATTTCAGTCATTCGAAATGACAGTCTCAAAAGCTGACAAACCCGAAGTGTTATAATCGTGCATAGGAGGTCTATATTAGATTCTCGAAGTTACGAAACATCGAATACCATATGGTCAACACCATATGATCGAAGTTCCGTAACTTCAAAAATAAAAAATAAAAAATTATACAACAAAAACTTACCCTGACAGGTTAAAACAGAGAGGCAAGCCCCCCTGCACCCCTCACACCCCCTGCTATTTAAATATAACAACTCTGAAATTTTCCCTTTCCGCACTGTATTCTGTTAAAGTGCGATCTTGGGGTTAGCATATTTAAGTAGCAGGGGTGTGGGGGGTGCAGCCCCCCACGTGGAGTGTGCAGGGGGGCATGCCCCCCTGCCTACACCCTTTTGTTTGTTTTTTGTGTTTGAAAAAACACTTTTAATGATGTTCCGATGTTTTACTACTTTAATCAGTAGTGATTGATGTTTACTGATTCGAAGTAGTAAAATGTCGATCATCTAATATAGACCCGTAAATAGCACAATCCCAAACATTTAAAATATTGAAAATATATAGTTCGGCATCTATATTTTATTTTTCTACCCTCCACCTTTGCATAACACCTCAGAAACATGAACGTGCAGTACTCCTTTGAAAATACTATGAAACAGGGAAAATGAACAACATTGCCATGAACTCAGCAGTTCAACATGTTATAATTGAAGTAGACGTGCTATAGCTGTCAAAAACTCTTCAGTACTATAAGATTCCCAATTGGCCAAAACATTTGCAAACTGCTGATGACTCATTATTAGTTTACATCTCTTTGGAGTGGGTGGACTGCCACTACTTAGGTGACTTCTTAATTCATCAACTCTATCCTTCTCTCTTGCCAACATCTGCATAAGAACACCCAAATCTGTAGCCTTTGCCCCCAGCAAACACTTTAGTCTATGGTGTCATGCCTCAACTGAATTTTGTGTGTGAGGCAAACATAATGTATTCAAGTCACACACACATTCCAGAAACATATAGGGAATAGAGGGGGAAACCATGCAACACATGCAGACCTAGTTGTGAAACGTCTCTTCCTCCCTATTTATTTATTTATTTATATTTGTTGACCAGGAGTGTCCGACTGGATGTAGGTCCATTTTCAGTGGAGGCCTGGGGAGAAAAGCTCCACAGTTAAAATAAACAGACTAGTTACATTGGATTACATAGTGATTAACAATTTACATTGCAATTACTTACAACATATTTACAGATGAAGAACATAGTACATCAGTAGACAACTAGAATCTTTATCTGTGAAGTACATAACAGACATTAACAAATGTTACAATAAGAAGTTCCTGATGTATAATAAGTACTAGGCTTATGAGCATCTGAGCTTGCTATAATCAAGGTAGTTAGTATAGTGGAAAGAAAGGTAGTGGTTGGATGGGGTGGGTGATATTAGAGTGGGAGTTGCAAGGTCATAGCCAGCATGTTTTTAGGTGCGCTTTTAATAAAGTTTTGAAGTGGGTGCATGATGGTATGGAGGTAACTGTGGGTGGGAGGGAGTTCCATAATTTGGCTATGGTGCAAGAGAATAGTGCTTCACCAGCAGAGTTATTGGCTTTAGTGATCTGCAAGTGATTTTTGTTGCTGGAGCTTAGTGGTCTGGTGGTGCAATAGGGCTGGAGTAGATTCTGGAGGGATGGGACATTTAGTGGATGGTTTACTAGTTTGTGGGCAAGTGAGAGTTGATACCATTGAAGGAGGTGAGGGAGTTCAAGCCAGCCCATTTCAGCAAGTGAGAGACAGTGGTTACTACGGTAGGATGCCCCTGTGGCGAATTTGGCGATTTTGTTGTAGCAGGTCTCTAGCTTGTTTAGATCACATTGCCTTAGGTTGGTATATATTGGAGAGGCATAAAGTAGGGTGGAGATAAGGTGGGAATTTGCTATTGAAATCTTTGCTGCTTTGGTGAGAAGTTGCTTATTTCTGTATAACGCTCCTAGTTTTTTGAGGACTTTTTTTATGGTCATGGATATGTGAATGTCAAATTTTAGTTTATTGTCCATTTCCACTCCTAGTAATTTGGTGTGTTCAGCTGGGTATATAGTGGTGTTGTCTTTTGCTGTGATGTTAAAGTTAGAGTTGTTTTGAGAATGTTTGGTGGGTTGGAAGATGAGTAGTTTAGTTTTGTTTGGGTTGAGTATTAATTGGGCATCGGATAACCATGTTTCAACAGAGGAAAAGACTTCCTGTGTGACTTTTTGCAGTTTGGGTAGGGACTGGGCTGAGCAGATGACGGTTGAGTCATCTGCGTACTGTATGAGTGTGCCATGTTTGGTGGCAGAGGCTAGATTATTGGTGAAAACAGAGAAGAGTAGGGGTCCAAGGATGGATCTTTGGGGAACCCCTATGGAGACAGGTAGTTGGGAAGATATATCATTCTGCCATACAACGGATTGTTGGTGGTCAGACAGGTAACTCTGAAACCAGTTGGTGACTGATTGTGAGAAGGATAGGTTACTGAGGACAGAGATAAGTTGTTTGTGTGGGACCATGTCAAATGCTTTAGATAGGTCTAGGAAAGTAGCAGAGGAGAGAGAGACACATTGTTTTTATGCTGAAGGATAGTGTTAGTAAATGAGAGTAAGGCAGTGGTGATGCTATGGTTTGGTCAGAAACCATCCTGAGTATTGGAAAGGAGGTTGTTAGTAAGGAGGTAGTCTGAGACCTTAGAGTGTATGCATCTTCTAGTATATTGGAGAGTGGAGAGAAAATAGCTATGGGGCAGTAATTGGCTAGTTCTGTGGAGGGTCCGCCTTTGTGGAGGGGAATTATATGTGATACTTTCCACTGTGTGGGAACGTAATTTTCAGACAGAGATTGGTTAATCAAGATGGATACTGGGTAGGCCAGAGCATCAGCTGCAATTTGTAGGTATTCACTTGGGAGGTTGTCTGCTGCTAATTTTTTGGGTTTAAGTTTAGTTAAGAGTTTTTTTATGTTGGAGGTAGGTAGTGGAGAAAAAGAGAAGGTAGTGGGGAGATTACTAGTTGAAGGTGTGGGTTGGAGGGGAGGGGGTTGTGTTGTTTAGCTAGTGATAGTATGGCTTGGGTGAAGTGTGTGTTGACTGAGGTAGCAATATTTTCTGAGGAATGAGGGATGTTAGGAGGAGGGGTACTGACTTTACCTGGGTGGAGGATGGAGTTTATGGAGGACCAGAATTGTTTGGGGCTGTGTTGTGAGGAGTCTAGGGCAGACTGGTAATATTGGAATTTGTCCTGTTTTATTAGCTTTTCGGCTCTATTGCGTAGTTCTAGGAATTTCTGTCTAGTTGAGGGGGTTTTGGTTTTGCGTCAGTGCTCCCAGGCTTTATCCCTGTTTTTCTTTTCTGACTTAGTGTTTTTCTGTAGCCATGGGGAGGGTTGTACTATGATTCTGGAAAGTCTTATGGGGGCATGGTAATTAAGGATGCTCAGGAAGGTAGTATTAAAAATTTCAACTGCTTCATCAAGACTGATGTACTTTAGAGGATGCCAGTTACATTCTTTGAGGGATGAGATGAATGTGAGTGGGTTAAAGTTTAGTTTTTTACGAATTTGACAGTAGATGACAGGTTTAGCTTGGTATAGGTATTTTTTGAGTAGGAATGTTGGGGAGTGATCACTGAGGCTATCTGATAAGCAGCCTGTTATATATGACTGGGGGCTCTTACTGACTAGTATCCAATTCAGGGTAGTGTGCTTGCTGGAGTTTTTATTTATCCTGGTTGGTGACTGGACTAGTTGGGTGAAGCCATGAAGGTTTACACGATGGGTTGGATGGTTGCCAGAACAAGATTGCCAGTCAATATTGAAATCACCTAAATGATAGTTTCTTGGGGGAGATGGTGGGTAGACCAGCTGAGGAGGTTTTCTAGTGGAGGGATGTTTTGGCCAGGTGGGAATTAGCATCCAATTATGTTGATGGTTTTGTTTTGGTTTATTTTGAGATTGGTATATATCGCTATCACATACCAGTCTCCAAAGTATTTGACAAGGTCCTGCTCCTCTACAGGAAATGTCATCTTCAAATGTGACTATGCCTGTAATACTTCATCCTCTGTTACAGATGCCAAAGCTATGTTTACTGACAGATGAAACTGTAAGGTGATATTGTACAGGTGTGTCAGACCCAGCTGCTGCATCTTTAGCCACACGGTTCGACTGAAATGGAATAAACAGCCTTTAGATCTTACTCCATTGAAATTACTAGCAATACTTTTCATAGCAGCTATCTCAAAGTCACATAATACAAACCGCAGATGTATTTCAAAACCATGCTCTTCTAATAACTAAAAGACAGTATCCCACATAGCATTATATGCTCTAAGGGACTTTTACTCATTAGACACAATAATGGCACAGACTTACTGTGGCCTCCACACCGTAACAAGCCATGAATGCTATACAACTGTCTGCAAATCACACCTTTATAAAGGAAGGTGCCGTCCATCAACTAGATTGTTGCAGTGCTTAGATCGAACAAGTTATTCACTGTAGTAAAAACTAGGACTGTATTCTCTCCACTAGCATCCATAATGCATTTCTCTACAAAATTCCCTGTTTTTAGTGCATAGTGCTGTATATTTAGAGTCTGTAACATAATATGTCTACTACTGGCAGCTCTACTAGTCTTCCGCCTTGCCCTCACTACTTGCTGAAGCAATGCTCTTCTATTCGAGAGATGCGGGACAACATCTAATGAAGTAGACACTAGTAAATCTTCCACAATGAAACAGGGTGCATCTCAAGAAACATGGGATCTGTGTTTTAAATCGGCACACATACTGTACTGCTCAACCTCCGTAGGGTCCCCTGTATGTATGTGTGGGACAGTTTTAAAGAGTTCCTCACCTTCGGCAACAGGAGTAGTAATTAGCCTACCTTTGCACTTCAGAGCTCTTCTATTTGCAGCAACAATAATTCGTGTGCAGACCATTTTTCTCCAGATGGTAAACGTAACAATCTGTTATTAGTACAGCCTTTCCTTTCTGGGATTGTACTGTTTTGTATATCATGCCTACATTTCCTGGTGGGGTAGAGCAGTTAGACACAATAATAGTGTCGGTACAACGTACATCTTTTTAAAGGGACAGGAACCATGTATTATACTTTTTCGGGATTGTGATATAGATGCCTATTTAGTATGTGGATGCCGTACTTTATATTTTCAGCATTTTAGATGTTCGGGATTGTGCTATTTGTGATTATAACACTTCGGGTTTATCAGCTGTTGGGATTGTCATTTCGAAATATGGAAATTCGGGATTTCAGTATTTCGAAATTGTAAGGTGAACCCATATATATATATATATATATATATATATATATATATATATATATATATATATATACAGGTTCCCATCAAATGGTCGACATTTCAGAATGTCAACATTCATGAGGCCGATATGATCGGCATTCGAAATGTCGACCATGCAGAACCGGCATCTCCGTACAGTACAGAATGGAAAGATTTCCATCTTCTGCACTGTAGTGCGATCTCAGAGTTGGTATATTTAAGTTCCAGGGAGTGTGGGGAGTAGAGCCCACCATGGGGGTGCAGGGGGCCATAGCCCCCCTGCTAGCAGTGTGAAGGGAAGTTTTTTTGTGTTTTTGTTTACTTGTACGGTCGACATTTTGAATGTCAGTCATATGGTCTCGGCCAGATGAATGTCGACATTCTGAAATGTCGACCATATCAAGTAGCTCCATATATACATATTTTTATATATATATATATATATATATATATATATATATATATATATATATATATATATATATATATATATATATATATATATCTATATATATCTGTATAGATATATATATATATATATATATATGTATGTATCTCTCTCTCTCTGTATATATATATATAAGTATGTATCTCTCTCTCTCTCTATAGATATATACATATATATATATATATATATATATATATATATATATATATATATATATATATATATATATATGTATCTCCATACATGTATATCTGTATATGTATATATACAAAACCTGAGTGATTCCACAGAGCGTTTTCCCTACTGTTGAATGACTCTACTGCATGGTATGTTTGAAAAAGGATCAAGCATTCCTACAGCTGAAATGGTGTAGTGGTACATTGCTTTGACTATAGTGTAGTGGGTGCTGGGTTTGAGCATTGGCAGGGCTGATAATTTTGTTGCTAGGCAGAACAGTGGCTGATGGAGACAGAGTGATTAAAGCAGTTTTAAGTGGCTTTAAGTGGGTTTGTGCAAAGCTAAGCAATGCCAATATACGGTTAACCGTACAGAAGCTTAATGTGTTTTGGCTTCACTCAGCATCTCGCAAACTCGCTTTCTCCCTCTTACTCCCGCTTACATCCACACTAATTCCTTTAAAAGAAAAGGAAAAAGGGGTTATAGGAAAGTGAACAAAAGGGGGAAATAGTGCTCAAAATAACACTAATAAAGCAAAAGGAGCACTAGGATAGCCATCAAAATAACACTAATAAAACAAAAGGAGCACTAGGATAGCCATCAAAATAACACTAATAAAACAAAAGGAGCACTAGGATAGCCATCAAAATAACACTAATAAAACAAAAGGAGCACTAGGATAGCCATCAAAATAACACTAATAAAACAAAAGGAGCACTAGGATAGCCATCAAAATAACACTAATAAAACAAAAGGAGCACTAGGATAGCCGTCAAAATAACACTAATAAAACAAAAGGAGCACTAGGATAGCCATCAAAATAACACTAATAAAACAAAAGGAGCACTAGGATAGCTATCAAAATAACACTAATAAAACAAAAGGAGCACTAGGATAGCCGTCAAAATAGCACTAATAAAACAAAAAGAGCACTAGGATATCCATCAAAATAACACTAATAAAACAAAAGGAGTATTAGGATAGCCGTAAAAATAACACTAATAAAACAAAAGGAGCACTAGGATAGCCGTCAAAATAACACTAATAAAACAAAAGTAGCACTAGGATAACCATCAAAATAACACTAATAAAACAAAAGGAGCACCAGGATAGCCATCAAAATAATACTAATAAAACAAAAGGAGCACTAGGATAGCTGTCAAAATAACACTAATAAAACAAAAGGAGTACTAGGATAGCCATCAAAATAACACTAATAAAAGAAAAGGAGCACTAGGATAGCCATCAAAATAACACTAATAAAACAAAAGGAGCACTAGGATAGCTGTCAAAATAACACTAATAAAACAAAAGGAGCACTAGGATAGCTGTCAAAATAACACTAATAAAACAAAAGGAGCACTAGGATAGCCATCAAAATAACACTAATAAAACAAAAGGAGCACTAGGATAGCCATCAAAATAACACTAATAAAACAAAAGGAGCACTAGGATAGCCATCAAAATAACACTAATAAAACAAAAGGAGCACTAGGATAGCCATCAAAATAACACTAATAAAACAAAAGGAGCACTAGGATAGCCATCAAAATAACACTAATAAAACAAAAGGAGCACTAGGATAGCCATCAAAATAACACTAATAAAACAAAAGGAGCACTAGGATAGCCGTCAAAATAACACTAATAAAACAAAAGGAGCACTAGGATAGCCATCAAAATAACACTAATAAAACAAAAGGAGCACTAGGATAGCCATCAAAATAACACTAATAAAACAAAAGGAGCACTAGGATAGCCATCAAAATAACACTAATAAAACAAAAGGAGCACTAGGATAGCTGTCAAAATAACACTAATAAAACAAAAGGAGCACTAGGATAGCCATCAAAATAACACTAATAAAACAAAAGGAGCACTAGGATAGCCATCAAAATAACACTAATAAAACAAAAGGAGCACTAGGATAGCCATCAAAATAACACTAATAAAACAAAAGGAGCACTAGGATAGCCATCAAAATAACACTAATAAAACAAAAGGAGCACTAGGATAGCCATCAAAATAACACTAATAAAACAAAAGGAGCACTAGGATAGCCATCAAAATAACACTAATAAAACAAAAGGAGCACTAGGATAGCCGTCAAAATAACACTAATAAAAGAAAAGGAGCACTAGGATAGCCGTCAAAATAACAGTAATAAAACAAAAGGAGCACTAGGATAGCTGTCAAAATAACACTAATAAAACAAAAGGAGCACTAGGATAGCTGTCAAAATAACACTAATAAAAGAAAAGGAGCACTAGGATAGCCGTCAAAATAACAGTAATAAAACAAAAGGAGCACTAGGACAGCAGTTTCCACTGATATAAAGTTTTAATGTAACACAACCACATTGCCAGCACCAACACCACATTAATGCTGAAACACAGCACGTGTTTGTCAGTAGTATCACAAACATCATGGGACAACAGATACAGCAACATGGCCCTTAATATATACAATTCTAATAAACCTTAATTAAATAAATTACCTATTTATACTCCGCGGTGGTGGTGTTGCGGTAGCATTGTCGCCTCACAGTAAGACACTGTCCGGTTAGATTCTCAGCTAGAGCATCTTCTGTGTGGAGACATGCGTGAATGGGTGTACCTTCGTTGAAGGTTGTGCATCAGGGCTGGTAACTCGGCACGTAAAAATCAACTACAGATCATTAGCGGACTGGAGTTCCGCTGTGGCGACCCCTAACTGGGAAAAGCCAAAAGACACAACAACAACCTATTTATGTCCAATAAAAAGTATTGTTGAAAACCAGTGTATACAAAACTGTTTGCCAAATGCTATTAAACATTCTGAATGTTCTACACATTACAACTTTAATACATACATACGTATATAAATATGTAGAACATTTTAAAAACATTAAAAATGTTAAAAATACACTTGTTAAATGTGTAAAGAATGTTTCAGTATCTATAAAATATAAAAATGCATGTAAATAGCACTTGTATTAAGCAGCTAGCATCAATGCCATACTGAACTGTGTAAACATAAGGGTGATAAAAGTGTTTAAAACATGAACTTACATGTATAAAAATATAGTTGTTTAAAACTTAGCAGGTCTTAATTTTACAACTGGGGCAAGAGAGACCATGTCAGTTAAACCTGGCTACCTGTTAGCCTCTAGATTATTTGCTAGTAAACCTCTCTGTATTCAAGTTGGGTCTCCCATGGGCCACTGCTAACATCCTTGGCGACTTCTTCTAATATGAAAAATGTAAAATTAGCATGTGGGCATATTAATATGTGTTTGTAAAGTGCATTTCTAAAGTTATCTTTTCTTATATTGTGTTCATAAATCCTTTTCCTGCAATGCCTCTCAGTTTTGCCCACATAGAACGGTTTGCACTTTCCACACATTGTTATGTACACTATTCCCCTGGTGTCACAAGCATAATAAGATGTTGCTACTATACTGTTAGCCCTGCTGTTAATATACAATTCAGATTTATTGGTAATAAAGGGACACTGTTGGCAAAAACCACATTTGAATGTGCCAAGCCTACCTTTTCTACTACCACTAGTCCGATTGTTTTGCATTATGCCTACATCCTTTCCTGAATACATATTTAGGGTGTTGTCAAAAATGGATCCAAGATCAGAAAAACTAGTAAATCTGTTCCATTCTTTGGTAAAAATGTCTTTGATAACCTGGGCATCTCCACTATAATTCAAAATAAATGCGTTGTCATGCTCAGTGGTAGTCACTGTAGTGTCAGCTGTAGTTGCACCAGGGGTATCAATAATACCCAAGATTGAAGCAAACCTCACATTCCTACCACTCAAAATGTCATTGTATATTTTGTTATTGAGGTGCTTAGGGTACCTCCTTTCTAAAAACATAGATTTTAATGAGCCACTTTCACTTAGAAAGTCTTGATCATCTGAGGTCATCCTGCTACCATGCATGAATTGACCTTCCACTATACTCTTCTGAAAAATGGGTGTGCGCTCGAAAAATGTAGGTGTGAGTTGGAATATGTATCCTTCCTGTGCACTTTCGAAACAAAGCTTCAATCCTTCTTCTGAATTGTGACCTCTAAATAATTCAAATTATTATAGTCTACATTGTAAGTGAATTCCAAAACACTAGTAGTTTTAGATATATATTCAAAGAATTCAAGAAACTTATCTTCACTTTCAATCCAAAACAAACAGATGTCATCCAGGAAAAGTTTATACAAAACCCAACGGTTGTCAAATCTTGACCTGAAGATGAATTTCTCTTCCCAACCTGAAAGAAATATATTTGCATAGGTGGGTTCCACACTTAGCTCCGATAGCTACCCCTTTTGTGTGGTGAAAAATTTCCCCTCAAAATATATGAAGTTATTGTTTAATATAATTTACATTAACTCTAACAGCACATATAATTCTTTGTCCAATAATTTTTTCTTTCTCCTTAGATTATCCTCAAAAAGTTCTACACCTTCTTTGTGGGCGATAGAAGTAAACAAATCTATCACGTCAATGGTAACAAAAATTATGTTGTCCTTCCATAAACTTTCTGTAACACTTCTTAAAAAATCCCAGAAGTCATGCAACACATTTGTAGCTTCCACAGAAATATCTTTAGAGACAAAATCAACACATTTAGTTAATGGGGCTGTGATAGAACCACTTGCTGCCACTATAGGTCTTAGGGGTGGATTATCTATGTCCTTTTGAACTTTGGGTATCCCACAAATTGAGTGCACTTTTGGCTCACTGTTGTGCAAAAAATTAAAGGTGTCCATATCTATAAAGCCTTCCAGTACTAGGTCATTCAAAGCCAAGTAGATTTTGTTTTTATAAGCAATGTTAATCTTGTTTTAGACACCTTCACATATTTACTTCTCATCTAAAAGGATGTCCATCATCTTGCCCTCATATATAATTGAGTCCATAATGACTGTGCCCCCCCCCCTTGTCTGGCTTCATTACTCTAATAAATTTGTTTGACCTAATATTCTCCAATAAAGTTCTTTCATCCCTTGTTAGGTTAGACCACATCCCATTTTTTGAAATTTTTTCCCTCAATTCTTTTCCTACAGCTATTTCAAAATTTCTTTATAAGGGATGTAAGGGTGAGTTCCAAGTACTTTTTCTTTTTAAACTGCTCTGATTTTTACTATTCCCTTCAAATAATAATTCAAGGTTTTTCTTCCAAATGAACATTTTCAAATTAATAATTAACTTGCTAGTGTCACATTCTTTCTTAGGTGCAAATTCAAAACCTTTAGTAAACAAGTCAGAATGTGTCTTAGTGATGTCTAGGCTGCTATAATTAAATATAGTGTAGCCACTAAAGTTCAACTTACACCCATCACTAATAATATCAGTCACACCATGTTCGTACTGATTTAATACTTGTTTTTCCCACTCCTGTTCGTCCACCCCCTCCAGTTGTTCTGGTAGTAATCTGTTGACTGTTTGTTCTTCAGCCTTTCTAATCTCTGGAGGAGGGGGATATTCTAAAGGGTTATTCATATCACAAGGTCTCACATTATTCCCCACACCATTTGTTAGTCCATAGCTCCTTTATAGTCCCCAACGAAGATTTTTATGTGCAACCTGTATGTATGAGTATGTCTGTTTGTGGCAACTGTTCTGTTTGCAAATACATATTTCCATTTTTTAGACATATTAATGACACTGAATATGTGCTTTGACAATCTTTTATGTCTTTTAGTAAAGGGGTGATTTATACACTGAGATGTTCCTGTGGTATTTTTTTATGTTGGGGAAACCAAGCGTGCATTTAGGGTTAGACTGCAGGAACACATTAGAGATATAAAATGCAAGAAAGTTGAAAGTCCTGTAGAAGCTCATTATATGTCTTGTCATGGGAAGGATTTTAGCTACTTGAAAAGTACTGTTTTGGAAAAATTATAAGTTGTGATAGTTTTGATCTTAAAAAGAAGTTGCATTATAAAGAAACCATCTACATTTTAAATGTTGGTACTCTATCTTCTTTTGGACTGAACATGGAGTGTAATTGGAAGGCATTGCTTTAAATGATGTTTGTTCTTTTCAGCCTTCTATTGGCTGCTGACTTAATGTGTGGTTAATTAATCAATTGGGGCTTTATAAAATGTGCTGTCTTGTATACAGTTTTTTATCTCTTGAAGGCTTTTGCTGAGGCGTTGAGATTAAATAAGTATTCTTTCGCTGACCAGTGTTTTTCTTGGTTGTTTATTTTATCTATTTATTTTTCTTTTGTTGTATATTTGATCTTTATGGTCAGTGATCCTAATTTTCAGCTCCCACATATTTTTAGAGAAGATGCAGCTAATGGAAATCAGAATACTATGGAACAATATATCAGCCAAACGACTGGCAAAGTTCTTGAAAGTCTCCTGATTGAGGTACTAGTTTGTGAGAAGAACAGACCCCTGTACGGCATAAACTACTTGAAGAGGGTCAGAACTGTAAGGTTTCTAACCCTTTTGCATCTGTTGAACAATGGACTACTGCTGCTCTTTCACCAGAGGTACAAGGTACTGTTTCTAAGCTTGAATGTTTGTTTACTAAATAAACCTCTCTACAATATAATATACTCAGCCCAAGGAAGTATATTGAATTGGATAATACTCCCAGTGGTCTGCATGGGTATAAGAATCCCTGTCTGCCATTTAATTCTATGGATTCTGAAGATCAGAAGTTTTAGGAGAGACGGAAAGCCAAAGTGGGAGGATGGCATAATGGTTAAGGTGTTTACCTTGCATACACAAGATGCAGGGTTTGATTCTCATATGGGGTAATTGGCCAGGGTTAAAATGGCCCACAAATGCAGTTAGTCTAGTACTAACCAATGGACCTATGAACATCACTGCATGGTGGAATGGGTAACTATACTTGTAGACAGGGATATGGTTAAGCAGAAAATGGTGAGAGAAGAGATTTCCTCTTTGTGTACTTTGTTATCATCACAGTTGAACTCTTCTTGCTTTGAGCAGTTGGTTGGAGGATTTGTTGACAAACTAGCAGAATTGTCCGCTGAGATAATTGAACAAAAAAAATGAAAAAAAAAAACTAAACAGAGACATTAGGGACTATAATAGTGGTTTTGCCTTTATAGCAAGAGCTAATAAGAACAGACGCCGTAAGGGCAGGCCTCCTTCTGATAGTGAGGGGAACAAGAAGCGTCATGGAGTGTCTTTCACTTCATCGGAAGCGAGTGTAAGTGGTGCAGAAAGGGAAAATGAAGAAGAATCATCTTATCCTCCATTACCGGCAGCTCAGCAACTAGGTTACCTGCAGGATCATTTTCGTGACAGATTTCAGAAGAGTAACTCGAATCATAACAGAGGGCACTTTGACAATTCAAAGGATAGACAGCAGTGGCAAGGAAAGAAGAAAAGATGGTATTGACATTAAAACTGCTTTGTGCATCACACAAAACTTGCAATGTCTTGCAAAGAATGAAAACATAGTTTTGAATTTGTCATGGTGTGTTTTACCCGATGCTGTAATGTAGGGTTTTAAATCTTGGTTTGAAATGTAAACCTACTGTCCTTCCTAGGTCTTATATGTTGAAAACTGACTTGTTTCATTTTATTAGGAAGCTGCATTTAATCTACTATTTTAATCAACAGTCTAAAAAGGAATTTGTTGATAATGTTTTAAATATTTCAGGAGACAGTTTTGATGCAATGTATTTTTCTTGTGACTCTAGTATATGTGATGATTCCAATTCTTATTGTCTACCAGACACTTCTGATGTACAGAAAAGCAACTTTATTCCTCCCTTTTTGAATGATAATATAAAAAGTTTTTCTGCTATGTTAAATTTTTCTGATGAAGGTACATGTAAGAATTTTTGTGTTACTAGAAATTATTTTTCTTTTAATCTGACTAAAACTGAATGGCTAGCTTTAAAAAATATGAGTCAATGACGTGATTTGATAATTAAACCCTCAGATAAAGGTCATAAAATTGTACTGCTGCACTTCACTCAATATAAACAAATGTGTGATGATAATTTAAATGACGAAAGTGGAAAGTGTGTATAGAAAAGTGAGGAGCAGTGAGTATGATACAGCATTGAGGGAGTTGTATGACTTAATTCATAAGAGTTTTAGGCTAGGGTATTTTTCTAAGGATGATGTTGAAAAGAAATTTACTACACAAGGTTGTTCTATGGCTAAGTTTTATTGCCTCCCAAAAGTACATAAGAATTTAAAAATCACTGCAGGTTGTCCTATAGTGGCTGCAACTAATTATTTTTTACATAATGTAGGTATAGTACTTCATAAATACTTGTTGAAACCTGTCATGAAATTAGGATCTTATATTCATGATTCTTTTGATTTTCTAGAAAAAATTCAGCTGTTTCAATAGAATGCCAAGGATTATTGACTTGTTATGGATGTTAATAGGCTATACACAACTATTAGTCATACATTAGGTGTACAGGCAGTACATCACTTTTTGGAAGATACTTCATTAGTTCATTATATTATTGAATTATTACATTTTAGTTTGACACATAATTCTTTTGAGTTTAACGGCAAACTGTTTAATCAACTTAAAGGGAAGGTGACGGGAGCATCGTTTGCCCCTATGTATGCCAGTCTCTTTATGGGTTGTTTGAAGTTAGACATCTATATAGATTAGACTTTTTTAAAAAAATTTGTTGTTAAATATTTTAGATTTAGTGATGACTTAATTTTTTTGCGTGAAGATGGACACATGCTTGTTAAAGACTTTGTAGATGATTTACAGTGAAATGAATTTGGTATTACTTTTGATGGTCTCATGACAGGTCCCAAGGTAGTGTTTTTGGATATGGAGCTGGAAGGGGTAATTGGAGAAGGCATTTTAACTAGAGTACATAGGAAATTTCCAGACATCAATCATGTACTGGATGGCAGGAGTTGCCATCCTTCTCATTTGTTACACTCTTTATCCAATGGTGAATTTTTAAGAATAGCCAGACTTTGCAGCAAAGAAGATGTACTGACTAAGGAATTGATTCATACGTGTTCTTTCTTTTAACATAGGGGCTATGATTTACATATTTTGGAAAGCGCTCTGAATCGTCTGTTTGGGGTAAACCAATGTTTAAATATTGGTGAAAAATATGAGTGACAGAATAAGGAAGCAAATTGTGAATAATGCTCACAAAATAAATAATATATATTTTGTTACTACCTATAATGTTTTATCTGATGAGATTTATGAGTTTGCTAAATATTTTTGGAATTACTTGTTGAAAGATAAAATGTTGAAGAATATTTTAATCCTACAACTTTCTTTGTCACTCAGAGGGGGTCAGAGCATAAAAGACATGTTAGTCCATTGCTCCTTTATAGTCCCCGAGGAAGATTTTTATGTGCAACCTGTATGTATGGGTATGTCTGTTTGTGACAATTGTTCTGTTTGCAAATATATTGTTCTGTTTTTTAGCCAGATTAATGGTATTGAATATGTGCCTAGACAATCTTTCATGTGTTTTAGTGAAGGGGTGATTTATCCACTGAGATGTTCCTGTGGTCTTTTTTATGTTGGAGAAACCAAGAATGCATTTAGGGTTAGACTGCAGGAACACATTAGAGATATAACATGCAAGAAAATTTAAAGTCCTGTAGCAGCTCATTATATGTCTGGTCATGGGGGGGGGGGGTTAGCTGCTTGAAAAGTAGTGTTTTGGGAAAAATTGTAAGTTGTAATAGTTTTGATCTTGAAAAGAAGTTGCATTATAAAGAAACCATCTACATTTTAAAATTTGGTACTCTGTCTCCTTTTGGACTGAACCTGGAGTGTAATTGGAATGAACTGCTTTAAATGATGTGTGTTCTTTTCAGCCTTCTATTGGCTGCTGACTTAATGTGTGGTTAATTAATTAATTGGAAGCTTTATAAAATGTGCTGTTTTGTATGAAGTTTTTTATCTCTTGAAGGCTTTTGCTGAGGCGCTAAGATTAAATAAGTATTCTTTCACTAACCAGTGTTTTTTTTATCTATTTTATTTTTCTGTTGTTGTATATTTGGGTTCTACTACTTTGACTGAGTGGTTACTATCATTGGGCCAGTTACCTACCCATCTGGTAACCTACAGGCTGGTGCTGTGTAGGCTTATGTATCCTGTCCACCTGGGGATTAGTGTGAGAAGATTGAGCTAGGTGAAGGTAGCCATTGTTCACCATCTTGCCCTCATCCCTGTGTTTGTTGACCACTACAGAGAGGTCAATCAGGTTTCACAAGCCTGATCTCCCTTTAACAAAACCGTGATGTGTGGGCCCAGGCATTTTGATGTTGTTGATGTCCCTGTTCATAATGTCCTTGATATTGCCTTCCATACCCTTGCAGAACAGGCTAGATAGGCTGATGTACATAATATTGGCTGGGTTGGTGGATTGCTCCATCTTTGTGTATAGGGATGGCAGTGGCTGTCCTCTGTGCAGGTGGGATGACACCAGTGCTCAGGCTGTGGTTGGCTACAGTGTGGAATGGATCTGAGGGCCCATGCCTGTGTTCATGTGGGATGCAGCCACAGATGGTACCATGACTATGGAGACCTCTGTGTGTTGCCTTTGAGAGGGCATTACAGACATGCTTCCTGATGAGGGGAAGGGGGCAGGTGCTGTACATGCACATGTGTACCACCGGGAGGACAGGGGGGTGGTGTTTACACTTCATCTGTCTGCAGTCGGTTGCCTATATCTATGCCATAGGTGCATGTGGTGTTACTGACCACTTCTACAGAGCAAATGTGTGTGCTGCCTCTGGAATTGCAGACACGTATGGAAGGCCGAGTGATTTGCCTTGGTGGATGTGTCAGATTTGTGCTCAAAAACAACCTTAGGGTACATCACCTGTGCCCTTATTTGCTTATACAGACAAAGGTGACATTGCTTCTAATGAGGCACCTGTTCCTTCTTGGCCTGTCCAGCAATTGTTTCCACCTATTGTGGTATTCTTGTATTGCTGCTATCCACCACATACATTTACCCTACCTTGAGGGAGACAATGTTGTCCTGTCAGGTACTGCTGAGTCCATGCAATTATGTGGGTGCCCACAAAGTATTGTAGTGTGGGCCTGGACAGTGCTGCTAGTTCCAACAAATGGGACATTGGCTCTACAGCTACTTCTGCCTACTCTGAGGAGATTTATAGTCATTTGTGTACAGTTCATTCTGTTTGACACTGTAAAGGTAGGGTGGGGAGCAGGGGAGATGGTGACCTGAACAGTGATGGAGAGCTACAGTGGCTACTCATGTTGGTTAGGACCAGGTACATGAGATTCCCACCTACTGTAGGATTGTTGACCGGCTGATCCACTGCATTGCCATTGAAAAAGCCGAGGAATCTACGTGCATTCATGTTCAAGTGGCTTAGGTCATACACACTATGTTTGGGTATTTGAAGTCACCCAGGAGCAGGGTAAATGATTGAATCCTGACAGATTCCAGCAGATCCCAATATATGTGGTGGGTGTCCATAGTCATGATTAGAGCCTGTAGCTAGCTATGATTTGAGTGGGTGTTTTGTCAACTGTTAACTACACTCTGGATGTCACCCATGCGTCATACTGTTTGGCCAGCCTGGAGATGTGTATGTGTATGCTAATGTTCAACACTCCACCTCCTGTGGCTTTGCAGGCCTCCATTTGGGGTCTAAACATATGATGGGATGAGTGACCTGGTAGGGTTAGTGTGCTCTCCACAGCTGCAAAGCAGGTGTCAGTGACTGCAAAAATTTCGGCATCCTACAGACAAGGTACGCTTGCATTGACATGGGTTTCATGGTAAGACACCCAGCTCCTGTTAGACCAAGACATTTGCACAAAGGCACACATCACTGGTGGGCAAGGGCCAGAAAATAGTGTCCCTTTATGAATGTAGCAGAAACATACTTATTTGCCAGCAAAGACGATGTCACATTTACAGGTGTACTCCGCAGGATATGACATCTGACAATGAAATATATGCTAATATGTTATGACTTCAGTCTTTAATGGGTTGCAGAGATGTGCCAGCCAATAAACAACTGCATGAGGCATTGACTACAAATATGAGGCAGACATGTGGTTGGTCAGTCTGCAAGACAGTTGTCAGGTATGGGCTCAGTATATCACATACAGTTCAACACACACATCTGCACCTGTCATGTAGTATGCACATACCCTATGTACATCTCTCACATTTGCAAGACAAGCATATGTATCAGAGTAGCATTCACAGGTGACATATGAATAATTACAACATCCCAGGTAGCTGGCCTACCAGTGACATACTCAGTACTGAACAACAGAGACCCCATTAGTAGTCATACATGAGCTGACCTTTGCTGGGGTGACTCAGGGGCCAGAGATGAGAGATGTCATGTCAATGCACCAGGGAGTAACGGTAGTAGGTGCCATAGGTGCATATGTGCAGCATCCAGGTCCTGATGCTGCCTAGTGTTGTTTAATGTCCCATTTGACATCATTCATTGCATCCCACCTTCTGCATTCCATTACATGATGATGATATTTATTATAGTGCTATAGTCAATCACAAAAAAAAAAAACAATGTGTTTGGTTTTTTTTTTTTTTTTTGTTTGTTCTTGTGTGAGATGGGTGAGACCTGTGAGGCATGCAGCTTGCCTTTTTGAAGGTATGCTCATGAGCAGGTGATGGCCTGTGGTGAATATAGGTGTCTCCAGCTGCTACTTTTCATCCAGATCAGTTGTGTGTGTTGTGTTTTGCCAATGTGTCAGCAACACATAGTGCTACATAGTGCACTAATTGTGGCCTTCTTGCTTTTCTTCCACTTTTCCTTCCCCCTGTGTGACAGACATTGGGTGGCTGTAGGGAGACAGTAGGTGGGAATAGAAGGAGGAGGAGGAGGAGAGGAGCAAGCCAGCAAACAAACAAGACAAAAAGCTCCTAATTGGCTTGGGATTGTAAGTTTTTGCTAGTTTTACAGGAGTTTTTGCTAGTTGCATTTTTCATGTGGTTTGGCATTGCATTTTGACTGTGTGTGTGACAGTGACTCTGACACACATCTGACTTACCTCTCCCTGATGTCCATGTCCCACCTGCCCACTGGGGTGTTATTGTTATGTTTTGTGTGTGTTCAATAGACAATGTCTGTTTTGGAGGAAGATGTGGGGATTGTAGAGATTGTAGTCAAGAGTCCATTGGTGTTTCCATTATTATATCCAGACATTATGTTATTCAGGGATGTTACCTTTGAACACACTGTTAACTGTTTCCATGTGTTTCCATTTGTAACACTCTTACCCTTTCTGCCCCTGCCCCCTCAGTATGTCATTCTTGTCCAGATGTCCCCAGGTATGATGTGCTTGCTCAGAGGATATCATGATCATATTATATTGACTGCATTCAAGATATCATCCCATTGATCCTCAAACCCTGAAAGTGGTATGTGGCACTGGGTATGAAAATGGGTGGTCACCAGGACATTCTGTACAAATCTTGGACATTCTGAGCCAGAGTGTACAAGTATTGATTAGTGTATTTCAAGTTGTGTGTATGAGTTATTGTGTGTGTGTTGTAGGGGAGGATGAATTTTGTAGATATGTGAGCATCACAGATCCTTATATGACTGTGCTGTGCATAGGCTGTTGAGTATGTATGCTATATGTTTGTTGAGAGAAGAGAAAGTGTGTAGGTAGACTATGTAAGTTCCTGTGATAGCACTGTGAGTTGAGCCACATCTGAGGTGTGATGTGTTAGTTCAATGTGTTCTCTCAGCTGGTTTGTTTGTGTGTACTGGTATTTTGCTGTGTGTGTTGTTATGTTGGTGGTACTGTGGTGTTTATGCACCACTACTTATGGTTATTTACCACTGTTTCCTGGACATTTATGCATCACATGATATATTTATTATATTGCCCAGAGCTTCCTTGGGTTAGCTGTGTTGTGGATGTATTGTGTTGGTAAGGTGTGTTAACATTGGGTTGTGGGTGCTGGGGTGATGGCTGTTGTCTTACAGTGGTGGGTGGGTTTAACTGGTATAACTGTGGATGTTTTGTCTGACTGTCCTTATGTGTGGTTGTGTGTTGTATCATACAAGTGTCATGTGTTGTTGACTGATGTGGGATCAGATGTGGTTTGTTGGGATGTTTTTGACATTTCATTGTTGACAATTTGACTTTTTTGATTGGATTTTTGTATAGTGTGTTCATGCCACTTTAGCATTCTTAACTATTGTTTACTTGCATATCAAATAAAGCTGTATTTCAAAATTATTTTAATGCCACATGTATCCTTTTCTTTTTTCTTGGGTGTTTCAGAAAGGTTGCATATATTCCTCTCTATATATTTTTCCCAAAATATATATACACATATATATATATATATATATATATATATATATATATATATATATATATATATATATATATATATATATATATATATATATATATATATATATATATATATATATATATATATATATATATATATATATATATATATATATATATATATATATATATATATATATATATATATATATATATATATATATATATATATATATATATATATATATATATATAAATATATATATAATATACATAACATATATAGGATATAATATATATATATATACATATATATATATATATATATATATATATGACTGTATATATATTTATATAAATATATATATTATACCCATATATGATAATAATGTTACTACAGCTCAGATGTAGTATGATGGTATGGGTTCAGATTATTGTACAGACAGAACAAGGGCTGATGGAGACAGAGTGATTAAGGCACTTTTAAGAAGCTGTAAGTAGGTTTGCGTGGTTTTGCATGGTGCTAAGCGTTGCTAAGAGACAGTTAAATAAAGCCTCTTAGCTTCACTTAGCACCACTTACTCCCACTTACACCAGTGCTAATTTTCTTTAAAGAAAAGAAAAAAGGGTGCTAGGAAAGTGATGAAATGGAGCAAGCAGAGGATAAAACATTATGAAAAGCAGCTAGGGATGTGTAGGATGGGTGTAGGAATGGACCATAGCTCTACATTTCTTCGGCAGCAACAGCTGTGAATTACATGTGTAGAATTTGGAATTTACAGCCTCTCACCCCACAGGGAGGGGTGTTGGCAACAGGCATTTGCAGAGTAATCTGTGGGTTGATTGATTAGTTCCACTGTACATGGGGGCAAAGTGTAGAGCTATGTATGGGGCAATGTTTTCTTTGCAGGACAGATGCCCTTTTTTAAGGTGAGATTGGGATGTTGGGGGAGGGCTACAGGTGTGTTTGGGGGGGGTTCCCCTTTATAATCTCGAAATACTGAAATCTCGAATTTCAGTATCGCGAAACTATAAAGTCGAATGGCCCACAATCCCGAAATACACAATCACGAAAAATACAATCCCAAACATACACAAACCATACACCACACAACACATACACCATTCAACCCACAACACACAAACTACACAATCCTACACTACATCTACGCAGGGGGGCAAGCCCCCTGCACCCCCCCATGTGGGGGGTTGTGCTCCCCACACCCCCTCTACTTATATATACCAACTCCAAGATCACACTAACAGTAAGGAAATGCATAACTCACATGCAGACATTCCACACTCCCTTGCGCGCGCACACACACACACACACACACACACACACACACACACACACACACACACACAAACACATCCAACATTCACACTTATACTTTCACCTCCTGACCCTAACCCACACACACAACTTACAAAAACACTCACATACACTCACTTACCTGAACTTCCGTACAACATCCTGGCCAAACACTTCCCTTCCCATTACTGCACTGCATAAGAACGAGATATTCGAATTCGCACTTATGCACTTTCAACATTTTTGGTTTTCGCCTTTATGGTCCCGAGATACTGAACTTCGAGATTTCAGTATTTCGGGATTATAAAGAGGAACCGTTTGGGGAGGTAGGTTGGGTGGGATAGGTTGCATTTGCAGACAGATAAGACAGCAGACAGGGGCAGTATATGACACCTTTGACAGGGAGGGTGGTTGGGAATCCGAAGTCCATGAGACACCAAATGGATACAGTGGGACTGAGGTCCCCACCCATAGGCAGTCACCACTGCTACTTCATGGACTTGAAGGTGGTTGTGCTGGAGGCTGGACAGGAGGGTGGCCTGCCCCTCAAGGTGTGCCAGGTGGCCCTCAATCTAAGGTAGCTGCCCACCCAACTTGGCTTGAATTGACTGTGTGTGACAGGCTCCTGTCTGCACCTGCTTCTGGCAGGAGGTGGGCCTTGTCCCCTGAGGCAGTTCCACACAAAGGTGGTGCAGGATCAGTGGATGAGTAAGTCCTCCGTTGGGTCCTAGACATGCTGGGGCCCGGTGCCACAGCCAGATGAGGTGGGACAGGCAGATCCACCGGGATCTGCCTTCCCAAATGTGCTATGGTGTTGAGGTTTTAAAAAAAATATGTTGGTTAGTCATGAACAACACATTTCCAGATTAGTTATAACAGCATGCATGGGTGTTCCAATTAATCCCATAAAACAGATTCGGAACAGTTGCATAGCAAAATGAACACATGCATAAATGGAACAATATGCATTGTAACAGCATGCCAGTAACATTGACAGCAACAGGCCACCAATAATGATATTTGAGCAAGGTATGTTAACATGCAACCAATTAAATATATGAACAATAATAGAACACAAGTTCCAACATTAGGTTTTGAGTAAAACATACCCATAGTATATGAATTATTGTATTGATCCAGATGGGGGGGGGGGAACAAAAAGTTCATTAACAACTCTTTATGCTTCTATTTTCCACACCAGTACTGCTCAAATCTCTATGGGTCTTCCCTCACTTTACATCTGCCTAGGGCCCATAACTTCTGTAGCACAAGCATACCTATTAAATTGTCAACCTGGAATGGTATGGGGTAGACTGTGACAACTCTGGGTACATAACTAGAGGAGACTCATACATGTCAGAGTTACATATCTGGCACAGGAGAGGTAACCTGAAGTGCTGTTATGTGAGTGTGCTACTGGCATACTTCAACTGGTTTCCTATATGTATACAGGGTTATTGGCAGTAGTGACCACTAGCCGTGACAGCATGACACTTGAGAGACATGTATCAGGAAGAGTGCATGTAGCTATCCTGCTCTCATTTGCAGGCATGTGGTGAGACAGTTGAACAGTTGTATGCAGTTTATTATACATATATATATAACCTTCATACAGCTACTACCAACATTTCCTTACCTGTGCAACCTGTGGATAAAATATCTGTTAACACTACCTGATGGTTTTTACATTTATTCCTGATTCCTTGTGTGTAGATATGCACACATCTTAGTGCCATTCCCTGTATCCTAACCCTGTCTGTGCACGCAAGCTTAACAGCTAAGATATTTCTCATCACACTGGGGAACTGCTGTTTTTTGCTTCACTGATTTCAGCCTAGGAGTCTCTTGGTTAGACAGTCTGAAGTTGTAGTCCTAAAATGCATGCATGACAGATAGTTATTGTACTGTGTATTAATCATTTGGATTACTACAATCTGTAATGCAAAGTTTAACACAAGACAATGCTGGATGGAACAAACTTTGAAACTTTACACATTATTATTCAGGGTTCTGAGCTTATTGCAGTATATATTTCAGTTATATCTTGTTTTACAGCTTCACCATCTATAGTTTTTCTTACAGCTGGTTCACAGGAGAACCTCAGTTAATGTATGCTGTCACAACCACATTCGCTGTGAAGAACCTGTATACATTCTATATGTCTACAACAACATACCAGAATAAACACAACAGTTTTTGTAGGAATCTTTAATACACATCAGTATTAATCAAACTTTTTTATTTATTCAGTTCACACAGTAACAGTATACCTACTAGCAGTAAGCAATGCACTCCTTCTTAGCTATTTGAACAATATACTGTAAAATAGATTTGTACTCACCAGCCTCTCAGTGCATCCTCAGCAGTCTGTCGCCATGTGCTTCTACGTTCATAGCCCCTCTGCTGCAGCTCTAGGGGAGAAAAGCAAACATTATGCATACCTGTCTATTACATTCTCAGGCTAGCATTTACTACAGACTACTTGATAGTGATACTTACTCACTACTGGAGCATTCCATACCCGTGCATCTTGAATCCATTGGGCCAAGAAAGGCCCTTCCTCTGCTTTAGGTCAGCATAGTAGTGCCGTACCTCCTCACCAGTCGAGGGGATGCCAGTAGAACTGTTGATGTCACTTGCGAGATTGTCCCAGGCCTCTGCTTTGTATTGTGAGCCCTGGTACTGGCCCTGCAGCAGTTTCTCATCATGGTATTCTACAAGGAGTCCAGCCATGACACTGGACTCCTGAATGCTCCAGCGCTGTGCGTGAAAGCCCGCTCCCTCTCCAACACCAAATGTGTTCCTACAGAGATCAAACTAAACAGGTTATGACTGTATTCCTGCATGCACAGTTTAAATAAGGCCATATTCCTGCCCTTTGCCATCATTAGACCATTTAGAAAATGCTGAGCACAGCTTAGAATTGCGCAAATCCACTAAGCTGAGTTGAACATAGGTTCATAGGTTCATAGGTAGGTACTAGGCTATTGGCCCTAGGGCCTATATAAGCCTAGACAAAATGGTACCCTGGCTTTTGCCACCCAAGAAAATTATTTTCCTCTGCCCCTGTTGAGCAGAGCATTAGAGGTGATCCCTGGGGTGAATTTCCTATTTCCCATCCATTCACCAAGATATTTCTTGAAGAGTGCTAACGAGGAGCTTTGTTTGATATAGATAGGTAGTTTGTTCCAGAGTATGGGAAGTTTCTGGGACAGGAATCTATCTCTTCAGCATGTTTTGTTTATTGTGGTGACAAGGTTTAGGCCCCTAGATCATGTAGCTCAGAGGGATTGTGATTTATTTAAGTGGACCATGTCCAACAGCTCTGGGTTTGACATAGCTTTGTATGATAGGCAGAGATCAACCTCTCAGTAGGCGATATGCAATGAAGTAAAGCTGGAGTTTTTTTAGATGGTCTGCGTAGGGCATCTGTTTGAGGCCTGTAATCCTCTTTGTGAGGTATTTCTGCGGCCTTTCCAGTTGTTGTAGATGCCTTGTGAGTTATATACCAAAAGGGGCGTTATACTCTATAATGGGTCTAATGAGTGATGACTAGAGGGGAACCATGACCTCTTTTTTCCTGGATGAGAAACCTTTTGTGATGAGGTTTGCCTTATAGAAGGATTTCCTGACTACTGTGGCAATGTGATTATCAAAGGAGAGACTACTGTCCACCTGTGTCCCAAGGTCTCTTATCACACTTTTGGTGTTAAGTAGACTACCACCTATGTGGTAGCTCACGGGTACAGAGTTTTTACCAAAGGGAATGACAATGCACTTTTTGGCATTGAGCTTGAGGCCATGGCTTTGACACCAGGCATCTGTCTCAGTGAGGCCCTTTTGTAGGATGTCCACACCATTAGGAGTTTCAATTATGGCTCCTAGTTTGCAGTCATCTGCGAACTTCATTAGCCAAAGACCTTCTGTGTTACCCTATACTTCAGAAAAGTAGATACTAAACAGGAGAAGACCCAGGACTGAGCCCTGTGGTACTCCACTTGTCACTAGTCTGAAGTTGGACTTGGAGTCTGCTGCTTTCACAGTGTGGGTTCTGTCAGTGAGCCAGTTGGCAACCCATCTTATAGGGATTTATACCTAGTTTAGTGAGTTTATCTATAATTCCAGAGTGGGGGATGGTGTTAAAAGCCTTGACGAGATCTAGATAGGCTGTGTGAACCACCTTACCCTCATCTACAGCTTTGGTGACTGCTTCAAAGAAATCTGTCAGGTTTAGGAGACATGATCTGCCTTTTAAAAACCCAAAATGGGTGGGGTTATGAGTTTGGAGATTACCAATGTCTTTGTTTATAAGTTCCATGATGATACGTTCCATGGCCTTGCAGACCAGGCTCATTAGGCTAATGGGGCAATAGCTCCCAGGGTCCATGGTGGCTCCCCCTTTGTGGAGTGGGATAACCATCACTGTGTGCCATTCAATGGGCACAAAGCCTGAGGTGAAGCTATGATTGAACATGTTGCTTAGGTGGGGTGCTAGTTCATTCTGTAGTTCATGTAGAATGCAGCTTGGGATGTTGTCAGGTCCCATGGATGCTGTGTTCTTTGCTTTGGAGAGTGTGGTTTTTACCTGTGCAGCTATGATTACAGGAACTTTGCATTCTTCCAGTATAGAGATGGGCCTTTTAGGGGGTGAGAGAGGGGTAAAGTTAGCACTGAACCTATCTGCCAGGATGTTGGTAATATCAGTTGGTTCTGTATATTTAGTGCCATTGTGCTGTAACTCAGAGCACGTTTGAGTGTTTTGCTATTGAAATTCTTGACATAGCTATAGAATGCTTAGTGGTTGTCTTTAGAATCAGTGGGAATTTTGTTTTTGTAACTAGCTTTGGAGGATTTTATGAGGGATCTCAGCTTCTTACTGAGGCTGACCAGGGTGTTCCTCCTATCATGGGATTTTACTCTTTTTTGCAACAGTTTCTTTCTTCTGTTGTAGAATTTGTTTATGGCAGGGGATCACCAGATTGGCTTCCTTTTTTTGGAGGATAGCATCTTGGTTCTTTTAGGGATAGCATGATCCATGCACTCGTGTAAGTGCTTATAAAGTGCATTTGTGTAGGATTCAGCAGTCGTACCTCTATTGTCCATCTGCATGGGTGTTGTGAAGTTTGCCACTTCTGTCTTAAGAAGCATGAAGTTGGCTTTGGAGAAATTTTTTACGGTGGTTTCCCTAATGGGTGATGGGGGTGGGATGTGGAAGTCTAGGGTGATTAGCTTGTGGTCGGATCTAACCAATGAGGAATTGACCTCCAATGTGGAACACCAATAGCCCATGTTGGTAATGACCAGGTCCAGGATATGGCTGCCCCTGGCAAGAGTGTGGATAAGTTGATCCAAAGCATTGGAATTTATGAATTCCAGAAAACGTTGAGTAAAAGAATTGGTACATAGGTTCATAGGTTCATAGGTAAGTACTAGGCTATCTGCCAAGGGCATTTATAAGCCTAGCCAGAATGTGTTGGCTTTCGCCACCCCCTTAGATTAGTTCCCTGTGCCTCTGTCCAGCAGAGCCATTAGTTCCCTGCACCACTGTCCAGCAGAGCCAATGCATGTGATCCCCGGGGTAAATTTCCTGTTTCCCATCCACCCGTCAAGGTTTCTCTTGAAGAGTGTTAGTGAGGGGCTCTGCCTGATTTATATTGGAATCCTCTTCCAAAGCATGGGGAGTCTCTGGGAGAGGAATCTATTCCTCCAGTATGTCCTATTTATCATTGTGGTGAGGTTTATATCTCTAGAGCATGTGGCTCTCTGGGATTTGTTTTTTTTTTTAGGTGGAGCATGTCCATCAATTCTGGGTTGGACATGGCCTTGTATGTCAGGTAGAGATCACCTCTGAGTAAGCGGTATGCAACCAAGTACAGCTGGAGTTTCTTGATTCGGGCTGCATAGGGCATCTGTTTGAGGCCAGTAATCCTCTTGGTGAGGTACTTTTGTGGCCTTTCCAGCTGTTGCAGGTGTCTTGCAAGGTACATCCCAAAAGGGGCATTGTATTCTATGATGGGTCTAATGAGTGATGAAATTGTTGAAATTGATCATTTTTTGGGTAGTTTTGAGTAATTTTCCCAGTTGATGGTGGGGTAGTTGAAATTGCCCATTATAAGGGTGTTGGGTTGTACCCTAATATTTTCCAGTGTATCAAGAAATAAAGACTGGGAATCCTGGGGCCTGATGGGGGATCTGTAGCAAGTAATAATTTGTATTGTGGTCTTGCCCAGAGTTAGTTGCACTTGGATAATCTCGGATGCATTATGCTGAGCAACTAGCCTGGAGGTGTGGATATCCTTAATGAATATGGACACACCTCCGCCTTTAGTGTTTTGGTCCAGGTTAGGTAGCTGAAAGGTGCAGTATAAATTATAGCCTGGTAATGCAGAGGTGCTCTCTGGATCCTTGAACCAGGTCTCTGTCACTGCACAAATGTCGATATTCTCCATTTTAAGGAGTCCCTCGATTGAATGCATTTTGAGCTTTAGACTTCTAGCATTGAGTAGCATTACCCTCAGATTTTGCTTGCTTGTACCTGTTACAGTGGTGAATTTGTCATTTGAACCTTGCCTAATAAAGGCACTATAGGGGTGGCAAGAGCCTTAGCCAGTATCCGGAATTCCAAGGGTGAGAGGTGCAGGCCATCTCTGGCAAAGCATTGTGGTGTGTTGATCATGTCATCCCAGGCAGACAGATACTGGATCCCCTTAGAATGACACCAGAAGCTTAGCCAATTGGGGTGGAGCCTAGATGGCAGACTGAAAGCAGCACTTTTTAGAGCTCCATAAAATACTTTAAATAACAGGAAAATAATTATGTTTTTCTAGAAAAAAGTTAACATTCTTTATCTTCTTTACTACCATTATACTAATTTTGGAATACATTCTTCAAAAATTTCCTGTCAGACATATCTGGAGTTTAAAACTGGTCTTGGAAAATGAGTGGTTCAAAGAATTCTCATGCAGAAACTACTCTGAGGAAAGAAATCCAGTTGATGTCCTCTGCTCTACAGGAGTTATCTTTGAAAATGGACAGTTTCAAGGACAACTTAGAAAATTTAAGACAAAGTTGTCATAAACAAAGTGAAACCTTCAAAGAACTACTACAGCAACATCAAACCAAAATATTAAACATTGAAGAGTCTTTGTCTGATATAGATGGAAGGCTTAGAGAGGAGTTAATCCAGGGTGAATTTCTTCAGCAACAGAGTAAGTGGCTTACCAACAAGATGGATGATTTGGAAAATAGAGAAAGGAGATCAAATGTAACAATCTTTGGGTTACCTGAGAAGACTGAAGGTGATGATATTATTTCATTTCTAAATTCCTGGCTACCTGACTTCCTAGATTTAAAAGAAGGACTCTTATATGGTATAGAAAGATCTCATAGAGCTATTGGGAAACCTATTCCTTCATCTTCTACATCCACACCCAGATCTATTATAGTAAAATTCCTTTCTTATCTTGACAATGAACTAGTTCTTAAATGTGCTTGGAGGAAAAGCCCACTGAAGTATAATCAGAATCTAATCAGATTTGATAATGACTATTCCTCTAGAGTCCTAGAAATGAGGGCAAAAGCTTGGTCACTTGTGACGTTACTCAAGCAAAACAAAATAAAAGCCCAACTTACATATCCTGCAAAAATAAGTTTTTTTTTTCAAATGAAATGAGGACATTTAATGACATTGAGGAAGTAATTACTTTCATCGAAAACAATGACATAATGACAGTTCCAGAGGAGATGGATTGGTCTTCAACTACTTCACTGAAAAGATCCCCTGAGAAAAATACCTGGATTGATGTGAAGAAAAAAAGCAAAGAACTGATACAAAAAGTATTGCCTCCTCTGCTTCTCTCAAAGAATCAACTAAAACTAAAAGTCATTGCTAAAGGTAATATAGTATGTATTGTCCATTTAATTTCTCAAGTATTTTGCTAATTTCCTTTTACTATAGTCATTGCTTCATATATCTACTTTTGGTTTGTTTGTTACTTACACACAATAGACTGATAATAATCTAACTGGCACTGCTATTTAACACTAATTTGGGATGGGAAAGTGTATAAAAGTGATGTTTGGGAAAGATGCCTGATAACACATCCTATACATTGAACTGTAACAGTCAAACTACATAGAATGTTTTTGATTTCATTAAAGAAAACTATATCCTGCAACAAAAAAAAACATATATTTTCACTCCATCTTTGTTTCCCAACCTATTTTAACACCTCAGAATCACTCTAAGTGCATTATTTGTACTTTTAGTCTGTTTACCACAGCATGGCTACCGATGGGGCTTGATATGTCAACGTGATCTTCTTCTGCTTCAAGCCTTTCTCTTTCCCATAAAGCATTTCAAGTCTTCTTTCTATGACTCATGCCAGACATAAGGAAGTAACTGTGAATTCCCTGCCATTGACATATAATGGGAAATGTGTGACTCACTGTCAGTTTGTATTCCTTCTGTGATAGGCCTGCTTCTTTTCTGTTGTTAATCACCCTCATTTATGTTTAGATCAGAGCTTGCTTTACAGTATAATTTGCAGCAGCAGAGTTGTAGCTAAACTGGATGCCTTTGTTCCAAGTGTTTTTTTTATAATCCAAAATGAATTGACAGTCCACTCCTCCCACACTACTGCAGATGTGTGAAAACTGTCACTGCAACTGACAGTTCAGAATTGAAAGGATGAGAGTGCCATTTCAAATGTCTTCCCCTCTGCCTGCAGAATCATTTAGCTATTTACTTGGTTTGGCAGCATCAGAAAGACTTCAATAAACAAATGTTTGATTTCATTGTGTTGATTTTTTATTTCCCCCTATTTCTACAAGACATTATTATGTTAAAATTATTTTTGTTTGCCAGTCTCTGAGCAACATCAGTCTACTGACATCCTGTTTTTGTAATTTTCCTGAGATTTGCATCATCTCCACATATTTAAATGACTGCAAAACAGTACTTTGCAAACCTGTGTCTATGATGCTGACATAGTAAAAGAATGTACTGAAAACTCACTGTATTGTAGAGACCATGCAGTGAAGTTTATTTATTTATTTTTTTTACTGCTGGTGTGGGGGGGGGGGGTAACTGAATATTTTGTGAAAGTATCACTGGCATAATGCAAATAACTGATGCATTTTTGGAGGTTAATATGTTCTCTAATTCATCTTAAACTATTTAGCAATCCTCTATTCCTTTAACCAGATTAGTAAATTTGCTTTGGGGCACTCCCTGTCTTTGTGCACATTTCCAGTTTTACTGCTAAACTGGTCACATGTTGAGCTGTTAATTGGCAGCTAACACTACTCAGCCAAACACAGTTCTTCATATTTTTTACATGATGACGTTTGCTTTTGTCTCTTTAAAAAGAACAAAAGTGTGCAGTTTGCAATATACACCACTTAGGTGGGTTTACAACCTTCAGTAAATTAATGTTTGCAGCATCAAATTTGCATTGCACTAACTAAACTTGTCCAATATGGCAGTAAGCACATAGGATTGAAATGCTACTGTCAGTGTCGTGAGTACAGAATGACAATTTTGCCTACATAATTTTCATGTCTACCTTATTATAAGTCACTGTACCGGGCCGTACTGTATGGCCTTTTGGAATATTGCACATCTTAGTCCAAGTTCTAAATACTGCCACCAGAGATCAAAAACCACACTTCACAGCACTCTCCCCTTTGTGTAAATGTCTGCGGGCCCTACAAATTACTTAATAATACCTAAAATACATGTATCCCATTACACAAACCCCTTTGCCATCAACTTTGTGAGAGCTGCATCATCTAACGCTGTCTCACGCTGTGCATCAGACTTTAGTACATGGTCACACAAGTCACAATGTGTCAGGGTTACCAGCCATTATCATGTGCATAGGTGACAGGGATCACACTACACAACGGCTTGGACTATAAACACTGTTAGGAGGGCATAACTGCTACACAGGATTTTGAACATTGTGATGCCTGTGCCATGTCACCACACACTTGTTAATCAGGCTCATGTCTTAACAATTAATGGCTTTTCAAACATTGTCCAAGAGTGTCTATGGAAATTGGTTCCTGCTAGTTGCATATGCTCAGTGTTTTTTTTGGTTACAGCACCTACTTCATACATACACAGTGGGTTTGCAGAGTCTGATTATTTTCTTTACGTCTGTCCATGGCCTTATGAAATTCAGTGCCTACTACAACTAACATACTCTTTAAAGTAGAGTCTTTTGAATAAAAATAATTATGCAACTACATATATGACATTGTAATACACACATATAAAACTAATAATTCCACCATGCTTGAACAGCACTCTACATATCCTATGGGTGTGCCTGCATTTAGTGTGCCAAATTTTGGTTACAAGACTTTCAATGTGTTGTGTTTGCATTTTTACCTTAAATGAAGACAAGACACTTCTTCCTCTCTTTCAGTGGTATTTATTACACACATGTAAGAGCCTACTGGAAAGTACCAGGGAGACTCCCCAAACAAAGGAATGCATAAGCTTATATGCTGGTGATATTGCTGACAGTACAAAAATATAAACTAGACCAATTAAACTAGAACAAAAGACAATTAACCAATCAGTGGTTTACCCATAGGTTTTCTTTCTCTCTAGGCAGAGAAAGAAAATCAGATACACTTCCATATAAGGCACATTTCCTGCCATCTGACAGGCTCTTGTTTTTCATTACTTTTCCACTATTTACAGTTTACTTAATAGTTAATAGTTCAAATCAATACATACAGGTTCTCACATACTTAATCTCCTTTGAACACACGCTTTGACCATTCATATTCTACAATCCCCCATTTGATGCTATGTAAGCATCAACATTTAGTCTATCATACATTTGCCCTAAGTCTAATATAACCATGTGGCTAGTTCCTTCAACATTGTCACATATTTTAATTTCATCATCCATAACTGTAGGCATATAAAACTTTGGCACCTTTTTAGTAGTCTTGAAAGACATTAATTTCAAAATCAATGCTTTGATTAAAAACACAACAAGAAAAGCAATAAGAGCTAATACTGCAATTAATAGGATTAACTTTAAAAGTCCACCTCCCCATCCTGAAAACAGGTTAGTTAGCCATGCCCACATTGAGTTATCAGCCTCCTTGGCCTTAGAGAGTTCGGAGACTCTCTGAATGAGTTCAAGATGACTTTCAATTTCATGCTGATTGTCAGGAATAAATGTACAGCACTCCTCCTCAATTAAAGCACAAGTTCCACCTTTCACTGCTAGGGTGAAATCAAGAGCCATACGCTTTTGGAGGACTCCAGCTCTCATGGCAGTTAGTTCATCAGTCACTAGTTCTAAGGCAGAAAATGTGGCATTGCTTAATACCTCAAGCAATTTAGACAGTTTTCTCAGTTCCCAGATTGATTTTGCTGCTCTGTATGCTGGGATTATACCAGCCCATGATATGATGTCATCACCCAAGTCCATATGAGATAGTCCTTTAGTGCCAACATGAGCTAAGTCATGATGATAAATCCATGATGCATCGATTTGGCCTAATGGATTGGTAGGCTTTTTAACCTCTCACACATTCCGAATTTTCCCTTGGGGGTAAGGCAGATGTATGTTGGATGGCTGGAACTAGATAACCTAAGAAACAGCTACCAGACCTGTTCTCCAGTAGCCATTTATAGGCCCTTCTTCTGCATATAAAATAGTCTTGTACCAAGCTGGTAACATTTGAAGAGTGGTCACAGCCCATGGTTATGCCATGAAATATGGCAAGAAATACGATTTTACGACAATCAAATAATGAAGCATTTCTCAATATCGGCTGAATGGCATCAAATGAAAATCAACAGCCTGAGGCTAAGCGTTTTCCTTCTGTATAATTGCACTGGTATTGAATTGTCGTATTGCAGATACTTTGTCCCATTTTCCAAGTCAAGTGATGTTGAATTGAGTAATTCCGTCGGAAACAAAGAGTGCCATTGCGATAGAGAGAAAGTTGTGATGCAATAGATTTAATGGATGTAATGTTAGCAGTGTTGTCAAGTAGACTAGTCCATGTATCAATGATACTTAGTGGAGCCGCAGCCAATGACAATCCCCATGCATGGAGGGAATAGAAGTGCAGATCCAGCAGTTAGAGACATTGAATGTAGAAGCATAAACATATTTGATGGCTTGATAGGTGTTGAAAGGTGGGTGCCAAATGGCTCATTTGGCATGATGTGTCAATGGAGCAGGAAATAAAAATGTCCACAGCAAAAATAATAGTACAACAAGAATGACCACCAAAATGATTGTCCAGTATTTGTGTGGAAATGGTGGTTGAGTCTGTGTAGTGTCAGAAGTTTGGAGTTTTCCAAAAGGGTAAATATTAGGCATTGTCAGGTACTGGAATAGTTCTACTGCGAGTATGTGTAGCAATAGGAGGAGAATCTGGAGTTCAAAAAGGTAAAGGCTGTTGATCTTCAGACGACACAACATTTTTGACATGTAAAATGTGGATCCAAGTTGGAGATCCCTGCAGTCGCACAGCAGATGATGTAGTTAGAAGAATCAGGAAGGGCCCCCTTCCAGCGTGGCTGGAGCGCTGTTTTTCTAGAGAAAGATTTAACGTAGACCCAATCTCCTGGTTGCAAAGCGAATGCTAGAAAAGGATCAGGAAGATGTTGAGCAACTGCTACTTGTCGGTGGTGAAACTGTAAGAAAGAAACAAGAGATTTGCAATACAAAAAAACGTCATTGTCAAATGCATCATATTCAGAAAAAGGTGGTGGTGGTGTCATGGGCATGCGCAAAGGGTGACACATGAGTATTTTATGTGGAGAAAGACCCTTAGTAGGATGCAGTTGTGACTGCATAGAAAGTAAAGCTAGTGGTAAGGCCTGTATCCAAGTTAGGCCTGTTTCTGAAGGGACTTTAGCAAGTCTGGTTTTCAAAGTCTGGTTCATACGTTCAATAATACCTGATGCCTATGGTCTGTATGGACAATGAAATTTCATAGTAATGCCTAACATTGTACACAATGACTCAACTAACTTAGCAGTAAAATGTGTCCCCCGGTCGGAATATATTTGATAAGGAACACCAACATGAGGTATCAATTCATAACACAACTTTTTTGCAACTGAAATAGTATCATTCTTAGCACATGGGTAGGCTTCTAACCATCCCATAAAAATATCAACAATAGTCAAAATATATTTAAAAACGAGCACAAGGTGGAAGTTCAATAAAGTCCCATTGTAAGGCACAAAACAGTCCCATTAGTTTTGGCACAGGTTGAGCGGGAGACGAAGTGCCCTTTGAAATGTTATGCTGTAAACAAATGGAGCACATGCTCAAAAAATGTTGCACAGAAGCAGAAAGTCCTGGGGCAAACCAATCCTTCTGGATTTGTTTAATCAATGCTTGTACTCCGACATGAGCTAGCAAATGGTACACTTTTATAAGAGAATTTAACATGGATGTGGGGCAAATTAATCTGCCATCCAGGTGCTGCCAAATTGAATTGGAGCGTTGAAAACAATTATGGGCCATCCGTGTTTTTTTTCTGATTCCGATGCTTCAGTTTGTAAAGCTTTCAATACAGTAATGTCAAAAGTAAGTGTTTGTAAAATTGGCTGCAAAAATTTTCCCTGAACAGTATTCGAAAGAGCAGCCTGCTTGGCAGCCCAGTCAGCTAAATTATTTCCCTTAGCTATTAGGGAGTCGTTAGACTGGTGAGCTGCACCCTTGACAACAGCAATTTTGGAAGGTAATAATAAGTCCTGCAAGAGGTGATCGATATACAGGTAATTTTTTATTGGTTCCCCAGAGGATGTCAGAAACCCCCTTTCCTTCCATAGGATACCAAAATCATGAACAACACCATGGGTATAACGTGAATCAGTATAAACAGTAACAGATTTGTCTTTGGCCATTTTACATGCATGCAAAAGTGCCATTAATTCCCCGGCTTGTGAGGAAGTTTCCAGATGGTAATTGTCCAGTTTGCAAAGCCTGAGATGGCAAGAAGACTGACCATGCAGCCTGAAGTTCACCAAAAGTATTTTGTAAACAGGATCCATCCACAAAAAGAACTAAATCAGGATTAAGCAAAGGAACATCTTGCAAATCTAATCTAGGAGACAAAACAGTGTTAACTACAAGCATGCAGTCATGTGGTTCGCCCTCGTCACTAGTTGGAATTAATGAAGCAGGGTTTAGTGCTGGGCAACGTGTAATCTGAATAGCAGGATTACTTAATAAACTTAACTCATATTTAGTGAGGCGAGCATTAGAAAGATATTGAGTCTTTGTTTTTAAAAGTAATGCTTGTACCACATGAGGTACCGCTAATATAGTGTCATGCCCTAATGTCAATGGTGCTGCCATATCTATCAAAACAGCAGTGGCTGCTACTGAACATAAACAGGATGGGTAGCCAGAAGCAACAGGGTCTAACTGAGTACTGTAGTATGCTATAGGTCGATAACCTCCTGTGTGTGCTTGCGCCAGTAGGCCCAGGGCAGTTTTATTTCTTTCACAACAGAAGAAAACAAAGGGTTTAGAGTAATCTGGGTGCCCCAGGGCAGGTGGGTTGATCAATGCCATTTTAATAGCCTGAAAGGTGGTTTCATGTTCAGGGGACAAAGGCAGAGGGTCGTGACCACCTTTTTTAAGAGCTTTAACAGAAGAGCCGAAATCTCTGAAAAATTGGGCACCCACTGTCTACAATAACCTGCTAAGCCGAGGAATCCCCTGAGTTGTCTCTGAGTTACAGGGTGGGGAGCAGTCTGAATGGAGGTGATTCTGCTTGGAAGGATTTGACATGAACCTGTGGAAATGATATTGTACGTTTTCTTGAGCAAACTGCAATTTGGATTTATTTACCTTAAAACCTCATTCGGCTAAAAATCTTAGAACTAGAAGCAAGTCTTCTATACAAGACTGGGTATTTTGCGAAGCAAGAAGAATATCATCTACATAATGAACCAATACTGAACGTGGTGGTAATTGTAAATCCTGCAGTTGTCTATGCATCTCTCTGGAAAACAAGGTTGGAGATTCTACATACCCTTGAGGTAGTCGGGTCCAAGTGTACTGTTGGCCCTTATAAGTGAATGCAAATAAATACTAACTATCTGCATGTACTGGGATAGAAAAGAAAGCTGATGAAATATCTATAACCATAAAACAACGTGCTGTAGGTGGGATACAGCTCAAAATCGTAGCTGGGTTTGGTATGATTGGGAAAACAGGCAAGACAGCTTTATTGACTTCCAGCAAGTCTCGCACAAATCTGTAAGCTTGTTTACCAGGTTTCATTACCGGTAGAATTGGGGTATTACATGGACTTGTAGGTGCTAAAATTCCTTGTTGCACCAGGGCAGAAATGACGTGAGCAATACCAGATGTGGCCACTACCGTCAAAGGGTACTGTGGTACCCGAGGTAACTTTGCTCCAGGTTTTAAGGTGATTTTAACAGGAGTGGCTGAAATTAGAAATCCAACATCATTATCATGAGTGGTCCATAGATGAGAAGGTAATGAGGTTAAATGCTTATTCTTGTCGAGGTCAGACTGCATACACATTGTTTGCAGAGTGACGTTTTTATCTAAAGTAGCCAAAATACTATCTAGTTTGTCTGAAGGTACTAGTAAAAATACTCCTTCAGTGGTACAGAAGATAGTTGATCCCTTCTTACAGAGCAAATCGCTTCCCAATAAATTTAATGGTGCTGAGGGTCCTACTAAAAATGCATGATTGTCTTGCAGAGGCCCCAAAGTCACTGGGACTGGGATGGTTTCAGAATGTTCAATAGGAATGCCAGAGACACCTACCCCTCTGGTTATGTTATTAGAGAGGGGGACATTTATTGCTGCTTCACTGGCTAACATGGATTTGGATGCTCCAGTATCAATCAAGAAGGGGTATGGTTTATTTTTGACAAGTAACATAACATGTGGTCCATCTTGATCCACAGGCATGAAAGGCCACAACTGCTGTTGTCCTTGCTCAGGGAACCTTCATTGTGACGACTGCCGATTGGATGGAGTCCAGTTAGAATTCCACTTAGGTGACATATCAGTGGGTGTGGCAGGTTGCTCAGCCAGATACAGACATTCATTTCACCAGTGGTCTACTTGGTCGCAATTAAAACACTCCATTTGATTTTGGGGTGTGGCTGATCAATCTTCCTACCAGTTTTGTCTGTTATGGTTTCCAGCCCCTTGGCGTCCACCTCTCCCTCTTCTCCATCCATGTCCTCCCCATCCACTCTGCCCAAAGGCAGTCCACATCTGAATTTGCACTTTAACCAATTTCTCTTGTAAATCCTTTTTTTCCTGTGCTAAGTGGTCGGAGAGGTATTGCACTTGTGTAACTAATTTATGCAATCCAAGACTAGGCCAGTTTAAACACACTTCGTTTAACTTATCTCGTACTTGTGGGTGTGACCCATCTATGAAAGCAGCCAACAATCCACTTTGTGCCGGCCCTTCGGTGGGTTTGGGGTACCCAGAATAAGCCTCAAAGGCTTCAGTGAGACGATTTAAATACTCGTCCATTGGTTCGTCTTCTTTTTGAAGTATTGACTTGATTTTGGACAAGTTGGGTGTGGGTGGAACTATTATTGTGATAGCACCTACTAAATGCTGTCTACCCGCTTTGAACCCATTATCTCCATGTAAGTCATGTTTCGGAATCAGAGTAGGGACATTGGCATGGTCCCAAATCGGTTTCATCAGATCAGCTGGTATGGCATACTGAAGAACTGCCTTAACTTCTTCTATCGTAGGATTTTGTAAACAAATATGTCCTGCCAGCACATGCCGGAATTTAGCTGGGTTAGTATGAATGGGTGGTAACAATTTAGTAATGGCTTGAAAATCAACCACCGACCACGCCTTAGGTACTACAATGGTCGGTGATTCCTGTACACTTCTAGCATGAGCTGGGTTAGGTACCTCCCTCAGAGGTAACAATCTGTCGTCATCTGACGACTCTGACCCTGAATCTGGATTAAATTTATCTGGTCCAAAATACCCATCCCCGCTGTCCATTACAGCGGGGAACTGAGCAAAAAGCCTTTGTCGGTGTAAATGTTTTCACTTTACCTTTATAGTAGGGTTTAGCCTTAAAATACATTACAGCTTTTGCTTTTTTATGAGTCTTACTACGAGTTTTCGGTCCCTTTTTTCTATTGCTTGTGTCTGGATCTGAGTCACTGGAGTGACTCTGCACTGCTCGTTCTCTTTCTCTAGGGGTGGGGTCTTTAGTGGTGGAATCTGGCTGCTGTGCTTCCGTTCCTTGTTGAGCAAGGGGGGGCTGATACTGCGGGGGTGTAACTGGTGGTGTAGTTGGTGGTGGGCGGAGCCAAGCATTATCGTCTTCTGATGATTCAATTATCTGTAATTTAGCTAATTCCTTCACAGGATAAAGCCCCTTAAAGGGTGGGTCCTTGAAACATTTACCGTTTACTATATGTAAGTTATTAGCAGTTTGTTGTAATTCCCTCAGTTGCTCTTTTAATTTCTGCTGATTATCCTTTAAACTACTAATAACCGAATCCTTTTCTCTTTCTTTCTCCTCTGTCATCCAATCATTAAATGCTGCCCAGCACAACTCTGGTATTCTTCTCCCTTTTCTTCTTAATTTCCCTTGGAGATTTAGCAAAATATTTTTATTAAAACTACCATTCTCTGGAAAAGCAAGTTTACCATCATCCTCAGTGAGGGCGACCCACTGACTTATAAACATACAACCATCCCGGGACACATGAAAAAACATATAACCAGCTGGTGTACCTCTTTCTGGCTCTTTTATGGTTCCCACACTCGTTCCCATTTTCACACGATAAGTTATTCTGTATTTTACAGAGGTAACTATGACATTTTGTAAACATTGTTTTCCCCATTCTCTATCTCCTTTCACTCTTATGTCGCCAGTGTTTCGTTTTATCCCACTCTCATACTGCACAATCAATAGCAGAGAGAAAAGAAAAAAAAATACATGCCACTACCTCAAACAACTGAATGAGAGGAATTATTACATTTCTATAAAATTATCAATACCAAATTTGTGAAGCAGAAAAGTACAGGAAATGAAAGAAACACTGCCAGAACAGAAAATTCTGTCATGGGCCCTTTTACTAGCAGTACTTCGTTCAATCCCCAACTACCGCAGCCATTGTCAGTTCAGATCCGAGTAAATGGCACCAATTGTTGTGTTTGCATTTTTACCTTAAATCAAGACAAGACACTTCTTTGTCTCTTTCAGTGGTATTTATTACACATGTGTGGGAGCCTACTGGAAAGTACCAGGGAGATGCCACGAACAAAGGAATGCATAAGTTTATATGCTGGTGATATTGCTGACAGTACAAAAATATAAACTAGACCAATTAAAATAGAACAAAAGACAATTAACCAATCAGTGGTTTACCCGTAGGCTTGAAGCAGTTCACATTACTACATCTCTAGGCAGAGAAAGAAAATCGGATACACTTCCATATAAGGCACATTTCCTGCCATCTGACAGGCTCTTGTTTTTCAGTACTTTTCCACTATTCGCAGTTTACTTAATAGTTCATAGTTCAAATCAATACATACTGGTTCTCACATACTCAATCTCCTTTGAACACATGCTTTGACCATTCATATTCTACAAATACCATTAACTTTGTTCATGAATGTTTGCTATAAGACATAGTAATTCATCTACAGCACATCCACTAATTAGTAGCATTGACCACCCACTGCTTCTCATTTGTGTTACTAGCAGTGTGTCCACCCATTAATGTATTTCCCTTCCCTTAGCACATCAAACATTCTTAATAGTCTCACACCACCATGACTTCATCAACAGACCATAACCATTGCGTTTCCCTTTACTTTACAATACCCAACATAACTTGTTACACCACCACTCACATCAAGTTACCAGACAATGACCATTGCAACTGTTAAGTGTTTCTATTACACCATCACAAAACTTAATCAGCTGACTGCCACTGAACCCTCCGAATCCCTCACCTTTGCAAGTGCATCATGGAACAGGCACAGTTTCAATGACCATACCCGTCATGGGTCACAGTCTCAGTGTCCATCATCCTAGGTACAGCATGCCTCTGCAGTGTTCCTGTCCAGAAATGTGCAGTGAGCTGATACCTGTTCTAGCTGGTATTCCTGACTGCTGTTATCTCTATACATTTTATCTTTGCACTATAAATACGTGTAATACGGCAACCTAGAAGCAATGGCACACTTACAGCAAGCTAATTCCATTACCATCAAGAAATAAAAAAAGTATAACACACTATCAAGACATTTTCGTTCATCAACCAGTAGACTATAGTTTGCCTTTCAAACTTGCTTATGAGCGGTCACCGGTGCTTCAATGCCTATCGATATTAACTTCATCACACTTACCTCGGCTGTAAAATGTCATCTGCAAAATATTTACCATGCCTACTCTGCCAGTACTTTCACTTCATTCAGGTTATATTTCTTCAGTTGACATCTACACATTCACATCACCTGTAATGAACATCAGTAACACATATTGTTAGGTTACAGATATAAACAAGTATGTATTTATGTGAAAGCGCTTACCTGATGCATGCAAATTAAAATCAGAACGTATTTTACATAACCGGAGTATCACTTATTTTACATACTTTCTTATAAAGGATTTGTTGTGGTGCTGTGGTTGCCTCTTAGCCATTTTATTTGGACTTCTTTTATGTATGACTTAATGCTTACTTCTTGCATACTACAAAATATCACACGTCATACACACCTTTGCTATCACCGAGGTAATTCTGGCATCCATGTCAAATACGATTTCCATTGTCAGTTGGATGTTATTCTCCAGCAATGTCCAGGACAGTTAATTTGCATTACAGGAAAATAGATCGCACAACTTTCAGATCAGTTTTTCTCAATCACCAGCACTCGTACATGAGTGAGAACCATAGGAAAAAATTACACAATTATATAAATACACACACTTTACATGGTTCAGCTGTTGATCTGTATTTATTAATACCCCCTCAGACAACTCATTTTCAGCTACTGCACACTGACATGTCACCACAAATGTCACAACTTGGCATACAGTTAAGACGACTCCCTATATTGTCAACCATGACAACCATGGTCAAAGTGATACAAGCAAACACCCTAAATACTTGCTGGAAACCAAGACTAACATCAGCTGCTACAGTGCATGTCATACAAATTGAATGTCTCATCCCATCCAACAGCTTCATTAAACTTTTTTAAATGAGTTATTAGCTTCTGTAACCATGTAAACATGACTGTCTCACTTTCAAAGGACATATAAACCTTGAGGGACTTGACCATTTCCCAAATTGTCACTAGTAATGTTTCTACCTGCATTGCACTGTACTGATGATGCTATTCAGACTGGTCACTGCTGTCCAAGTCTTGCAGACTGACACTGTTTCTCACATAATATTTAAACTTTGCACTGCCTAAACTTTTGTGCATGTAACAGATATGGTATGGCCCATCCCATCCAACAGCTACATTACACTATCATGAATGAGTTAACATCAGCTTCTGTAACTGATTAAACATGACTGTCTCACTTTCTAAAGAAATATGAAGCTTCAGGGACTGCACCATTTGTCAATTGTCCACTAGTAATGCTTCTACCTCCATTTTTTCCAGTACTGAGTGACAGTAATCAGATTGGTCGCTGCTGTTAAAGACTCACAGACTATCTGACACTTTCTGTCTTACTATAAAACAATTGCACTGCTAAAAATTTTAGCTTCTTTGACATACACACATGACAGGCAACTTCTCCTTAATTTATACTGGACTCAGCTTAGCAAATAGTCTGAACTATAACTTTTTTATGTGTACTTCACTATTTAATGCCGAAGCAGGACTGAAACTGTGCAATCACAGTATTTTTCTCTGGTCGCTCATATCTAGCTATGTTTCCGGGCAGCTCTGGTACTTGCATTGGATCCACACTCAGACTACCTGTCTTGGCAGACACTATGTTCATCATGAGGTCATAGATGTAGTCATACTTCCTACCTTCAAATATAGGCTTTGCTATCCACTCCTGCTTGGCCTTGGGGTACACTATTCTGTATCTCTTTTCACCAACCGGCCCGGAGTGACTAGAGGGGCATCTAATAACTGCATGCTCCCTATTTTGATTTGCATTGTGGTCCAAGCAGGACTGAACCCTGTGGTACTCCACTTGTCACTGGTCTGAAGTCTTATTTGGAGTCTGCTACTTTCACAGTGTGGGTTCTATCAGTTAGCCAGTTGGCAGCCCATCTTGTGACATAGGGATTTATATCTAGTTTAGTGAGTTTATCTATAATTCCAGAGTGGGGGATGTTGTCGAACACCTTGACGAGATCTAGATAGGCTGTGTGAACCTCTTTACCCTCATCTATGGTTTTGGTGACTGCTTCAAAGAAGTCTATCAGGTTTAGGAGACATGAGCTGCCTTTTACAAACCCGAACTGTGTGGGGTCCAGAGTTTGGAGATCTCCAATGTCTTTGTTTATGAGTTCCATGATGATACGTTCCATGGGCTTGCAAACCAGGCTCATCAGGCTAATAGGGCAGTAGTTCTCGGGGTCTGTTGTGGCCCCCCTCTTTGTGAAGTGGGATAACCATTGTGGTGCGCCATTCAATGGGCACAAAGCCTGAGGTGAGGCTATGATTGAACATGGTACTTAGGTGGGGTGCCAGTTCATTCTGTAGTTCATGTAGAAGGCAGCCTGGGATGTTGTCAGGTCCCATGGATGCTGTGTTCTTGGATTTGAAGAGTGAGGTTTTTACCTGTACAGCCGTGATTACAGGAACCTTGCATTCTTCTGATATAAAGATGGGCCCTTTAGGGGGTGAGAGGGGGGTAAAGTTAGCACTGAACCTATCTGCCAGGATGTTGGCAATATCAGTTGGTTCTGTATATTTAGTGCCATTGTGCTGTAACTCAGAGCAGATCTGAGTGTTGCCATTGAGGATCTTGACATAGCAATAGAATGCTTTGTGGTTGTCTTTAGAATCAGTGGCAATTTTCATAACTAGCTTTGGAGGATTTTATGAGGGATCTCAGCTTCTTACTGAGGCTGACCAGGGATTTACTCTTTTTTGCAACAGTTTCTTTCTTCTCTTGTAGAGTTTGTTTGTGGCAGACGACCACCAGATTGGCTTCTTTTTTGGAGGATAGCATATTGGTTCTATTAGGAATAGCACGATCCATGCACTCGTGTAAGTGCTTATAAGGTGCATTTGTGTAGGATTCAGCAGTCGTACCTCTATTGTCCATCTGCATGGGTGTCGTGAAGTTTGTCACTTCTGTCTTAAGAAGGGTGAAGTTGGCTTTGGAGAAATTTTTTACAGTTGTTTTCCTAATGGGCGGTGGGAGCGGGATGTGGATGTCTAGGTTCTTCTTTTTTAATTTTTTCTTTTCATTATATGAACGGTTGTCCCTAAACAGATATTTCAAGTTCATCTTTCTAGTGAAAATTTTAAATTCAGTTAAACAAGTACAAACATCCTCCTTCCTAGATGGTACAAATTTTCTTCCCTTCATCAAAAGTGAAAAAAGTTCCTTAGTTCAATACCTGCATAGCTGAAAAGATTAAACCCCGGTATGTGTGTAGGACTCCCCAGAATGAAGTAGTAATCTCATTTGCTTCACTCACTCTTGTATTATCACAAGTAGGAATATCTAGTGGTAACTGTTCTTCCTCCATTGTTTCTGATTCCTGTAAGTGTTCACCCTTCTCACTGCATGTTTTCCAAAAAAAAAAAATGTTATCATTCCTAAAATTGTTTTTATTTTGAAGTCCTTCGGACCTCCTTAGAGGGGGATATTCTTGGTCATATATAGTACCCCTACCACCTTCCCTTTGAGTAGAGTCTGGCCTAGTGTTATAGTTGTCAACCCTCTGGTTGCCTACATTGCCCCCACTTCAGTGTAAGCTTTGGGCAAAGGGTAAGCTAAATTATTAGTGTATTCAAATTCGTCCCTCACCAACTTCCTCTTTTTACTTTCTATGTTGCTCCCCACATCATGTTCAACCTTGTCAAACACTCTTTTATATTTGCCCAAAAAATTATTAAAATTATCATTCAAAATAATTTACAGAATGAGAGATATGACTGAGGTCTCAGATGACATGTCTGAGGAATATAGATGTTCCAAACCATAAGGAGTTTTTTACCTCCAATTAGGACGATGCCTCAGTACAAAGAAAAAATGATGGACTTCAATACTTGGCTTAGTTTCTGGTGTCATTGTAAGGGGATACAGTATCTGTGAGTCTGGGATAACATGACTGACCGACCTTGATGCTTTGCCAGAGATTGTCTTCATCTGTCACCCCTGGGATTTCCTCTACTGGCCAAGGCTCTTGCTACCCCCATAGTGCCTTTTTAGGCAGTGTCTCAAGGATATAATTCCTGATGTAAAAACTCCATCTAAAAACAACATCAAGGTTATGCTGTTAAATGCTTGGAGTATTAATATGACA
>NC_056737.1:1189454011-1189526511 GCF_019279795.1 Protopterus annectens
TTAATTGGGATAATAATCAAATTAAATATTTGGGAGTTGCTATAACATCATGTAGTAAAGAACTAACATCAGTAAATTACACAAGTATAACTAATAAGATTACACAACTAATTTCAAGTTGGAATAAACTATTATTCGCTATGGAAGATAGGCTTATACTAATAAAATTATAGTGTTACCAAAAATTTTGTTTTGTATTCAGCATTTAATCTTATCTCCTAATAAAAATGCTTTATTTAAGAAATAAATTCTGTGTTACCTAAATTTTTATGGTTCCATAATAAACCTAGCATTTCATTAGAATGGCATATAAAAGCAGGGAGGACAGTGGCATTAGCTCCCCTAATTTTGATTTGTATATAAAAGCAGGTAGTATTCAAATTATAGTTCAATGGTTAAATAACTCATGATTCTAAATGGAAGTTAATCCTAAAAAAAATATTACTAAATGATCCACATGTACAAATTATGCATAATATATTGTATAACAAATTAAAAGACTACTCTTTGAGTAGTGAAAACAAATGCATGTATGTCCCTTTGACTAATTATATTTTATCAACATTTAAGATATATCTAAACAATAATTATAAAATAAAGGAAAACTTGTTTTCTTACTATTCCTCATAGCATTCACCATAGATTTTTTAACAACTCATAACCTAAGAAAAATGCTAGATTATAAAGATAGTAGTTTGACATTTTGGCATCAGTTCATAAATGGTAATAAAACATATTCAGCAGAATATTTATTAGCCAGATATAATTTAAATCATAAAAATTTAAGTCTGCAAAGCTGTAGAGATTTTTTAAATGATAAATTAAAAATGTCTTTAGACTGTCTTGTAAAGAGTGCTCCAAAAATATTAGAATATTTACTTAACATCAATAGTAATATGAATAAAGATAAGTCATATTCATGAAAACTACATAGGATGTTAAAAATGGATTGTTCCTTTGCAGAAATAAAATTTTGGGATTACTCTACAAGAATTAATAATGAAAAGTTTTCTGACAGAAATAAAAAAAAACATTACTTAAATCTATAAACAAAACATCTTGGAGTTATTTACTTGAAAACATAGGGGTTGGCTCACTGAGCCTATAGCTTTGTATTTACAAACCATTCTATCCCCTTATTTAAAGTGTGTAAAAGTTACATTAAGGATACTGCAGATGTTGTAACTCAATTGATTGTATGGTATAATAATTGTGATTTTATTAAATTTATAATGGTGGTGATGGATATTAAATCCCTTTTCACCGTTATACCTAACTCATATGGGATATCAGCAATCAGGAAGCTATTATTGGAGAATGGTAAATTAACATGCTGTGAAATCGAGACTATATGTGAGCTCCTGGAAGTAGTCCTGGAGAATAACATTTTTGTATTTAATAATAAATATTACCATCAGACATCTGGGGTTGTGATGGGCATTTCTGTGGCTAGCACCTATGCCACTTTAGTTTTGAATAATTGGGAGAGTGATACTATATTTAATACCTTTATACACCTATCAAATAAGGTCTGTTTCCTTAGACATTTTGTGGATGATGTGTTTGTCATTTGGAATGGTACTAGTGATGAATTAAATCAGTATGTTGAATTTTTGAACAACAGTACTGACTTTTTAAAAATTTCTCTGGTTTATTCTCATGAAAAAAATCAACTTTTTGGATGTTACCTTACAGCATGTTGGCATTGATATACATACTTCGGTGTATAAAAAAACAGTACATGACAATAAATATTTACATAAGAAAAGCATGCATCCTCCCCATGTCTTTAGGAGAATAGTCAGGTCCTAGATGATACATTTGAGTAGGTTGAATACTAATATCATCATCTACCAACAAGTTAGGGAGATGATGCAACAATTTTTGGAAAGGGGTTATGATGCTGATATGTTGTCTAAATCTTACAATGAAGTCACATCATTAAGAGATAATGTGGCTAGTCCATATTTTACTACTGGAATAAGACGTCTTGAGATACCTGAATCTAATGACCATGATGGTACTCATACTTCTTTAAGATATGTAATGACTTATAGTAGAAGTACCCCACAGATTAAGAAAATTATATCTGATGACTTTGAAATACTGGGAGCTTTACCAGATACCAGAATTAAAGCAATCTCTTAATGATACCCCAAAATTTGCATATAGGAATTGTACTAACTTGAAGCAACAACTGTGCTATAAAGACATTAAGGAAAATCTTAATTTAGTGAAAGGAAATAAAAATCGGACATATCCATGCCATACCTCTCAACCTCATAGAGCAAGAAATCTGGACAAAGCCAAAAATGAAAGTGGGACAAAGGCCCCAAAATAGGGACAATTTTTAAATATTGCTCTTGCAAACTTAGAAAGTTGATAGAATAACAGGTTTTGCATTAGCATGAATTTTCTGTAGGGTATAAAGTGTGAAACTCAAATGTCTTTCATTATTTTCTAACTTCAGTCTTTAATTATTTGTCACTAATCTGCTGTGAAAACACAATTTTATGAAAAACAGACCAAAAATATGAGACAAAAAATCTGGACATTCCGCTAGAATCTGTACAGTTGAGATGTATGATCCATGCCATAACTGCTGTCATTGTAATTATATTAGTAGAGATTTTAGTTACACTCATCCTAGAACTGGCAAGAAATTTGAATTCAGATGTATTGCCACCTGCAATTTGACAAATATAGTCTACCTGGCAACATGCAAACAATGTACTATTTTTAACATAATTCTGACATCAGACGCAATATATTGTTGAACACCTTAGCGAAACACTTACGTGAAACTGACCCATCACACTCTTCCATGTTTAGGGTCATTGACTTTGTTGGCAAAGTGATAAGGAGAGGTGATATAAATAAAAAAATTGGAAATGAAAGACTGCAAATGGATATTGATATTATGTGCAGATCAGAAACCTGGTTTGAATCAGATGGTATCTTTGAAGCCTATACTTAAACATAGGCAAACCTGCTTAAAGTAAAACAGTAGGGGATGTGTGTGTGTGTGTGTGTGTGTGTGTGTGTGTGTGTGTGTGTGTGTGTATATATATATATATATATATATATATATATATATATATATACACACATATATAAAATATGTTTTTTAGAAGCTTTTTACATATGTATATAGCTAAATTATTATTTTTACTATATGAAGTATTATATGGATGATGAGTTTGCATATGTATTTTTATTCAAGTATTTCTTTATATATGTGAAAATATTCTTTTGTTTATATACGTGAAGAATTTTTATAATGTGTCTTTAAGTTAATTAGGTACTGCATTTGATTGGCTGTGATTTATTTAAATATGTTTTAGGAGGATATGATGTTAACACTGATGAAGGGTTTATGACCTGAAAGTTTTGTTTTATTAAACTGCTTATGTTACTCAATTCATAAGGTTGCAATAATAAAGTACCAAATGTTAATTGTTGGAGATGTGGTGAGAATATGGAAGCAGACTAGCTATATATGATGCTGGAATGTAAAATAGTATCTCCATTATGGAAGGAATTAAAAATAATTTGCAAGTGGTCAGATAAATGTATAATAAATTCATAAATGTTATTTAATGCTCCATTTCCAGGAGTTATTCCAAGATCTCAAGTGTTGCTTTTATGGTCAGTTGTAGTGATTGCAAGGAAATTATTGCTTTAAATTGGAACTGTAATAATATTATATTGTTCTCTGAATTCATAAAGTTAGCAAAAAGTGTATGCAAAAAAAAATTGTTATCCATAAATATGAGAGTACCTAATATCACACATCGATAGGACGCATGGAAAATGTTGAGTGGTTTACTTGAAAATACTAATAATATTTGTATTAATTTCTAACAAAAACTTTGATATGGACAATTGTAAATAGTTTCTATTTGTTATTTTTTAAATAATATATTTGTTTTGATATATTGTGATTGTTGTTAAAAAAATTGAATAAAAAATTAAAAAAAAATTGTTCAACTTCACTTTAAAAACTAAAACTTAATCATGTGATTAGCAATAGCCAGTCATAATCAGCAAGTAAAATTTGGATGCAAAAAAGTTTAAAGTAATAAAACTATATGGTGTGTATAGCACTGTATACATATAAACCTATCTATAGTTAATACTCCAGAGATTTTAGTTTCAAGACTGGTGATATGTAAACATTGCCAGTGATTCCTGGAAACTTTGTGACATTAAGTCTGAGTTGCCACAACAGTTGTTCTCACTCAAGTCTGCATTTCCAGTGATATGTTTCCTAATTACAAACAAGGCAAACTTCTTGTAATTTGGACAAATAAAGGAATGCTTAAATACTGCACTGTTAACATTTCCCTTCTTTATCTCTGCAGCATGCTTATAAATCCTTTAAGGGAATGCTCTGTTTTCCCAACATAGTATGCATCACAAGAAAGATATTTTGCAAGTTATAACACTGCTCTGGTGTTACAGCTGCACGTACCAGGACAAGAAATAGTCCTCTGATAGTTTTTAACTAATTCATTTGCTGTGTTCTAAATACGCATACATTGTCTATGCATCCCACATTTGGACTTTCTTCCATTGCAAGTGATAGAAATATCTGCAAAACTACACATCTTCAGACCAAGCCAAATGAGTCAACACAGTTACAGATACAAAATGAATTTATTTATTAAAACAAGAAAGAGTTGTTCTTTTCACAAGAAAAAAATTACTTTTCTCTGGTGCCTCGGCTACCAAAAGCCTTTACAGATTACATCACATTCCTACTCCCTAAGCATTTATATGCACACATTGTAATCATTAAACAATTAATCAATAAAATTACCTCTAAAACAATTAACTAGTGCTGCCTACTATTAAAGGCACACTATACAAAATATAGCAAAAAGAGACGTCCAACAGGCTAGGGAACAAACTTTTTATTAAAACAAAAAATGGTAAGCGCTTTCACGGTCACCCGCTTCTTCAGACCACAATGTAAAACCAAAACTAACAGAATTAAATACATCACTAAAACCAATCATAAGTAAAAAAAAAAAAATAATTATACAAATAGTGCAGTAAGCTTTTCTTTTTGAGTGCTGGTTTTAAAGAGACAGCACTATTTAAACCAGGAGGAGTATTAGCTTTAAAATCAATTATCCACCTCATTTCCTCATATTCAGTGTCATTCATCATATCGCCTTCCCTTATATTACAATTGACTATCTGTATAACCAAAAACTTGAAACAGTGCAAATCACCCATCTCTTGAACATATTTAGCTAGTGCATTGGTTAGCTTCATATTTCGGACATCATTTAAATACTCTATCACCCTTTCTTTTAAGGTCCTATTACTTTTTCCAACATAAAAACATTCACAGAGACAAACTTTTGCCATATAAATAATGTTCTTGGTTAAACAATCAGCATAGAATACAAATTCGAGAGGACATAGTGTCCTGGGATGCATTAAAACATTTGGGGGCCATATGTACTTACAGATTTTACAGGACCTACATGCAAATGTACCTTTACATTCTGAGACCAAGGAAGGCATCCATGTTTGTTTGTAGCATAGCCTTTGTTTCAGGGACTTATTATTCCTAAAAGGAAAATGGGGCTGATTGCCATTTACTTTGTGTACCTCTGGATCAGTCTACAAAATAGGCCAATTCTTCTTAATAATATCACAAATCCTACTTACATCACTAGAATATGACCCTACTAGTATTCTCTACTAAATTACTCTGCCTATTGCCTACTTATTGTTCACATTTATTCGAGAAGTAAGGTTGAACATTAATACTTTCATTGCTTCTAGCATTTGTAATAGCTCTTTCTATACATCCTATTCTATACCTTCTTTTCAGTAAATCTAATCGAAGCATCTCAAGTGCTTTCTCTATCTCTCCAAACTCTGTATGCAATCTCATGCACCTCAGTACTTGATTCTTAATAATATTTCTCTTTATATGTCTCAGATGCACACTAGTACTGTGCAATAAGTTATTCTTTCTACAGGGCTTTCTAAATGCTCTAGTGGATAGATAACCTATTTCATTCTTCCTAATAATTGTATCCAGATAGTCTATACTGCTACCTGAAGAATGTCTGGTGAATGTAAGATAGGATGTTGTGCTCTCTAAGTAGCTCTTAAATTCACAGAGGGATCCCTCAGGGCCAGGCCACACAAAAAAATGTCATTCACAAACCATTTATAAAACTTGACAAATGACTTATAATACTCATTGGCAAACACAGATTGCTTTTCCCAGTGCACCAACACTGTATTTGCATATGTGTTGGCACACACTGTCCCCATTGCAACTCCTACTTTTTGAAAAAGTATTCTGTCTCAAATAAAAACACATTATTCTGTAAGACAAGTTTGAGGAGAGTACATATGGTTTGTGTTTTAGAATTTGAAATTGTACCTTCAGATACAAGAAATGATCTTACTCTATCAATACCATCATCATTGAGGATGACGGTAAATAATGAGTTAACATCCAAGGTGACAAGCACAATTTCATCCAACTGAGAATAGCTAAGCGACCATTCATATAGATCCTGGAGGAAGGAAAACTCCCTATTGAGTCCTCTGGGATGTAATCTTTCATATTTTAAAATAAGTATAGCTTCCTTTCTTCTTAAATAATCTTTAACACCTACAGGGGTGGAAAACTCATCCTGTATCTGTTCCAGGACTTTCACCTGCAAACCTTGGGGGTCTCCATTATGATATTCATTAAAGTGCACTGCTACAGGGCTATATAACTTATTTTTCCAAATATCCCTCACATGTTCTTTTAATCTAGCAGCAAAACGTCTCTTACTTTCGCTAATGTAAAATAATTCACATGGACATTTTAAATGATAAATGATTGCCTCAGTACTGCAACTAAAATTAGATTTTACTTATTTTTTTCCCATTAATATTCTGAAAACTATTAACTATATACTGGCATATTGTGCAATTTCCACATGGAACGGTCCCTTTATTAATAAGTGTTTTATTCCTTATACCACTTGGTCTCTCATATTTCTCATGTACCAAAATATCCTTCAGGCTTCTGCCCCTTTTGTATGAAAACTCGACCTAACATTTTTAGGAAAGTTTTTTTTCTTTTTGAATAAAAGACCAATAAAATCTGACTATTCTTTCCAGTCTTTCAGAAAAAGCTGTATATTTAGACACAAAGTATAGATTTTCCCATGCCTCCATTAATGTCCTATATCCAAGGAAATAGTCATCATTTTTGTTTTCACAAGATTACACTTCTGGTGAAAAGGATTATAGCTGGTGTAGTCGAGGCAAGTATTAGAAAAGATTGTTTACTGATAGAAGCAAGATTGAAAACAATGAGGCACACTGTCTTTTGAGATTAACACATGCCAGTAATAAATACTATTTAGTCTCTCAAATATATTTTTTTTATTTTCAATTAAAATAACATTTACATAATATTTTTAAATATCATTTTAAACAACTATATACAATATTTACAATAGCCTGACTTTCAATTATATACACTGTATGTTATTAAATATAGAATTAACAGATCAGTTATCAGAGATATAATACTGATTATTGCAAAGTGTCCAACAAATATATAACTTTCTTCCAAGGATTATTTACCAATGGCCTGGGATAGATTCGTAGTTCTTTGATTTTTATTTCCATCAATGCAGTTGTCTTCAGTAAAGGGTAGAATTCTTCCAAGGTCGGGGGTGTATTTGAATTCCACCTTCTGGTTACGCATTTCCTAGATATAGCAAGTATTGCCCATAACAAATACATATTTGTCTTATTCAGGAAGGGACCTTCATTTACATTTAGAATTATCAATACTTTAGTTAAGGTAAAGGATTCATTAAATAAAGCTTGTAAAAAATGATTGATTCCATTCCAATATGATTTAATGTCATTACATTCATAAAAAATATGAATCCAGTCTGCTTTATTTGACTTTTCACACCTTCAGCGAAAAACATTTGTAGTAGTACTGATCTTTTTAATTCTATCTGGTGTTAAAAATGCTCTATGTAAGTATTTCCAGTTAAATATTTTCCAGTACTGTGAGTTAGAGGTGTGATTAACTGATAGTAAGATGTTAGTTTTAATTTCTTCTGTTAACTGCAATGACTGACCTTTTGTTAAGAACTGCCAGTATGATGGCTTGGGAATTGTTTTATATGTTATTAACTCTTTATATAGATTTGAAATGGAATTTTTCTTTTCACAACTATTATATATAAATTCATACAGAAAACTTATTAGATTTGGAATATCTTTAAATGAGGAATTATTAATTAATCTGCGTAAATCTTGAGTGTACATTAGAATGCTTTGTAAGGTTAACCAGTCCTGTGTTGGAATATTCTAAGCAGTTTTTATCATATGTATATCTAAAACATTTAATTTATTTACACATTGAAACCAGCATAAGAATCCATTTTTGTACCCAGGAGGTTATTGTTTCCCTATATATTTTGTGAGGAAAGTTCTTAGTAATGGTAAATGGGATTAAAAGGTCAAACCAAAGTTTTAGATCTATGCTTGCATTGATAAGTTTCCTAAAGGAATTGATGTAATGATTAATCAGTGTTGTTTTAGAAGGTTTTGTTATATTATATTGTATACATATGCATAGTATGTACCAGGGTTTGTTTGATTTGTCTACTATTATTTTTTTAACAGATTAAATCCATTTGTTAATATAGCCATTGTTAATTCCTTCCAGTTGGCAAAATAATTTGGGTTTATCCAGTCTATTGTAGTTTTAAGCACAGATGCTTTTGTATATGTTTCTATTTCTGGGAAGTTCAATCCTCCTTGTTTCCAGGGTCTAATGTGATGAGTTCGAGCAACTCTATTCTTTTTGGGATACCATAAAAATTTTAATAAACATGAGTTTATTTCTTTAAGAATGCATCTTTCAGGAATTAACTGTATTGCAAATGCTACATATAGTATTTTTGGCAATAAGACCATTTTTATTAATTGCAATCTGTCTTCAAAAGTTAATATAATTTTTTTCCACTTTTCTATATTTTTTATTGTTTCAATAATGTTTTTTATAATTTGTTAATATTGTTTCATTTATATTTTTGCATAACACTATTCCTAAATAATTTAGTGTATGTTCTTGTTTTCCTATGATGGATTTATCTGTAATTTGTAGTTCTTTTTTCTTATTTAAAAATAGAAATTTTGATTTTGATCTATTAAAGTGTGGACCTGAAATATTATAAAATGTATCCATTACTTCTTCTAGCTCTCCTAATGATTCTCTGGAGTTTGATAAGGTTAATAAAATATTATCAACAAAAAGTATTATTTTAGATATGTACTGGTCATAGACTTATATTCCTTTTTTTCTTGGATTATTGTGTATTATTTCTGCAAGTATTTCTATAGCCAAAGCAAATAAAATAGGAGAAAGGGGGCATCTTTGTTTAGTACCTTTTGTTATACTGATAGATTCTGAGGTGAAAAGACCTAATTTAATGTAGGCTAAGTTATTAATATATATGTTTTTAGTAATAAGATGAAGGGAGGAGGAAATTCAAATAATGCTAAAGTTTTAAATAGCTATTCTCAGTTGAGGGAATCAAAGGCTTTTTCTATGTTTAATCCAATTACAAATGTTTATCTATCTTCTTTATTCACATAATCTATAAGAGGAAGTATCCTTTTAATATTATTATGCATGTGCCTCTTATATAAAAATCCAGTATGATCATTATTAATTGTCTTTGAAAGTGGGATTTTCATTCTGTTAGCTAGTATTGACATGAATATTTTGTAATCATTATTCAGTAATGATATAGGTCTGTATGAGGTGCAAAGGTCTGATTGTTTATTATCTTTTAGAATTGGTGTTATGAGAGAATATTTCCATGAGGGTGGTATTTTTGCTTCTGACTGGACTTCAAGTAAAGTTTTATGAAAAAAGGAGATTACTGTTGAAGGGAAGAGTTTGTAAATTTCCATAATTATACCATATATCCCTGGAGCTTTGTAAGATTTACTTTCTTTTATCTTGTCAACAATTTCTTTGTAGTATATAGGTTTTTGTAGGTCTAGTTTTAAGTTTTCTGGATTTTTTTTATATTGATAAGGTTTGTATCTAAGTTTATTTGGTTGGTATCTAAATCTTCTTTTTCGAAGTGTTCCATATAATGGAACTGAAATGCTTCATGGATGTCTCCTATATCTGACACTTTTTTCCCTTTCTTTTCATGCTATATACTACTAATGTTATTTGCTTTAGATTGTATTTTAATTCTTGTAGATAAGTTACGTAGATATCTGGGGGAGGTGGCTAATGAGTTTATTTTAAATTTTTCCAAAGCTAGACACGTTTTGTGTGGTAGAATTTCATTCTATTTTTTATTTAATTCCTCTATTTCTTTTTTGACTTCTGGACGATTCTGAATTTTGTTTAGATTTTGCTGTCAAGAGTCTGGTTTACAAGTCTAATGATTCACATTCCCACTCTCTAACTTCGTTTTTGTATCAGCTAAGGGTTTTACCAAATACATACGCTTTTAATGAGTCCCAAATCATGACTCTACTGATTTCTGTTGTATTATTAATTTCAAGAAATAATTGTAGTTCTGACAACATCCAGGGTCTGTATTCTTAAAATTTCATGATATATGATGAAGTTCTAGTTGAGAGGATTAAAGGTTTAAACTCTATTTGGAGCTTCATTATCAGAGTCATGATCTAAGAAGGGGCATGGAACTATTGAGAAGTTGAGGATTTTTGTTTGTAAATCTTGAACTACATATAATTTGTCTATTCTGGTTTGTGTTCCAAATTCATGGTCTTTATGGGAATATAATAAGGATTTATCATATTTTACTTTGAAAGTGTCAATTAAATGAAATGAATCAATCCATTTTTTAAGGATTTTGAAATAGTTGCTATGTGAAAAGACTTATTGGTGGTTTCAGAAGCTTCTAAGGTACAATTAAAGTCTCCTCCCAGTATAAGATTTCCTTTATAATTGTTGGAAATAAAATCTAGGTGTTTTTTAACCATTCCTGCTCCAATTCCTGGGAATAAATATAGATTAGCTAAGGTCCATATTCTGTTATTAAATTTAATTATAACAAATGCTAGTAGACCTTGTTTGTCTTCATATTTATAAATAACTTCTGGAGTGATTATGTTTTTCTTCCAGAGAATTGATACTCCTTTTGTCTTTGTTCTATAGGAGGATTGAGCTAACACTGTATAGTCCTTAGGGTTCCAAATAAAGCTATCATTAGTCTTAAAATGCATTTCCTAGAGAAATACTACTTGTGCCTTATTTAGATTTAAATATTTTAGTAAGTTTGATCTTTTATTTGCATTATTTATGCCATTAGTATTTAATGATAAGAATGTTGAATCCATTTCAAGTTATTGTTGAAAGAAATTTTTTGCTTTTTTTTGTTTATTTTGATTTTAGTAGTTATACCATATTCTCTGATAACATTGGATGTTATTTTTATGTGTGTAAGCTTAGGTCTGTAATTTAATGTTCTTTCTTCTTTAAATATAAGTAGGGTAAAATTCTGGTCTGGCTTTAAAAAGTACTTCTATAAAACATTAATTCTAAAGTATCAAATACAAGTAAATATGAATTTCCCATTAAACATGGAATGAAATCCATTCCTAATCCAGTAGATAAAGATAGATCTATTGGATTATCACTCATACCTTTAATCAACAATATCAACTGAGCTCCATATTTTAAATTATTATATGGAGAATTTTCTTAAAAGAGATATGAAATTCCATATTATTCTATTATTGATCTATAGTATTTTATATGTCAGGATGGAATGTTAGTAGTGTAAACAAATATTATGCTGACTTAGAAAGTATCCAATATTTAGTTACCCCTAAGAGATCCCAAACATGTCAGATATGTAATTTTGGATAAATTAAATGCAACAGATGAGCATACACTAAATAAGCCAGGAACAAATAGGTCATTACTAAAATAATTTGACTAAAAGGTCTCTACAGGAGACAATGCGTGATTACCAATAAAATATGAATTTACTGTAGGTGTACTGTCTTCCTTTACTTTCCCACTCTTCAGCTCATCAACTTCAACTTACACTTATGAAAAGACATGGCTTATCCGAGGTATTCTTACTCTGAGTAGAGGAGCCCTACATTCTAGTGTGCAATGCTTTTGCATATTTATAGATTTACAAAGCAGAGTCTAAGAATGAACTATGATCACCCTGACAATTCCCATCCTGCATAGGGCCCCTCCTGCTTCCAGAATGGGTAATCACATCAGGTCTAAAATGAATGTGCAAGTACTCATATGGTAATCAAGACTTACGTTAGGTAAGTATTAATCAAATAGTATTTAGAGCATCTTAGAGAGTTCCCGGGGGAGTTAGAATATCCTTAAGCCTCTCCTCCCTTGACCAAAAACAGAGATTTCCCTTCCCTTTCTTTCCCTTGTTTTAAATCAGTACTACTAAAAGAAATTCAGCAAACATAGGTAAACAGAAATAACATTCAGTAGTCCTTCTTGTACATGACTCGCAATCCATTAAACAAGTCAGTGACTAACATCACTTTAGTAAACATTATAAAGACAAATTAGAAATAATTTCCTAGCTCTTTAAATTTTCTGATAAAGCAAAAAGTTAACAATAAGCTATTTTAACTAAAAGTATAAAGCATTTTAAATTTTCCTTGCATGTAAACATTTCTACTTATATTGTAGTGTCAATAGCTGTCTTTGAAATCTGTACAATACTTCACTTCTTCAAATCATTCCTTTTTCAATTCGGGTTTTGTTTTGTCAAAACAGCAACAATATTTCAAGGGCACAATTAATATGTAGACTGATGTTTCTTGTCAGTTGCCGATTGAGTTAGTTTAGAATGTATGGTTAGTGCAAATATAGCATGTTGCAAAAATAATATGTATTTTTTCGTGTGCTCTAGAGACTGTCATATGCAAGTGACATATATAATGTAACATATATAGAGCAGATAGCTTATGGATTCAGGTTGTTAAAGTTAACTATGCTTATTAATCAGGCAGTTTCATTTAAATTCACAAGTAATTTGAGGACATTTCAGTTGAGTTTCCAGGAATGTGTAGTCCAATGTGAGTAACTGAATCCACTTTTCCTCATAAACATATGTCACAATTCATTAAACTAAGCAGAGTCTAACATCAGTCTAATAATCATTATAAAGACAAAGAATAGCAATTTCCTAGCTCTTCAAACTTTCTGATATCGCAAAATGTTGACAGTAGGCAATTTTAACTGGAAGACTAAAACATTTCAATACTTCCTTGTGAATATATATTTTTACTTTTACTGTAGTGTCAAGAACTGTCTTTGAAATCTATGCATTACTTCACTTCTTTCAAGTCATTCATTTTACAGTTCAGATTATGTTTTGTCAAAATGTCAATACCATTTCAAGGGTACATTTATTATTTAAACTGATATTTTAAATGAATAGCTATCAGTTGCCAAGTGAGTTTGTACAGTGTGAGGTAACTGCAAAGGTAACATGTTGCAAAAAGTAATATGCATCTTTTCATGTGCTCTAGAGACTGACAATTTCAAGTAACATATAAAATGTAGCTTTTACAGTGCAGACAGCTTGTGAAATCAGCATGTTAAACTGAGTAATACTTTTTGATCAAGCAGTTACATTTCAGTGCACATGTAGTCTGGGAACATTTCAGTTGTGTTTCTAGGAATATGGAATCCTGTTAGGATAAATCATAAAATATTTATAAATAATCCTATTATGTATTTATTTTACCTTGTTTAGATTGTTTTTCATTTTAATAACTAAACATTACTTTTTCTTATTATTTGTTATCTGTGAGGCTAAATGCACTTCGCAGGTTCACAATGTCCTTAGAAACTGCAGCAATTGTTTACTGTTGCTATAGCAACGCAAATAGAATGTGAATAAAGCATCACTTCTCTTAACCAACAGTACATTTTCCCTCCTTTTTTATGCATTTGTTAATACTAAAAGGAAATAATTCAAAGGACATATGTACATGACTGGAACATTTCTGAGTTAATCATGAACATGTCCCCAGTCCCAATAAGCATAACAGTGACTATCATTAATCTAATAAATATTGTAATAACAATTAATTAAGTTCACTATTCCAATTAGTCTACCTTAAAACTAGATTATTTTAGACTATTATTTATCTATGTATAGATAGTGAGTTATTAAATATATACAGACTATATTAGTATAGTAAATAGGAGATAATTTAGAAAGGGAGACAAGATGCAGTTAAAATAAATAATGAGAAAAGAGAGGAGTGAGAAAGAAAAGAGAAAATTAAGATAAAATACACATATACTATGCATGTTGATTTACAGTATACATATTTTTATGTGCTATATAACCCTCCTTCTGTGAAAGAAAAGTACCCTGTTTTACATACCTGAGGTAATGTGAAAACTCTCATGTGTCATCTATTTTCAAAAAATATAAAGATTCCAGTAGTTAGTTACCTTTGTTTTAAAATTCCAAGCAGTAAAATTGGCCCTTTAAAGTAATGGGTACTTACGTATTATCGCAACCATATTTTGAATTCGACCTAATTTGTAATGTTATAGCAAAACTACTTTTTTACAGTGAAGAAGGGTATGCGAAGTCCAAATTACTTTGGTATCACATTGCTTCTGGGACAGGAACAGGAATAATGGAAAAATTCCTCTTCCTACGTAGTATCCATTAGCGCCATAAGTGAATGCCACATTTTGTTAAGCCATACAGTAGCAGCTTGCCAGTAACGGTAACTACTCAGGGTTATGATTAATGTGCTTATGTGATCGACATCTATTTCAACTGTTTTCAAGTTTCAGGTCTTTCTTAAATTTGCTTTAGGATTTTGTAACCCCGTAAACAGTGGATTTTATTGGTGCGAATCACTGAGGATAAAAATGCCAAGTGAGAAGTTGGGAGCTTTGAATTAAAAAACACACACCTTTCTGTACTTGACTATAGTTTGATGGTGGAATTCAGAAATACATAACTTGACTGTGCTCCCTGTTTGCTCTTTCAGATTATCAGGAAAAACAGCAATCACAAAGTACTTTTCACTCAACCTATCTGGTTCAAACATGCAAAAAAAAAAAAAAATTATTTCGCGTTTCAGGAATGTGCTCCTGTTTTCTATATTTACATAGCAGAAATGGTACAAGTAAGCATAATGGTACATTTTGAAGTCGAAAAATAAATCCCCCCAAATAAAACTGCATAAGTGTGTACATGTGCATACACAGACAGTCAGCAATTCACCATGTTCGAAATATGGTTGCTGTAATATGTAAGTACCAAGTAATGTTAAAACAATTCATATCATAGTAGATGCTTTGAGAGATTTGGCTGTAACAGTATCAGTCTTTTGCTTCTTCTTTCTGACATCTGTCCAGACATTTGTTTCTTTTGTTCTCTTGAGAGAAGGTGACATCCAATCCATATCTTCTGGTAAAGTAATCACATTATTAGTTTTAATAAATGAAGAAGCTTCCTCTAAGTCAATAAAAGTCCTCATCTCATTGGCATACAGTATTCTTATCTTAGCTGGATATGCAAGTTGTGCCTTGATGTTATTTTGTTTCAGAGACGTTATCATTGGCCACACTTTTTTCCTTAGTTCCATTCAGTTGCGGCCTTAGGTCAACTGGTGTCCTAGGCAAAAGGGCTCCACGACGCCCCCTACCACAGCATATGGTGCCCCCATCCTGGTCTACCTACACCATATAAATACTGGAAAAGCACCCCTGCTACAGCGAAGCCCTAGGCTGCCGCCTAGTTGGCCTATGCCTAAGGCCAGCTATGGTTCCAGTATTCTAGATGAATAGTAGTTATCAAATCTTATCAGGCTCTGTTTATATTTTAGAGGTGCCTTCCTCCAAGCAGATCTTAAAATCAGTTCCTTGTCCAAGTATGAAAAACATTTGATAATTTTTGACCTAGGAGGAGAGTTTGAGTTAGTGGCAGGTTTCCCAATGCCAAAGGAAAGTCCTTCTTTTAAATTTAAAAAGTCAGGGGATCCAGCTTGATAAAAAGTAAATAATATCCTCACCTTCTGTGTTTTCAGATAATCTGAAAATCCTGATGTTATTTCTCCTCTCCCTATTTTCCAAGTCATCTACTTTATTAACCAACCAAGTGTTTTGTTTAAGAAGCAGTTCTTTCTGTGTTTCCTCTTCCTTAAGTCTGCTTTCTAAGTAATTTAGAGAAACCTCTATTCCTGTTATCCTTGTTTGTTGTTGTTGTAGCATTTCATTGAGGGTTTCAGCCTGTTTTTGACTGCTTGTTTTAAGATTTTCCAGGTTCTCTTTAAAATCATCCATCTTCAAATACAACTCCTGCAGGGTAGATGCCATCTGCTGTAATTCCTTCTTTAAGGCAGCATCCTGGTGAGAATTCTTTGAGTTGCTCATTTTAACAAGTGAATATATCTCCAAGCTGTTTGACAGGAAATTATTTGTAAAACTTCACCAAAGTTTCTAATTATGTAAATTAGTCCTTTATCTATAAGACTGTATACTTTGAAGAAAAAAAAATATTTTTCCTGTCTTATTTAACTAGTTATATGGAGCTCTAAAATACTGCTGCTTCCAGTTAGCCATTCAGGCTCCGCCCCCCTAAATACTATTTAGTGATGAAACATAGGAGAACCTAAGAAAATCTGTGATTTGTTCCAACTATTCAAAATAGCATTCTGATTTACTGGTAGTGCCTGACCATAACATGAAAATGTCATATTGATATGTAAGATATCACATACTCATGGTTTAAATGAACAGTTAAAATGTATTCCATTTCCCAATGTGTGTAAACTAAGTTGGCATAAATGGATGTTGCTGCCCCACACATTATCACATCAGTGTGTTGCCAAAAGTACTCACCTTCACAAAAGATACCATTTTTCCTCAGTGCTATGTCCATAAGCCTTTCATTGAGCCTGACATATGTTGTATTTATAACTGTGTGTTTTGCCACAGAATAGGTTCATAAGTTCACAAGTGTGCATTAGGCTAATGACTACTGGGACCTTTTTAAGCTATGCAATCTAAATCTCTGACAAGTTCTTGTTCCCTTGGTAAGTGTAAGCTGGGGCTTGAGAGATAAAATATTTACAAGCAACTGCCTGGAAGGTGAATCATTTACAGGTTGCCTTTGTCCATTAGAGACATGGGTGCCACAGGGGTGAATGTCATATTTCCCATCCAGTTTTGCAAGATAAACTTGAATTGATTTAGGGAGGAACTTTGCTTCACGTGCATTGGGACCCTGCTCAGAAAAGGGGTATTCTCCAGGATACATGCCCATAACTCCAGTGGGTCTTTACATCAGGTACTTCTGTGCTATTTGTTTTGCAGATATGTAGGAGGTGTGAGTGGGGTCAGATGATACCCCTTCAACAGCCTATAGGAGACAGAATGCAGATATAGGATTTTAAGGCTGTCTGCATAGGGCATATTACTTATGCTCTGTGTTCTTTTAATAAGGAACCCCTGTGGACATTCCAGTTGTTGGATGTGCCTGGTTTGGTACATACCAAAGAGGTATTCCTCTCAATGAAAGGTCTGATGAATGCTGACTACAGTGGAACAAGGACGTCATTGGACCTAAAGGGCTTACCTTTATTTATAAGTTGTACAACATAGAATGATTTCCTCAGTACTGTAGACATGTGATGGTCAAAGGCTAGATTACTATTTACATGTCCCCAAAATCCTCACTTATTGTTCAACCCTTAGGGGTGTGTTGCCAATATGATAGTTACCAGAGGTGGATGACTTTCCAAAGGATACTAGCATGCATTTCCTAGCATTCACTTTTAGTCCATGGCTCTGACACCAGTTATCTGTCTGTGTCAGTCTTTCCTTAAGAACACTAGTGTCAGTGGGGGAACCTATGACTGCTCTTAATTTGCAGTCATCTGCAAATTTGGTCTGCCAGAGACCCTTGTCATTGGCCTTGACATCAAAGAAGTAGATGTCAAAAGCAATCCCAGTTCTAACTTCCTGGGTTCTGTCTGTGAATCAGCTGGCTATTGACTAGGTGACATAAGGGTTTATATCTAACCTCTTGAGTTTGTCAACAATACTTGAGTGGGGTATTGTGTCAAATGCCTTGGCCAGGTCAAAGTAGGCAGTGTGAGCCATTTTGCCCTTGTCAATTACTTTGCTGACTTTCTCAAAAAAGTTCACCAGGTTGAGTAGGCATGACTGCCCTTGATGAAACCAGACAGGGTTGGCTCCAGAATCTGAAGGTTTACTATGTCATTATTAATCATTCCCATGATAATTCTTTCCATGGCTTTGCATATGAGACTAGTGAGGTTTATGAGCCTGTAGTTTTGAGGGTTTGTAAATGACCCACATTTGTGCAGAGGGATGACTGTTGCTGTTCTCCATTTGTGAGGCACAAAGCCTGTTTGGATGCTACAATTAAATAGCAATTCCAGAACCCCTGATAGGTCATGTTTCATGCTATTAGAAGGCAGCCCGGGATATTGTCATGGACCACCAATGCACTGTTTTGGCCTTAGAAAGAGCATTGAGATCCTGTTCCCTATTGATAGCTGGGGGAGTTATAGTTGATGGTATTTCCTGAGGGGGGAATGGGGGAAAGAGAGAGGTAAGGTTAGAGCTGAATTTTTCTGCCAGATTCTTTGCTATATCTTCTGGTTCAGTATAGATGACTCCAATAACAATGCACTCTGTGCACATACTTGTGTATTGCCTTTGGGTTGTGGACATAGCTAAAGAATGCATTGTGGTTGTCCTTGGCCTTGGAGTCTAAATCTCTCTCAGATTTGTGTTTGATAAACTTTAATTGTCCTCTGGGTTGTTTGTTTAGTTTGAGAGTGCTTTTATCCTGAAGGGTGCTGCATTTCCTAATTTTTGACATGATTTTCATCATTCTGTTACATATAAGCCCTTCCACCCCTGTGTTATGAGTAATAACTAAGTATGGAGTGTTGCTGTCAGCTCTAAGTAACAGGTTGTCAGAATATTTCACATTTGAAAGGGATGTCAAAAAATGCCATGAGTGCTTTGCTATCTGAGGGTGCCTGCCTAAAATATTCTTTCCTTTTTTTTTCAAATATCTTTTTAATGAATATTTTCTCATATAAAATACAAGTAGAGAGATAAACAAAATGTAACTGCAGTACAGTTGGATGTTACAGAATGTTTAACACGGGGAAGTTATTCAATAGATAATACACACTTTACTAAATAACATTCGAAATAGCTAGGAATACAGTATTGGATAAACACAAGGAAATGGTTATGTTATATGTTAGTCATGGTAATATTATTTTAACATTTCACGTGTACATTATAGTGACAAATGAGAGCATATTTTGAAGTATAACACCAACCTACACAAAGATATCAATCTACTCTACTAAACCTTACATACATATTTACAAAAAATTGGCAACTTGGATAATATTGTTACTACTCCCAACTAATAGATGTATTTACTATTTTTGCTTTATTAGCATTTGTCTTGGAATTTATGATACTATATCCGTTAATGTTTTGCAGTAATTCGGATAATATGTTTGGTTCTTCTGACTTTTTGTATAAAGTTTCTTAGCCGATATATGTTTTTTGTCCATGCTTTTGTATTCGGACCAGGTTAGTCCTGATCTGTCTGTCTAGTTCTTTGCTATGTAAGATTTTAATAGGGTGAATAGTGTTATTATTATGTGATTAAAGAAATTATTATTCTTGCTTTTGAATATATGCAGTATTGCTGTCTCCCATGACAAAATGAATTTTGAATAGCCTGATTTCTGTAAGAGTAATCTTAGTGAGCATCAGAGTTTATAAACTGTTTTGCAGCAGCAGAAGATGTGGAGGATACCTGCCTCTTTATTAGGAAAGAAGGGACAGTAGGCTGACTTAGATTAATTGAATTTGTTTAGGTGTACATGTGTATGGTATGCATTATTAAAAATCATGACCTGGGTGTATATTATTTTTTTATATGGCTTCAGTTTAGTAGTATTTCTAATAACCGATTCCTTCTGATTGTCTGTTATGGTATTACCTTTTCCTTCCCAAAACTTTAAGAAAAGTATTGTATTTTGATATTTAATTTTTGCTATTAATTTATATGTATTTGAGAGTATTTTCTTTTTATTTAAGAGCAGTTTTTGAATTTGATGTGCTAATTTGACATATTGATCAAATTACATTGATATCTTGGGTTATTATACTAAGTATAAGATTTGTTTAATTATCACTTTATAATTATTGTTTGCAGATTTATTATATTTTCCATTGAGAGGTTTTGTATTTGGTAGAAGTCCCATACTGTATATTTTTTATTAATGGGTATTTATCTAGGTTTACCATGGAGTTTGCTAATTTTATATCTGGGTTGTTATGTATTGGTTGTAGCAGAGTAATTGTGTCTTTAAGATTTATTGATAGTAATTTCTTGATAATTTCACAGCTATTAATTAAGATTGGGTGAATTTTTGTTGTCTTAAGGATATCTTGATTTAAGAAGGGAATCACTCTTGGGTTAACTTTAGATGTTGTAATATTTTGGTGAAATATTTGTATCCATAGTGGATACCATTCGTTGTCTGTTGGGTCAAGGTCTGCTATTTGCATGATGCAACTAGAATTAATAATTTTGTAGTACAATTGAAAATCAGGAAGACTGAGACCTCCTTTTTCTTTTGATAGCAGTAGTTTATTATAGCTAATTCTTGCACTTTTTGGGTATCATATGAATTTTGCTAGTCGAACTTTCATCTTGTGAAGAAGGTAGCTGGAATTTTCATGAACATGGCATTCAAATGGTATAAAATCTTAGGCAGTATATTCATTTTGACTATTGAAGCTTTTGATAAGGTAGGTAGTTTAAGCTTTTCCCATTTGTTAATGTTACCTATTATATTGGACCAGGTTTTAACTATATTGTTATTGAACATATCTGATTGTGTATGGTTAAAGATTATACCTAAATATTTCAGCGTATATTGCACTTTAACATTTGACTCCAGAAAATAAAATTCTTTATTTCCCAGGGGGTTAATTGAGTATATAATTGACTTCTTATGATTAATTTCATAGTTAGATACTAGAGAAAACTTTTCTATGGGCAACATGATTTTATTTAAGTCAGAACTGGGATATTGAAAGTAGATATTAAGATTGTCTGCAAAGGCTGTGTATTTTATTTGGGTTTTAGAAATCGAAATAAGGTGATGATATGTTCTCTGAGTGATTTGTAGTAATAATACTTCTATATAGAAATTAAACAGGATTGGTGAGAGTGGACATCCCTGTCTGATGCCATTAAGAATTTATATTGGGTTAACCATTTTATTATTAATATACAGAGTTGTAATTGCTTTAGTATATAACATTTTGATAATTTATATGTATTCTTTAGGGAATCCAAATTGAGAGAGTACAAAAAGGAGGAATTTTTGATTGACTCTGTAAAAGGCGTTTGTTGCATCAACTGATAAAGAATATTTAGGGGATTTATCCTTGGCACATAATTGGGATAAGGCAACAATGGTTAAAGCAGTGGCAGCTCGTGATATTGGACTGCAGGACTGCAGCACCCCACAGCTGTAAAAAGAAAAAAAAAATAATTTAGAGTGTCTGTTTAATGCAGACTGCTGTGAAAACTGCTGTGAAAATGTCCGGACCACTAATTTAGAGTGTCTGGGCCATTTCCCAACTCAGACTGTTGTAAAAAGAAAAAAAATTAGAGGGAGTGTCCGTTTCCCAAACTCAGACTGGTTAAACAGCAGTCCAGATTGGGAAACAAGGCATCATCAGACTGCAGTTGGGCCCTAGAAGTCTATGCGGTTACAACTACATAGACTGGAAGGGGATCAGACTGCAACATCTGCAGGCTGGATAACTGTAAGTCTGCTGCTCTCACAGGACCTAGCTACTCATAGAGGGAGATTTCCAGAGGCAAACAGTGTTTACCGAATTGTTTATGGAGACTGTGACAAATTGGTGAGGACTGGGTCCTTCAAGTGTGTGTCTGTGTGTGTGTGTGTGTGTGTGTGTGTGTGTGTGTGTGTGTGTGTGTGTGTGTGTGTGTGTGTGTGTGTGTGTGTGTATGAAATGCCACACTTAAATATACCTGGTGGCTAGAGACAGGCTCAAACTCTGTACCTTGGATGCAGATAACAAGATCCTGAATTCCCTACCCACCACCACTTGTAAAAAATGTTCAGATTTTTGCCTTATATTTGTATTCTGTTCTGTTCCTCATAAAATCTGTGGATTTCTGGATTTTAATTGATTAAATAATGGTAGACATGTGAGTGTCAGACTTCATATTCTTCAGGAGGTACATGTAACACAAAACCTTTTATTCTAGCAATTTTCTAAGTTTATAAGATCAATATTTGAAAATTGTTCCTATTTTTGGGGTGGTATTCCTCCATTATTCATTTTGTCCAGGTTTTTTTGTGCTAAGTAGTTGAGAGCTATGGTGAGAACTGAATTTACTGAATATATTTGGGGGCTGTATTTGCCCATTATTCACTTTGTCCAGGTGTTTTGTGCTAAGAGGTTGAGAGCTATGGTGAGAACTGAATTTACTAAATGATAGCCTTTAAGTTTCAGTCTTCCTATCTTTGCAGAAATGGCTAATTTGGCATAGTGGTATGTTGTTCTGACTGTAGTGCACAGGGTCCTGGGTTCAAGACTTGGCAATGAAATGCATGGTGATAACACAACATTTTATTCTAGCAACTTTCCAAGATTATACAAGCAATGTTTAAAATGTGTCCCTTGTTTTGGGGCTTTTGTTCCCCCCACGATAAATGTTGGCTTTTCTAGATTTTTTGTGCTGCAAAGTTAAGAGATTCAGTTGTGTCAAGTGGATTTTACAAGGAGCTGAGAGCTTCAGGGGAAGATAAATTTAGTGTTGCTTATGCTGAGTCTGCTTGCTTTGTTGATAGTGCAACAGGTAATGTACTTGCTTTTGATGCAGAAGGCTGTGGGTTCTACTCTCATAGTATGTAGATGCATTGCTGATACTGTACTGTGTTATACTTTTAAAAGGGGTGGATGCTGCAGTCCTGAGAATGTCCTCTTTGGCGGAGATACCTAGTAACTATAAACCTGTTTTCAGTTTGCCATCCAGTCCCTATTGCAATATTACTAGCTTATCATTTTTTTAGTGTAACATAGGCGATGTATTCATCAAGAGCAAAAGGCACTTTATTTGTAGATGAAACAATGAAATATAAAGTTATTTGCTAGCAACAACCTCTTCATTAGGTGCAGATCTCCTTAATGTGGAATTATTTAAATGACTGGTGGATTGTAGAAGTTTGAGTAGACTTTTTGATGGAAATGTTCTGAATTGGGCAGTTTTGTCATTATTGGTGCATGCATTTTGTTTCATTGTTTACTGGAAAAAAATTCAAAACAATACTTTTAAAATGCTCTCTAACAAGTGTACTGTATTATACAATATAATTTAATACAATCAGGAAGGTGTATCAAAGAACACATGTACATTTCATGTGCAAGGGGCCTATGATTTAAAAAACAGCCCAAAGTTAATCTGTATCTGCCACTGGCCAGATGTATTTTCTTTTAATGTGGGTTTCAATGCTGTTTCAATGAATGTGAGTTTCAAGGGTAGAGAAGTTTTAATGCTAAGTCTATTTTCATTGTGAGACTGCATTGCTTTGTTTAGCAGATGTCTATTAGTGTTTGTGCTGTAAAATATAAAATAAAACTTTTAAATGAAATCCAAATCATCATAGAAGTAAATCAATATACACATTACAGTGTTTATGGTAAATGGAGTGAAATAGCCAAGTAATGGGACATTGGAATGGCTGCAGGAGAGAGGCCCCATTCGACCATAATTTTGTGAGAGGGGAAGGGCTGCAAACTCAGAGACAGCCCCGGCTGAACTATACCTCTCAACTGTCTAGATTTTTGCAGAAAGAATAGATTTTTTTGCTTATTTTGGTTTGTTTTTCATAACATTTGTGATTTTCTGGAAAATCAGTTAGGAATTAAGTCACTAAATAATGACAGACATTGCGTTTCAGACTTCATACCCTTCAGAAAAATGATTGTTAAAGCAAGACCTGCTATTATATCAACTGTCTAAGTTTATGCAAGAGACATTTTAGTATTGTTTGCATGTTCCCCAATATATTTGGCCTTGTGCAAATTTCCTGCATTAAAGAGGTTGAGAGGTACATGCAAATAAATCACTTTATAGAATTAGGTATATTGAAACCTCTCAACTGTCCCCCATTTTGGCTGAATGTGTTGCTCTCCCCCTAATAATCCCTCTGCAAAATGGCAAATTTGGAAGAAATTGTGGAGGGTTTACAATTAATACGTAATTGTAATGATCAGAGTTACAGATTACTTTTAATTTCAGAAATGCATGTAGATTCTTATTTTGTCAGCTGCTCAAGTTAACAGTACTATTATTAAAAAAGTGTCCCATCTTTGACAGGTTCCCAGCTGTATTGTGTCGTTATTTTATATTTTTGCATCATATTTTTTTGTCCATTTTTCATAAAATTGTGCTTTTCTGGCAAATTAGTGGCAAATCATTAAAGATTGAAGTTAGAAAATAATGACAGACATTTGAGTTTCAGATTTTATACCCTTCAGAAAATTCATACTAATGCAAGACCTACTATTCTATTATCTTTCTAAGTTTATAAGAGCAATATTTAAAATTGTCCTTATTTTTGGGCCTTTGTCCTACTTCTGTTTATGGCTTTGTACAGATTTCTTGCTCTGAAGTTTAGAGGTATGACAAATGTGTCAGGGCCATCACTGTCAGCCAGAGACATTTCAAATTGTAACATACTTGTTGTACCCCACTCCCCCATGTAGTGACTCTGGTTGTGTCCAAGCAAGGCAAGGAGCAGTTATGCAGTGTAAGTGTGCAGAGTATCCCCCCATCCGAGTTAGGTACAAGTAGTTCAGTGGCTTTTCATCTGTCCTTGATTTTGCAAAATGTTCTGGTTTTCTGTCATATTTTTATACTGTTGATGTATGCTTCTTCTTATTCAGAAAACACATGTTGTTGCAGTACCTGTTGGTGTGTGTTTAAGTAGCAATGCTTTAATGACCATCAGGTAAGCTTGTCTGATTTTGTAAGATACAAGTAAGCTTTAATAAGCATACTGTTAAAGAATTACCAACATTGAAAGCCTTTTTGTTGTTGCCATGCAGATAATATTTACATAACTAGATAGTGTATAAGCCTTAGGTATTGAAATGCATATGACAGTATTTGTAATAATTTTTTATTCAGAAAACACATGTTGTTTCAGTACCTGTTGGTGTGTGTTTAAGTAGCAATGCTTTAATGACCATCAGGTAAGCTTGTCTGAGATTGTAAGATGCAAGTAAGCTTTAATAAGTATACTGTTAAAGAATTACCAACACTGAAAGCCTTTTTGCTGTTGCCATGCAGAGAATATTTATTTAAGTCAGAACTGTGATATTGAAAGTAGATATTAAGATTGTCTGCAAAGGCTGTGTATTTTATTTGGGTTTTAGAAATCGAAATAAGGTGATGATATGCTCTCTGAGTGATTTGTAGTAATAATACTTCTATATAGAAATTAAACAGGATTGGTGAGAGTGGACATCCCTGTCTGATGCCATTAAGAATTTATATTGGGTTAACCATTTTATTATTAATATACAGAGTTTTAATTGCTTTAGTATATAACGTTTTGATAATTTCTATGTATTCTTTAGGGAATCCAAATTGAGAGAGTACAAAAAGGAGGAATTTTTGATTGACTCTGTAAAAGGTGTTTGTTGCATCAACTGATAAAGCATATTTAGGGGATTTATCCTTGGCACATAATTGGGATAAGGCAACAATGGTTAAAGCAGTGGCAGCTCATGATATTGGACTGCAGCACCCCCCCCCAGCTGTAAAAAGAAAAAAAAATAATTTAGAGTGTCTGTTTAATGCAGACTGCTGTGAAAACTGCTGTGAAAATGTCCGGACCACTAATTTGGAGTGTCTGGGCCATTTCCCAACTCAGACTGTTGTAAAAAGAAAAAAAAATTAGAGGGAGTGTCCGTTTCCCAAACTCAGACTGGTTAAACAGCAGTCCAGATTGGGAAACAAGGCATCATCAGACTGCAATTGGGCCCTAGAAGTCTATGCGGTTACAACTACATAGACTGGAAGGGGATCAGACTGCAACATCTGCAGGCTGGATAACTGTAAGTCTGCTGCTCTCACAGGACCTAGCTACTCATAGAGGGAGATTTCCAGAGGCAAACAGTGTTTACCGAGTTGTTTATGGAGACTGTGACAAATGGGTGAGGACCGAGTCCTTCAAGTGTGTGTGTGTGTGTGTGTGTGTATGTGTGTGTGTGTGTGTGTGTGTGTGTGTGTGTGTGTGTGTGTGTGTGTGTGTGTGTGTGTGAAATGCCACACTTAAATATACCTGGTGGCTAGAGACAGGCTCAAACTCTGTACCTTGGATGCAGATAACAAGATCCTGAATTCCCTACCCACCACCACTTGTGAAAAATGTTCAGATTTTTGCCTCATATTTGTGTTCTGTTCTGTTCCTCATAAAATCTGTGGATTTCTGGATTTTAATTGATTAAATAATGGTAGACATGTGAATGTCAGACTTCATATTCTTCAGAAGGTACATGTAACACAAAACCTTTTATTCTAGCAATCTTCTAAGTTTATAAGATCAATATTTGAAAATTGTTCCTATTTTTGGGGTTGTATTCCCCCATTATTCGTTTTGTCCAGGTTTTTTTGTGTTAAGTAGTTGAGAGCTATGGTGAGAACTGAATTTACTGAATATATTTGGGGGCTGTATTTGCCCATTATTCACTTTGTCCAGGTGTTTTGTGCTAAGAGGTTGAGAGCTATGGTGAGAACTGAATTTACTAAATGATAGCCTTTAAGTTTCAGTCTTCTTATCTTTGCAGAAATGGCTAATTTGGCATAGTGGTATGTTGCTCTGACTGTAGTGCACAGGGTCCTGGGTTCAAGACTTGGCAATGAAATGCATGGTGATAACACAACATTTTATTCTAGCAACTTTCCAAGATTATACAAGCAATGTTTAAAATGTGTCCCTTGTTTTGGGGCTTTTGTTCCCCCCACGATAAATGTTGGCTTTTCCAGATTTTTTGTGCTGCAAAGTTAAGAGATTCAGTTGTGTCAAGTGGATTTTACAAGGAGCTGAGAGCTTCAGGGGAAGATAAGTTTAGTGTTGCTTATGCTGAGTCTGCTTGCTTTGTTGATAGTGCAACAGGTAATGTACTTGCTTTTGATGCATGCTGATACTGTACTGTGTTATACTTTTAAAAGGGGTGGATGCTGCAGTCCTGAGAATGTCCTCTTTGGTGGAGATACCTAGTAACTATAAACCTGTTTTCAGTTTGCCATCCAGTCCCTATTGCAATATTACTAGCTTATCATTTTTTAGTGTAACATAGGCAATGTATTCATCAAGAGCAAAAGGCACTTTATTTGTAGATGAAACAATGAAATATAAAGTTATTTGCTAGCAACAACCTCTTCATTAGGTGCAGATCTCCTTAATGTGGAATTATTTAGATGACTGGTGGATTGTAGACGTTTGAGTAGACTTTTTGATGGAAATGTTCTGAATTGGGCAGTTTTGCCACACCCATTCTCATTGGCCCTACCCATTCAGCTGTCTCCTGAAGCCCCCCCCCTTTGATTTGAAGTCACCAGCCACCACTTTCTTTTCTTGATGAGATATTCCAAGACACGATGATGTCACATTCCAAGACACAATGATGTCACTCAGCTGTTTTATGCTGGAAAACACACCCTCATCATTTCTTGGTAGTTTGGTGCCAGGCTGCTGTATTTCCTGTGGTTCTCCACAATTCATCCCCAATAAATGCAAATCTGTTGCTCCACTGTATGGTTCATGACTTAAAGTTTTGTAAACCATGGATCTGTAGATCTTCATTTCCATACCAACAGCATATTTGGACCTATCTCTGTATGCAGTTGTGCTTGTATTTGCTCTCCACTGTGCACAAATCCTGTGGAATGTGGTACAGAACACATGCCAGCCCTGTGTGATTGCACACAATGTTTGTGAATTCTGGCTCGTCTGTTTTCGAAACACTGACCCTACTATTCACCCAGACTGTTGCATCTGGTTACTTTTGTAATGGTAGCTAAGTTTTCTGGTTTCTTCATTTCCTTTTCTCCTTTACTTATTAGTGCCTCAGGCATGTTTCTGGGAACATGACACACCAACCCAGTATCTGGATTTATTTATGTGTGATATTCTCATTGTGAGTTTCCAAAGCATGTGAACAAATCAACATACCATTCAAGGTATAACTGCTGTGGTTCTGTACAGCATCTAACATGTCTCAGGGACTGTGTGTGAATGATTATCGACATACAACACCTGACATGTCTCAGGGACTGTGTGTGAATGATTATCGACATACAGTACCTGACATGTCTCAGGGACTGTGTGAATGGTTATCGACATACAATACCTGACATGTCTCAGAGACTGTGTGTGAATGACTATCAACATACAATGTCTGACATGTCTCAGGGACTGTGTGTGAATGATTATCTACATACAGTGCCTGACATGTTTCAGGGAATGTATGAATGATTATCTACATACAGTGCCTGACATGTCTCAGGGGCTGTGTGTGAATGGCTATCAACATACAATGTCTGACATGTCTTAGAGATGGTGCAAATGAATATCTACATACAGTGCCTGACATGTCTCAGGGACTGTGTGAATGATTATTGACATACAGTGCCTGACATGTCTCAGGGGCTGTGTGTGAATGACTATCAACATACAATACCTGACATATCTCAGGGGCTGTGTGTGAATGACTATCAACATACAATGCCTGACATGTCTCAAACACTGTGTGTGAATGATTATCAACATATAATGTCTGACATGTCTCAGAGATGGTGTGAATGATTATTGACATACAGTGCATGACATGTCTCAGGGAATGTGTGAATGATTATTGACATACAATGCCTGACATGTCTCAGAGACTGTGTGAATGATTATCGACATACAGTGCCTGACATGTCTCAGAGACTGTGTGAATGATTATCGACATACAATACCTGACATATCTCAGGGGCTGTGTGTAAATGACTATCAACATACAATGCCTGACATGTCTCAAACACTGTGTGTGAATGATTATCAACATATAATGTCTGACATGTCTCAGAGATGGTGTGAATGATTATTGACATACAGTGCATGACATGTCTCAGGGAATGTGTGAATGATTATTGACATACAATGCCTGACATGTCTCAGAGACTGTGTGAATGATTATCGACATAAAGTGCCTGACATGAATCTGTGACTGCATGAATGGTTATCAACATGCAGTACCTGAAATGTCTCATGGGCTGTCTGTGAATGACTATCAACATACAATGTCTGACATGTCTCAGAGACTGTGTGAATGATTATCGACATACAGTGCCTGACATGTCTCAGAGACTGTGTGAATGATTATCGACATACAATACCTGACATGTCTCAGGGGCTGTGTGTGAATGACGATCAACATACAATGCCTGACATGTCTCAGACACTGTGTGTGAATGATTATCAACATATAATGTCTGACATGTCTCAGAGATGGTGTGAATGATTATTGACATACAGTGCATAACATGTCTCAGGGAATGTGTGAATGATTATCGACATACAGTGCCTGAAATGTCTCAGGGACTGTGTGAATGATTATCGACATACAATACCTGACATGTCTCAGAGACTGTGTGAATGATTATCGACATACAATATCTGACATGTCTCAGGGGCTGTGTGCGAATGACTATCAACATACAATGCCTGACATGTCTCAGACACTGTGTGTGAATGATTATCAACATACAATGTCTGACATGTCTCAGGGAATGTGTGAATGACTATCAACATACAGTGCCTGAAATGTCTCAGGGACTGTGTGAATGATTATTGACATAAAGTGCCTGACATGTCTCTGTGACTGCATGAATGGTTATCAACATACAGTACCTGAAATGTCTCATGGGCTGTCTGTGAATGACTATCAACATACAATGTCTGACATGTCTCAGAGACTGTGTGAATGATTATCGACATACAATACCTGACATGTCTTAGGGGCTGTGTGTGAATGACTACCAACATACAATGCCTGAAATGTCTCAGACACTGTGTGTGAATCATTATCAACATACAATTTCTGACATGTCTCAGAGATGGTGTGAATGATTATTGACATACAGTGCATGACATGTCTCTGAGAATGGGTGAATGATTATCGACATACAGTGCCTGACATGTCTCAGGGACTGTGTGAATGATTATTGACATAAAGTGTCTGACATGTCTCTGTGACTGCATGAATGGTTATCAACATACAGTGCCTGACATGTCTCAGGGACTATGTGAATGAGTGTTGAAATACACTGTCTGACATAATTCTGGGACTGTATGAATGATTATCGACATGCAGTGCCTGACATCTCTTTGACTGCATGAATGATTATCGATGTACCGTTTCTGACATGTCTCAGTGCCTGCATGAATGATTATCTGCACATACAGTATCTGCCTACTGCCGAGAATAAGTTAATGATGTACACACATTTCTCTCAAGTATGTTTCAGTTCTAAAGTTTTAAAAATATTTCCAACAAGATATTACAATCTGCACTTCTATCAGATTAATGTTTTGCATTAATTGTCAGCATTTCTTTCCTGCAATCAGTTTTGTATTAATTTTTCAGTGTTTCACGTACATTTCAGATTTCACCATGTCAGCATTTTCATGTCCAGTAGCAATAAGCAGTTTATCTTCACATACTTGTCCAGCAGCGTGCATGTTGTTGTGAATACACTTATTCTTCCATTTACACATTGCAAAATATCCTTTCAAGGCAGAAAGGATGCATATAGGCATTCCAATGTAGATTGCAGTACACAGAACCATATCAGCACAAGTGATGCAGCTAAACACCTGCCAAAGAGAACATTGACTGCACATGATATCTTCATACCGATCGCATATATCTTCATACCGATCACACATATCTTCATACCGATTGCACATGATATCTTCATACCGATCGCACATGATATCTTCATACCAATCGCACATGACATCTTCATACCGATCACACATATCTTCAGTAGCATAGCATGCCAATGACACTCACACTGCAGCTATGGCAGTCAGTCTAATCTTTTATGAGCTTGCCCTTGCTTGATTGTGGAGTGTCAGTGACCATAGGTGCTCCACCTTCCCACCAACAAGGAAGAGGCACAATTTCTATAAAGGATAGACTTCACTGTCCTGACTAAAGAACCTACTTCTTTATGTCTTGCAGTCAGCCCATTTCTTCTTAATGTTTATGTGTGGTTGCTGAACCCCCTTTGTCCTGAAGAATTACTGTTGCTGTTTTCCACTCTGCTGGGACAAAGCCAGTAAGACTGTGGTTGAAGAGAGTTTCAAGTGGTTCCACTATGTAGACCATTTAGTAAGCAGCCTGTTATCTGGTCCCATCGAGGCTGTGTTTTTGGCGATGGAGAGTATGATTATAACCTGCTCTTTGGAGATAGTAGGTAGAGGACAGGTGACAGTGATGCTTTGGGTATATCTGGTGGGGGCAGGGGAGTAAAGTTGGTGCCAAATCTATCTGCTAGTAGATTGGTGATGTCATCAGGGTCAGTATGAGTGGTGCCATCCACTACTAGTTCGGCAAAAATCTGGCCCTTGCATTTTAAATTTCTGATGTAACTAAAGAATGCCTTGTAATTTTAGAATTTGGAAACAGGTAAAACTTGTTTGGCAAAGCAGTGTTCTAGATCACACCCCAGTGCTGATCCATTCCCCACCAATGACACTACTCCTGAAGGTGAACATATTTTGACCCCCCCCCAAACAATTGAAATAAGTGCATGTTGTTTCACATTTTAACACATTTTCTGATCAGCGCTCTTCTGCCAGACATCTTCAGACAAGAAGTAGCTTTGAGAGTCCTACTTTCATTTTTAGTCACCTTTCTGTTGTGTGACACTGCAAAGGATCTTTCTACTACTATATTCTTTTGGAGAATGCAGTATCAACATGGACCACTGCTTTTTTTCTTGTTTTTTTCTTCTGCGAGCCATGAGTTTTTAGACTGTTGAGGTTTTTATGGAGGTGTTTTGAGTTGGTTCCCCAACCACAGGGGAAGGCACTATTTTCTCATTTAAAAAAAACTGCAGTGGCTTGAATTTCAGCAAAAACTCATGTTTCCACAGCTACACCTCAGTCACTCCATCCTAAACAAATCCTCCTCCTGTCCTGCTCTCTCAGCCCTAAGTCCTTACTCTCCAAAATGTACACTAGGTAGCTCTGATCTTCACCTCTTAGAAATTCACTAGCTTAATTATAACATAAACAATCTTCTCTATAATCACTCCATTGTTAATACATGGAAAAAAATACCTCTTTTCTTAAGAGCTATCGCTAACACTTATAGCTTCAAAAAATCTCTCAAGGACTACCTACTAAAATCTTGATCCTGCTCTTGCTCTGCACCCACTTAATCTACCTTCCATGTTTTTTTCCTTATTTTCATCCTGTGCTTGCTCATAACTATGGGTTATTACTTCATTCATATGTTTTTTTGTATTTTGGTCTCTGATAACCTTGATTGTAATCAGTTTCAACTTCTACGATGCTACTGGATTCTAACTTTTTTGTTTCTTTTCTTATTGCATTTTATCTTGTATTTTGTATATGTTTAGAGCTCTTGTCCTCAGGCCTCCACTGAAAAAGGGCTTTTGTCCAGTCAGACAAACCCAGTTAATAAATGTTAAAAACATATACATAAATAATAAATAAATAATTTTACTTACATAGACAGATGGATAATAACTATATTTATCTATACTGAAATATAGAAACATTTATCTATATAGTATGTGTGTATTTATATGTAGTATATGTATATGCTTCCCTTAAGTATGATCAAATGTACTAAATGTCAAATGTAAAATAGCAGCATTAAGAAGTTCGAACATAAATAACATCAAAAAACTTAAATACCAAACTGGCAAAAGATAAAGGAAAACTATTTCTTTTTCTGATCTGCAAGTTAAAACCTGCCCAAAACACTAACCTAAAATCTGTCTAAATAATGTTATTGTTACTGGATGTTCTTTTTTTAAGTTAAGGTGTAGAGTTAGTTTTGGGGGGGGCAGGGTAGGGGTAAGGGTTCTGGTAAGGGTGAGGGTAGAGGGTTAGAGTAAGGATAAGGGTAAGGAATATCATAAGGGTAAGGATAAGGGTAAAGGTTAAAGGTTAGGGTAAGGGTTAGGGTAAGGATTAGCATAAGGGTAAGATTAAGGGTTAGGGTAAGGGTAGGGGTAAGGGTTGGGTAAGAGTTTGGTAAGGGTTATTATGAGGGTAAGGGTTAAGGTAAGGGTAGGGGTAAGGTTAAGGATAGGGGTAAGGGTTGGGGTAGCGGTTATCATGCATTACTAACGTTAGAATTCAGCCATATAATGTCCAGGCCATATAATCATTACTCTTTGTTCAAACGTTTTTATTAATTTTTCTTCCAAGAATAACAAATAGCTTAATTAGTGTTTATCCAATTGATTAAAACAGAATAACAAACTATATACATTATTTACATTAGGACTGAAGATATATTATGAGATAAACCAATCTAGATCAAGTTTGTGTGATACATAGACAGGTATTTTCCTCTTTTTTTCCCCTCTCATTCAAAAAGAGTCTGAGTTCATTTTTAATGTCACAATAAGAGATAATATCTTCTTCCATGGATTATTACTCCGTGACTTAGGAGTAATCCTTAGTTCCTTGACTTTAATCTCCATCAGCGCTATTTCATTTAATAATCTTAAGAATTCTTCAAAAGATGTTTCAGAGTTGGATTTCCATTGTGGAGATACACTTCCTAGCAACTGCCAGAATAATCCATAGTAAATATAAGTTGTTTTTATTCATTTCGGTGTTTTCATTAACATTCAATAAAATTAGTGATTTAGATAATACAAATGTATCTGTGAATACAGCTTGTAAAAAGTTACTGATATCTTCCCAAAATTATTCAACTTTAATACAATCATAAAAAATGTGTATCCAGTCTGCTTTACACATTTGCAGACATCTCCAACAGATAGTATTATTAGAAGAATTAAATTTGGCTAGTTTATTGGGTTATAAAATGCTCTATGCAACAATTTCCAGGTGTATATTCTCCAAAATGGTGTGTTGGAGGTTAACTTAATAGAATATAATAAATTATTTTTACTCTCCATGGAAAGACTTATTGAATGTCCTTTGCTGATGAAATTCCAATAGCTTTATTGAGTTCTGACTTTATAGTTTATCTATTTTATATAGTTCTGAAATTATATTTTCCCAATTGTGCTTATTTTATACAATTTCATTCAGATAATTTATAAATTTAGATCTGTTTTTGAAAGATGAATTATTAATTATTCTGCATAGATCTTGTGAATATATCAGTACACTTTGAAGTACTAGCCAATCTGAAGGAGGTAGATCACATATACTTATTATACATTGACTGTCCATACCTTTCTGATTATTGATACAGTGTTGCCAACAAATAAAATTCTTTGTTTCCCATATGGTAAAAACATTCTTATATATCTTATTAAAGAAAATTTTTGTGGAACTAAAAGGATATAATAAACCCATCAAAATGTTATATCTGTGTTGGTATTAACATATTTTCTAAAGGTGTTAAAATGTTATTTATAAATTTTAAATGAGTACGTTTTACTAGAATGTATTGAATGCTAATGCATAAAATATGTCATAGTTTGTTGATTTGATCTCCTAATATAAGATTTTTTAATACTGAATTTTCATTTGAATAGATAATAGTATGCAAGGTTTTCTAATTGGAGGAGTAATTTGGATCTATCCAGTTTATGGTAATTCTAAAAATAGAAGCTTTAATGTAGGTTTCTATGTCTGGAAAGTTTATCCACCCCTGTTCCCATGGTCTGATATGTGTTAAAGCTACTATATTTCTATTGGGGTACCAAAAAATTTTAATAGGTGTGTTTATTTCTTTTTAAAAGTGTGTATCTGCTATCATAGAAATGGCTTGGGCTATATATAAAATTTTTGGAAGTAGTATCATCTTTATTAATTGCACTCTGTCTTCAAATGTTAAATACATTGTATTCCACTTTATTACATAAACCTTCATAGATCGAATGACAGAGGCAGAGATGATATTATTATAATTTATAATTAAAGTTTCTTCTATATTTTCCCTAGGATAATGCCTAAATAGTTTAAAGTGGAGACATGTTTACCAATTATATGATTTCTCTCTATTAGAATGTCACTCTTTTTATTCAATATTATAAAATTTGATTTTGTTTTATTAAAATGAAGACCTGAAATTAGATCATTTTTTTCAGCCTGTGCATCTAATTCTTTTAGAGATTCTTTTGCGGTGGATAGAATGAGTACATCATCTGCAAATAGCATGATTTTGGAATTATAATGATCATATATATAAATATTTTTTACTTTAGCATTATAATGAATTGAAGAAGCAAATAATTCAATAGCTAATGCAAATAAGATGGGATACATGGGACAACATTGCTTTGTACCTTTGGCTAACACTATAGGTTCAGAAGTAAATGGTCCTCGTTTTACATATGCTAGATTGTTTTCATAAATATTCTTTATCAGTGAAATAAAGGAGTGAGGAAATTCATAAAGTTCTAATATTTATTTATTTTGCATTTGTTAACCGGCGGTGTCTGGATGAGCCGGAAAGGCCCCTTTTCAGCAGAGGCCTGGGGAGAAAAGCTCCACATAGAAAAATTACAGATACATTTAGTTATTTAGACATGATCAATATACACACAAATTACAAAAGACAAGTTTTTACAGTGGTATGCAGCACATCAATAGTTACAGTGGAGAGAACAAACAACAAAAATATTAATTTAAAAATAAAGGTAATTAATAGATTTTTGGTGTACAGCTGACATTTGGAACATAGGTAGAATACATACATAGTACACAGGTACAGTACATACATTGTAGATTAGCCAGTGTTTGTGAGTAAGATTGAAAACTATTATCAGGTACACTAGGTTTAGTATGTGTACCTTATTCGCTTTCACTAGCCTAGGGAGCAATCATGGCACTGCAAACTTTGCTTGAGATGTTGCCTGATGAGGTGTTTAAAGGAGGCTTTGGGTGATGTCTTTTGAATGCTAGTGGGGATAGAGTTCATTTATTAGCTACTGAACTAGTATATAGTGTATTTCCAAAGCTATTGTAGCTGTTGGTGACTTCTAGTAGTAGTTTGCTTGATGATCTAAGAGGCCTTTTGGCTGAGTGATGTACTAGGTTTTTGAGAGCAGGACACTTATTGGGGAGGTAATAGATCGAATGACAGAGGCAGAGCTGATTGTAGGTAAGGAGGTTGGGCAGTTCAAGCCAGTGGAACTGTCTCAAAGCAGTGAAGTAAAGAGTTCTATATGAGTAATGTGCAGCAAAGTGGGCAATTCTGTTATAGCAGGCTTCCATTTTGCTTAGTTCAGTTTTGTTGAGATTAGTTAGAATGGGAGATGCATAGAGTAGGGTGGATAGACGTTGGGACCGAGCAATGGCTGATCTTGTGTTGTTGGTAAGAAATGGTTTGATACGGTAGAGTGATCCCAGTTTGACATGTACTTTTTTAATAGTTAAGTTGAGATGACTATCAAATTTTAGGTGGGAGTCTATGGTTATTCCCAATAGCTTAGCCTGTGCCACTGGAGTGATTGGAGTAGCATTTGTGGATTAGATAGTGAATTGATTGTTATCAGTGTTTTTGTTAGAACTGGTTATAGTCATAAGCTGATTTTTCTTTGGATTGAGGATAAGTTGGGCTTTGGTAAGGTAGTTTTCAATGTCAGAGAATGCTAGCTGAGTTGTTTGCAGGAGGGTGGGAATGTTTTGTGCAGCACAGATTAATGTAGTGCCATCTGCATACTGAATGATAGATGCATGCTGTGTGGAGGTATAGAGGTAATTTGTGAAGATCGTGAATGGTAGTGGTTCTAAGAAAGAACCCTGTGGGACTCCTACAGTTATGGGCAGCTGAGGAGAGAGAGAATTTTCCCATTTCACAGCTTGGTACCTGTCAGTTAAGTAGCTTTGGAACCAGGTAAGAGTGGAATTTGATAGGCAATATTGGTTTAGTTTGTTTAGCAGGATTTGGTGCGAGACTGTGTCAGATGCTTTGGACATATTCAAAAGAAGAGTTGACACCAGCAGGCCTTCATTTTTGAGATGGTTTACTGTGTCTGTGAAGCAGAGGAGGGCTGTAGTGGTACTATGGGCAGGTCTGAAACCATGCTGAGTAGGTGCCAGGATGTTGCTGTCTAGGAGATATTATAGCATCTGGGTATGGATTCATTTTTCTAGGATTTTGGCTAGGGGGAGAGTAAAGCAATGGGTCTGTAGTTATTAAGTTCAGTGGAGGTCCCGCCTTTATGTATGGGTGTGACATAGGATATTTTCCAGAGTTTGGGCACATAGTTTTCAACAATTGATCTGTTTATAAGAGCAGATATTGAGATAACAATAGCATCTGCTGTGAGTTTCAAGAAATAGCTGAGGAGTAGGTCGGCTGCTGTTGATGAGGTTTTTAGTTTGGAGAGCATGCTTTTGATTGAAGTGGTGGAAACTGTTTTGAGGGTAAAGCTTGTATTAGTGTTATTTGTGTTGGGGGGATAGTGAGGAAGGAACTGTCCTGTGATACTAAGGATAGAATTGAGTTCACAAAGTGGGAGATGAATTGTGTTTCGATGGGAATTTTAGTGTCAGGGGTGGTTAGTTTGGGGGTAGCCTTTTGAGTGAGTTTTAGTAGCTGGTTTACATTTTTTCAAAATTTTTGGGGGTTTTGTTGGTATTTAGTTTGTAATGTCATGTAGTAGGATTTTTTTGTCCAGCCTAATGCATTTTTTGCATGGTTGCACTGTTCTTAGTACTTAGTTAGGCTTTGTGTTTCTTTGTTTTTTTGATAGTAAAGCCAGGCAGTGTCTCTGGACTTGAGGATTTGTTTAGTTTCTTTACTGAGCCAGGGGTTTGTAGAGGTTATAACCTTGATTTTGCACAATGGAGCAACAGTGTCTAGGTGTTGTAGAAATGTTTTGTTGAAATATGCTACAGCCTGGTCAAGTTGGAGGGTTTTTAGGGGGGTCCAGTCACAGTTACAGAGTAAAGTATTGAGGACCTCAGGAGAGAATTTTTTTGTGTTTCTTATGGATATATAGTTAGTGGTTTTGCATATGGTTGTTCTACTACATATAAGATATATTATGTTGTGGTCACTTAAGGTGTCTGGGAGACTGCCTGCATGGGGGTACACTGTGGGGTTGTAAGTTAGGACCCAGTCAAGAATGGATTCCCTTTTAGATTTTTTATCACATCTAGTTGGAATTTGCACTAGCTGCTGGTAGCCATGGAGATTTATTAGATTACTTGGTGGTTCTGATATGCAGGTGAACCAATCTAGGCTGAAATCCCCCAGAATAAGGGTTTCTTGTGAGTATGTGGAAGAGCACCAGGATAAGAAGTCTTCAAGGCTAGCAGGTGTATTACCAGGTAGAATATAGATCACAATTGTGGTGATGACCTTTTTAGGGTGTAGTTGAAGTTTTGAGATAAGTATGTCTCAATTATTGGGGAGGGGTAGGAGTTTCGTAATTGATGTACAGTTAAGATGGACTTATACTGTAAGGCAGTTCCACCCCCTTTACGAAGTGGTCTGTCTTGTCTAATGATATTGTAGCCGGTAGGGAGAACTTCTGAGTTCGCTATGTTTTTATTTAGCCAAGTTTCTGTTAAAGCAACTATGTCTGGGGAGTATTGCGCTATTTTGGCCTGGAGTTCAGGTATTTTATTTCTGATACTTCTAATATTAATATTTAGCATTAAAAGATGGTTGGTTTTGCTGCTGTTGTTGATTTGCCCAGGGATGAAGATAGTGGGGGTATTATGTTCTGACATTTGTGTTGGAGCAGTTTGTGCTGGACAAGATGGATTTGGATCTGGGTTGGGGTGGATATCCCCACTTATCGGTAGCCTGGTGTTAAAATGGTGATACAGATGTTGGAGTTTGGTGAGGAGTGTGACAAATTATTGTGTTTTTTCGAGTAGGAATGAGAGAATATGTGTTTAGTTCTGAACTGGTCTGTTATATAGTTCTTGAACAATTGTGGGCAAATATTATTATAATGTGCGGTGTCTGTATATAAGAGTGCATAATGCAGTGTTGTGCTACTATGTTTAGAGATATTGCTAGAGTGATAACTTGTGGTGTTATAAAGAATTATGAGAAGACAGACTAGACTTAGTTGTGTGATAGTCATGGTTATAAAGTATAAGTTGGTACTAGGTGGTGGTCTGAATAACAGTTATAGGGTTGCACTATATGTGGATGGGTAAGGAGTGTGAGTGATGTAAAAAATGCCTAGTGGGAATGAGAGTGATTGGGAGTATTTTGTGTGGAGTAAGTTGGTGTGGTGTAATGTGATCTGACTTGAGGAACTGTGATTGGTGGAGGTGATGTGGGTGTGGCTTTTGTTACTATAAATGTAGAGGTAGTGGGGGTGGGAGGGAATAGGGTGCAGGACGGGGAGTGGAGAGAGCCCAAGCTTTAGCGAGGGCGAATGGAGCAGGACAGAGCCCACCAAAACAAGAGAAAAAAGTAAGTATTACTTTACAAATCTGAACACTTTAACCAAATTCCTGAGGTCTAATGGCTTACCAGCTTACCAGGAAGCAGAATGCAATTGCTGAAGAGCACTTGTGTCCTGGTGGGAGACTAGAAATTTAAAGATGGCTCCATGCTCAGCAGGATTCTAATATAGACTTAGCACTGGGGGAAGGAGATAGCACAAGGGGTGTAAACCAGATCGAATGCAAAGAAACCAGAGAGGCAATCAGTGGAAAGCTATCAGTGAAGGCCTCAGAGGGGGTAAGTAAGAATTCAAACTACTTGTAAAGTGAAGGAGAGAAGAGACAGCAAACTTTATTAAGGTTGGGAGTGTGTCTTCACATTGACTTGCTGATTAGTAACCAGTTTGTGCACAGATTAGAGTAGGGAGATACATTAGCAATGAAGGGGAATCTATAGAGATGCAAATAAACAGGTGGGCCTCCAAGTGATACAAACTAAGGCAGAAAACACTGAGAAGGCTGCTTTAAATACTTTAATACTTTTAATACTTTAAATAGATAATCACATTTTAAGGAATCAAAGGTTTTTTCTATGTCTAGTGCAATTTGTAAGGCTTCTTGACTTTCTCTATTTAGAATGTCAATAAGGGTTAATATTCTTTGTATGTTATCATAAGTACATCTATCATGTAAAAAACCTGTTTGTTCCTCATTTATAATATGAATCATAGATTATTAATTATATTGACTAAGATAGATATAAATATTTTATAATCATTGTTGAATAAAGTTATCGGTCTATAAGAACTACATTGTGTAGGGTTTTTTTTCTTTTATAATAGGTGTAATTAAGGAATATCTCTATGAAGGTGGTATTATGTTTTGTGTTTGGATTTCAAGTAAGGTTTTATGAAAAATTGAGGTTATGGATGTTGGAAAAAAAATTATATAATTCAATTATAATACTTTCAATTCCTGGATCTTTATTACTTTTACTTCCCTTAATCTTTTCTAAGACTTCTTTATGTGTGATTTGTTTCTGAATATCTAATTTTAAGTTTTCTGGTATTTTCTTAATTATTGGATAGTTTGACTCTAAATTTAAGAAATTAGTTTTAGGTTTGCCAGTTCTATAGTATTCAGTATAATGATGTTTCAAAGCATCAAGAATATCACTTATGTCTGATACTTTTCTGTTTTTTTTCCCTTCATGAATAATATTAGTGATGCTTGCTCTAGATTGCATTTTTATTCTCAGAGCTAGATTGTGCATATGTCTAGGAGATACAGAATAGGAATTTAGTTTTAGATTAGTTTTGTGAGTTAAAATTTCATTATCTTTTTATTTAATTCATCAATTGTCTTTTTGTTAATAAATCTATTTGTTGAATAATTATTATTAATCTTTGTAATTAGGTTTTGTATGTTATATAATTCTGATTCCCATTCTTTTGTTTTATTTTTAAACCATGTAAGAATTTTACCATATATATAGGCTTTTAAAGTATCCTATGTCATAACTATGTTAATTTATTCAGTATAGTTGGTGTCTAAGAAAAATTGTAGCTCTGAAATTAATCAGGGTCAAAATTCTTTTAATTTTGTGATATAAGCTGGTATTTTTGTCATATGTGTTAATTTCTAAAAGTCTACTTGAATTTTAAGAATAAGTGATCTATGATCTGACAGAGGACAGGGGATTATTGAGAAATTAGTTATTTATGTGTTTAGGTCTTTAGATACATACATTTTGTCTATTCTTGTTTGCGTACCAAATCTATGATATTGGTGGGAAAATAAAAGTGAATTATTTTCTTTAAAGCTAAATATATTAGTTAGATTTTGATTTTCACTCCATTTATTTTAGTATTTTTGCTGTAGAAGTAAGAAGTAGCTTTCTTTTATTAGTAGCCTCAGAATTATCCAAGATGCAATTGAAATCTCCACCTATTATTAGGTTGCCCTTATATATTCTGCTAATGAGATCTAATTGTTTTTTAACTGTCACCATTCCTATGGCAGGAATCCAGTACAAGTTTACTAGTGTCCAAATTCTGCTGTTAAATTTTACTATTACAAGAGACATAAGTCCTTCTTTGTCTTCATAGTTATAAATGAATTGAAGATTAGTAACATTTTCCTCCATAAAATTATCACTCATCTAGTTTTTTTGTTTTATATGAAGAATGAGATAGTATTAAATATTCATTTGGACTCCATATATGTTTATAATTTATTTTGAAGTGAAATTCTTGAAGACAGATAACCGGGGCTTTATTTAATTTTAAATATCTCAATAGATTTGATCTTTTCTTTGGATTGTTCAAACCATTAATGTTTAAAGAAAGTAGTGTTAAGTCCACATATTTAGACTGTGTTTAGAGTTTACTTATAAGATGATTCATACTCAGTACTCTTTAATAACCCTGAAATTGGATAACATTATTATCACTTCTAGATATTATGAACAGACTGATTTTCTCCGTTGAAAAACATAAATTAAATTCAAGTTCAGGCCAGTAAAAAGAAAAAAAGGTGAAACATGAGATCAATTAAATATAACAAAATGATCAAACATTTTAAAGTTTCCTCCATCGTACTTGGAATGATATGCATTCCTAATCCAATAGACAAAAAATAATCTATTGGATTATCCCTCATATCCAGCAAAAAAAAAAAAAAAAAAACACTTTGAGCTCCATATTGATTTCACTGGAAATGTTTTAAACTTATATAAGAACATCAGTATTTAATTAAAGTTATTGATCAATTATGTCTAACATTAACCATAATCACATATGGAAATTTGTTTATAAATTTCAATTTATGTCTCATCACCTCTCAAGTAGTATTTTATTTTTATTTATTTTACATTTGTTGACCGGGATAGTCCAACTGGATATATGTCAATTTTCAGTGGAGGCCTGGGGAGAAAAGCTCCAAATACCAAAAAAGACACAGTACATACATCACTCAGTGATAAACTCAGGCAGACATGTTTAGAAAAATATAGATAAAGAATACAGGCAGACATCAATATACACAATGTGCAGACACAATGTGCCATCTGATTGGCAAAGACATATCAGAAAATGTGAACATAGAATACAATCAGATCTCATAATTCACAATGCTTAGACACTCAAATGCAATGAGGCATAGATACTTGGTTAAACAGCAGGTTGGGTAGCAAGACATGTATTAGTGAAGTTGTTAGTCAGGTTTAGAACAAGAGCACAGCCAATGAGATGTGAGGTATTTTTTGAGTTCTCTTTTAAATCGGGGTAGTGAGGTTTCCTTGGTAACAGTAGTAGGGAGTAGATTCCAGATTTTACTGGTTGAGTTGGCAAATATATCATCGCCTGCAGAGTTGTTGGATTTTTGGGTCAGTATCATTAGTTTATCAGCTGAGTGTAATGGCCTGGGGGCACTATGAGGGGTGGGGTGTTATCAGGTTGATGAAGTATTTTATGCACTACTATAAGCTGGTTGAACTGTAGAAGAGTAGGATACTCTAGCCATCCCAGTGCTTTGAGGTTCTGGCAATGGTGGGTCCTAAAAGCCATGCCTGTAGCGAATCTGGCTATATGATTGTAACATCCTGATGATTTGTTGAGATCAGTTTTGGATAGGTTGGAGTACAGGGGAGGCATACATAAGGGTAGAGAGGAGGTGTGATCTTGCAATAGCTACCCTAGCTAGGGGGTGAAGAAAGGTTTGGCTCTGTACAGAGAGAGCCAAGTTTTTTGTTGACAGACTTAATAGTGTGATTGACATGTTTATCAAATTTAAGGTTGTTGTCTATTATTATGCCTAGAAGCTTTGTATGGTCATCAGGGGAGATAATGGTGTCATTGCTAGATTTGGAAGGAGGAGGAATTCTATGGTTAGGGGAGAAAAGTAGTAGCTTGGTTGTGTTAGGATTCAGAAGCAGGCGTTGATTAGCTAGCCATGTTTCTGCTGTGCTGAAAGTGGTCTGGGTGAGGGTTAGAAGTTGTGTAGGAGAAGAGGTGGAGCATAATAGCATTGAGTCATCTGCATACTGGATGCAGGTAGCTCCTGGGATGGTGGTGTGCAGATCATTGATAAACATAGAGAAAAGAAGGGGACCTAGTATGGACCCTTGTGGGACACCTAGAGTTAGAGAAAGTTGGGATGACAGCTTGCTCTGCCATAAGTAGCCTGCTGTCTACCGTTCAGGTAGGAGTGAAACCAATGTATTGCGTGTTGGTCTAAACCGATGGTTTGTAGGGTATTGAGCAGTAGCTGATGGTTGACCATATCAAAAGATTTTGAGAGATCTAGGAAGAGTGCCGAAGATAGTTTGTTGTTGTTATGATGAAGATTGATGACATTATAGAAAGATAGATGAGCCGTGGTGGTACAGTGGAATGGCCTAAAGCCGTGCTGACAGTCAGTGAGCTTTCCGTTTTGAATAAGAAAGTGCGTGATTTGTTTGTGTGTGCATCTTTCCATGATTTTAACTAGTGGTAAAAGAATGGCTATAGGTCTAAAGTTAGATAATTCTGTAGAATTTCTTCCTTTATGGAGAGGTATAACGTGATATTTTCCATATTGCTGGGATGAATCCTTCTAAGATGGATCTGTTGATCAGAATAGAAATGGGAAGTGCTATAGCATCAGCTGCTTTTTGAAGATATTCAGCTGGGAGGTGGTCAGCAGCTAGTGTAGTAGATTTTAGCTTTTTGAATAAGGTCCGGATCAGGTTGGTAGGTACGGTTTGAAAGGTAAATGTGGGTTGGGTGCTGGGTATATCAGGGCTAGATGTGCCAGAGCTGGTGTTTGTGTCTGATGGAGTGAGATGGGTAGCTAGAGCTGGATAGTTTCAGTAAAGAAGGAGTTGAAGCTGTTTGCAATTTCAACAAGGGATTTATCAAGGGCAGCTGATGGGGTAGGAGTGGTGGAATGGCCTGGGTGGAGACGATTGTTAATACCAGCCCAGAACTTTTGAGGTTTTAGTTGATATTTTTGTTGTAGGAGGGTGTAGTGATTTTTTTTGTCTAGAATGACACATTTTTTTGTATATAATCTTTAATGATTTTAGTATATAATCACTGTATAGAAACACTTTATATTGAATATAACCTTAGCCGTCCAAAATACTGTTGTATAGTGTTTACAATTCAAAAATATATGACACTTAGTAAACACGCTAGTACTATTACTCGTCTCAATAAGTGTACGTAATTTCCTCATTTTATGCATGAAACTCCAACAGAAAAAAATATTTCCTACAATATTAGTTGAATGTTAGGTTAGTTGTCCTTATGAAATATGTTAAGCCTAGACATCCTTCATTATAATGAAGAGAAAATATATGCTGTACTGTGTATCTGCGTGATATATATCTTAATCATTACAACCCCTCAGCCCCTCCCATACAGAAGTGTCCTGAATAGAAGACCTTAAAATTAGAGGCTCTTTATTCATAAAACATCATGCAGATTCAAAGCTGTGTATTTGTATAAGTTTAATTATGCAACTGTGTCCTAATCTTAATGTCAGAACCATTAAATTTAGTCTATAGGTTGCTTCTGATGTATCTGCCATGACAGGTTCTTTACTTGTATACATATTAGCTGTCTGATTTGATATAGAGTTAACTATCAAATTAGCCACTGTATTGTACTTCAAATAAAGTTCTACATAAGCATGCAACTTAGAACTTCATTTTGGTTTACATAAGCATAAGTTAGTTCTAAAAAGTTGTTTTGATTCATAACTGATTAAATTCTGTATACTACTTTAGTTTCTGATTAATTCACCAACATATCACAGCAAGACTCTAGTCTGAAAGAAACATTCACATCTAAAATACTTTCAGACCATAGTCCCATAAGTATAACTACTTAGTATGTTAGACTGCAGTGTAATATCTTTAGCCATCCTCCTGCTTCATCACTCTTTATACCACAGTCTTCCTGAATAATCAAGTAGACATTAATTGCAGCTAGAAAGCTGCTAATAATAACATTGGCAATATAAAATTTTCTAAAAATCTTTACGATGACAGCAATCATTACAGCCTATAGTTCAGTATAAACTATACAGAAAAAAATAATTCTAAATTTCCTGTAAAGTTTGTGCTATTAGTATAGCAGTGTGAGTAAACATTACATTCATTCAAGAGTCATCAATACTTCAGTAATTGTTGTACAACAAAGGATCATATAAAATTCTTTGCGGAGTGCAGGACTAAACCAAAAGTTGTTAAAAACAACTTTGCACTGTCTGTGTAAATTAGGATATACATGTCTTTCACACTAAGTAATAAACATTTTTGGTCTCTTTTAATGTGTTTTCTGATTACTTAATATTTGCTCAGTAGGTAATACTATTGCTCCTTTTTTTTTTTTTGCTAAAGTTTCCCATAAAATGCCCCTAGGTCTGTAATGACTTCTGCAACTGGTCTGTTAAACAGAAGATAGAGTGAACTGCTATACTCATCGTACTAAATGTCCAGCACATTAAGAGACTTTTTATATATCTTAAATAGAGGGAGTTACTGAGACAATATCATTCACTGCATGTTTCAGCCCTGGACACCCTCCTTCTATGCCAGATTTATAATTACAGTCTAGTATACGGTTACAGTACTTACCTAGCAGAAAAGCAAGAAAATTCACTCTCCCACCTGGTGTGATTAATCTATACAGAAAATATCCTGTAAAATGTGAAGGCTGTAGTGTGATGCCTGTCACTTTAAGAAGGTGAGGAAGTGCATATATGCATATGTACATTGCCTCTGCAGTTCCTCACAGTTGCAACTTCCATGCTTACTAACTGGATCTATGTTTATCAAATGAGCAGCAATGGAAAATCAAACTTCTCATCTCTGTCTGCATCCCACTCTCATAAGAAAACCTCCTTGATAACCCACATGCCCTTCAACCTTGTTTAAGGTCAGTACATTAAATCTGTGTTTTTCTCCCACATTCATTTTATTGCTATGTGACTCAATCATTTGCAAGCTGTGTAAGTTGCCACTATGACACTCAATCTTACAGTATATGGGAAAAGTGTACAGACCACTGCAAAGTAAATAACATTCTCAGAAGTTCTCAACTTTCTCACAGCTGATTGCTGCCTACTCGCAGCTTCTCAGAATGTTTCACTTTTAAATAAACATTTTTTAATGGAAACTACTTAGCAATCAGAAAATTTAAGGCTTATATGTCAAATTATTATCCATCAGTTAATCTTTTTTCTTAAAGCACTTGATCTTTTATTTGAATGCAATTCCAGTTATCCTGTATATTTTAGGTATAATGCCTTATGTAATGGATAGTCATTTTGTAAATTGCTCAAAGTGACAGGTTACCAGAAACATAGCCTTATGTTACTTCCCACTGCTTTTTGATTTTTTCTTTCCCCTGCTAATTTAAATAAAGAACAACTTTTTATGACAATGTGACCACTTTCTAGATTTGCAATCAATCTAAATACTTTTATAGTGAAATCATTTATATTAGATAAATTGGGGGGAAAAAGTACAGAAAGAGTGAGACAATATATGTTTTTATTTTCTTTTTTATGAATCTCATACCTCAGTAGATTATTTGAGAGTTTTGGTGAATACTATGTTTTTGGATTCAGTTCTTTGATTTTTCTTCTTTACATCAGTCCACACATTTTTTTTCAGGAGATCCTTTCAAGGAAGTAGATGCTGTCCAGTTAATTTCATCTGGAATTGTAATTATATTATTGTTCTTGATAAAGGAAGATGCTTCCTCAAAGTCACTGAAGGTCCTCATTTCTTTTGAATAGGAGATCCTGATTTTTGCTGGATAAACAAACTGAGCTTTTATTTTGTTTTGTTTAAGAAGTTGCACAAGCAGCCAGGTTTTTCTTAGATCTAGTACTCTGGTAGAATAGTCTTATTTGATTTTGTTTATATTTCAATGGACTTTTTCTCCATGCTGATTTGAGAACAAGTTCTTTATCTAAATATGGCAAACATTTTACTACAATTGATCTTGGAGGTGCAGCAGGTGAGGAAAGTTTTGGTATTCCTATTTCTCTATGAGCTCTTTCTATGCCACTTGATATAACTTCTTTTAAGTATAATATTTCAGGTAGCCAAGAGTTTAAAAATAAGATAATATCTTCACCTTCTGTTCTCTCTAGAAGGCCGAAAATTCTTATATTTGCTCTCCTTTCTCTATTTGCTAGGTCATTTACCTTGTTAATGAGCCAGCTGTTCTGCTGTAGGAGAAATTAATTTTGTTTTTCTTCTTCCTTAAGTCTCCCTTCTATGTCACATAATGAAGTTTCAATGTCTGATATTTTAGTTTGGAGTTATTGTAATAATTCTTTAAAGGTTTCAGTTTGTTTTTGACAATTTCCTTTAAGATTTTCTAAGTTGTCCTTGAATCCATCCATTTTCAAAGATAGTTTTTGTAGTGCAGAGGACATCAGCTGTATTTCTTTCTTCAAAGTGTTTTCTGAGTGAAAGTTCTTTGAACTACTCATTTCCACAATGCAGGAATAGTCTCCAAGTTATTTTGACAGTAAATCTCTATGAATACACACCAAAACTGATATACTGGTAGTTCAGAAGTTTATTGACAAAATTTGACTTTTTTGTTTGGTAAAATTAAAGATTTTCCTGTTTTTTAAGATAGCTTTTGTGGAGCTCTAAAAAAGTGCTGCTTTCAGTTGGCCATCTAGGCCCCACCCCCATATAATCATTACTCTAATGTTCAAGGGAATCAAATTATCTAATCACATGCGATTACCAAGATGACCCTTAACAATGCGGTCTGAGAGCAAGAATAAAGTACCCCAGATAATGTCAGACTAGACTTTGCCACTTTAATGTGAAGTGAATTGCAGGATATTATTTTGGTCTGTCATGCATTTCAGTGCTGCTGTGTTAGGAAAGTGATTGGATGTATCCACACTGACTCATGAGTGTATGAATTTTATCATCATGTCTGAAATAATTTGTTGCAGATGTTCAGCCCAACACCACATGGTGTCAGTGGTATACAAAGATTGATTTTTTTACCAAAAGCAGGTAAACTAGACTGAATCAACATGTGTGAGGCATGCGCATTACCAGGTGAAGATTGCCCAAAGAAGGATACATCATGAGTAACATTTTGTAATGCACAGAGCGGAAATCCTAAGGCAAAGAAAATGTGCCTGAAAACAACTCAAGATACATAAAATATCTGGCAACTGAACATCTCATTCAGTAGAAGAATGATGGTGGCAAATGGATGAATCCACAAAATGTACACTATTTTCAAAACACGAGCAATGCAACAAACCAAATAAACCACATCTCCGCAAACAATGTGATTTAGAAGAACCACACAGATGAAATGGATGTTACTTTTCCATTCCATCAATATTCTGGATGTTTTGCAGTTATCAAGCTTAACCACCATTTTATTTCAAATATTGCTGAAGAAAAAATCATCAAAATACCCATCTTAACGCTTCCCTTGTCAGCAGTTTTAATACTTTTATCCAGTTTGCCTGAAAACGGGAAGAGATTGTTGCAGAAATTCTGTGTTTGGAGTATTGCATTGGGTCTAGGTAAAAAAATAAATAAAAAAGTGCAAGTTGCCACTTTTCTTCACCAGGCTTGAGATGATGCCACTAAGGTATTTAATAATTTTAACAATTATACTGAGCAACAGATTGAAGCAGCTGTTATATAAGATATGTTTAAGCAGGACTATAAGACTCAAAATATTCTGTCCTATATTAATTATTTATAACTAAAATTAGAGATCACAAGAGTGTATTGATATGTAAGTAAACTAAGGCATATATATAAAGATGGAGTCTGGAGAGCTCTGTGAGTCAATACTAAGAGTAAGAATTCTCTGTGATATTAATAGTGCCAATAAGAAACAAACTACTGTCAGACTCTGAACTAACACTGGACAAAGTTTTTTAAATTCTTTTTATTGACATTTTATAAACAAGAAAAGGATTTACTATCTCATAGAAGACTGGTCATACATTAATGGTCAGCAACACAAGTAGCAATATATAAGAAAACACTTAATCCAACAAAACAAACTATTTACAAGAGTGCCTAGATTAATAGATTCGGAAGAAAAAAGTCTTTAAGATATAAAATAAATCATGCAGTTTATCAGTCACTTTTCTCCAGTATTTCCACTACCTTTTGCCAGGAGTTATAATAAATAGTTATCTTTTTCAGTTCTTTTCTTAATAGTTGTTAAATACAGCCAAGATACAGACAACACAATATTTCTGAATTCTTTGAAAGATGGAGATGATTCACTCTTCCTGCTGACTGTAATTGTCTTGAGTGCAATGTCTAGAAGGATCCATAAAACTGAAATTTTTGCTCGGGAGACACATTATGGAATGGGTAAATTAAACAGAATTAAAGATTTAGATAACTGAAATTTATAATTGAAAACTGTTTGTAAAAATCGATTCACTTGGTCCCAAAATGTTTTAAGTAATTGACAATCAAAAAACATATGCTGTCGGTCTGCTTTCAAATTTCCTTTATATTGCCAGCATCCCATTACTTGTTTAAACATTAATTCTAGTCTGTGTGGTGTAAAAGATCTATTGATAAATTTGTATGCAAATAATTTCCATTATATTGACAGGGGAAGTACATTTAGGAGAGATAAGTATTAATCTTTTCTCAGTATAATCATCAGGGGATTATTGCTTATTCTATAATAATCCCAAAATGTTATTTATAGTAAGCTTTTGTATTTTTTTTTATTTTATAAATTTTGATAGGTAACCTTTTCCTTGAACAGTATGCTTTGTTAAGTGAATCAGCTGTTCGATAAATTTAGGAATATTTTGTCTAGTAGTTAAACTCATTAACTCCAATCTATTATTAATATATTGTCTAACATGTATTGCTAGCCGCATATTTCCATCCAGGTTAAATGTATTTTAACATGTTCCATTGATAGCAGCTTACCAGCAGTTAATAACTGATGCCAATAGATTAATGCATTTTAGTACTCATACAATCCTGGGTACAAGCAATAGGATATAACAAAAATATCCATGCGTTAATATCTGGATTTTTATTTAAGTAATTATTATAGAATTTTAATGTATCTTTTATAAAATGGGAAGTTATATACTTCTTTTTATCAAAGACTGCATGTTCTTTCATCATGCTGAAAAAAATATTCGGTATCAATCCTGTACACTGCTGTGATACTAACCAACTTGATTTCAAGCAGCTTATCTCTTGTATTTGTTTCCATCTAGCTTAATAAGAGTTGTTTAACCACAAAGATAGCATCTTTATAACAGATGATAATGCATAACTCTCTATACCTGGTAGACTTATACCTCCCTCTTCCCAATCATGCAAATGTTGATTAATAGCCATTCTAGGTTTACTATGATTCCATAGAAAATTCAGAATTAGTTTGTTAAACTGATTTATATATTTATGACTGTGGGGGGTAGAAAACGTTTGTATAAGGTATAGTAGTTTCAGAAAAATAATAATTTTAATAATGTATAATCTGTCCTCCATTGTAAAGAAGAATTTATTCAATTTTTGTGAGACTTTTAATATGATTTGAAACATTATTATAATTTATTTTTAATGTCTCACTCATATCCTTTGATAATACGACTGTACATATTTAATTTTATTGTCAGGAACAATATATTTAGAAAATGTCTTGTTTAATTGTCTTTATCAGAGTTCATTAATAACAATTTTGTTTTGTTTTCATTGGATCTGAGACTAGAAAGAGAATGAAAACAATCCATTGGCCTCAATAAGGCAGATACTGAATCATTAGTGTCATTTAGTGTTAATAAATTGTCATCAATAAAGACCTATACTTTAATTTCTAGTCTATCCTCAACTAAAATACCTTTAATTTTTTTTTATTTATTCTTACTAAATGTGCAAAGGGCTCAATTAGCAAAATAAACAACAAAGGAGATAGACGGCATCCTTGTTTTGTACCTCTAGCAACTGAAATTGAAGATGAAAAACATGACCAAATCTTGGCATATGCTAAATATTTCTCATAAAGTAATTTTATTGTGTAAATTTATGAGAAAAAACATATTTTTCTAAAGCTACTACTAAATAATTCCAATTAACTGAATTAAAAGCATTGTTTATGTCTGGACTCACTAGGGTCATAGTTTTCTTTGTTAAATTTACATAATCAGTAAGAGAAATTATTCTTTTAATATTATTATAAGTGCTCCTGCCCTTTATGAAGTCTGCTTGCTATTTATTGATTAATAAGAGAAACAACTGCTTACTTCTATCTGCATGAATTGCCATAAATAACTTATAATCATAACTAAATTAAATACTCTTAATAAATGCTAAACATTTCAGAATTAATATTACCTAGACCAGGTACTTTTTAAGCTTTAGTTTATTAATTTGATATTTAAGTTCAGTTATTATTTGTTTATCAATTAACTTAATATGCTGATCCTGTAGTTTTACTTTTATGTTTGTTTTAAGACTTTATGATTGTTTTAAGAAATGTACTTATATTCTGTGCTTCTAGTTCTGCAATTTGTGAGTTAATATTATGGTAATGCTTTTTAAATGCTTCTAATATTACCTCTAAATCTATCACCTTCTTTCTAGTACCTGGTATACACACACACACACACACACACACACACACATATATATATATATATATATATATATATATATATATCTACTTCCCTTTTCTGATTTAATTTTATTATTTTTCAGTCCTATTTGCTATTCTGATCTGATTCCTGGGACTCGTCAAATAGGGAACAAATCTAATCTTTTCCAGATCTATCATGTTTTTATGATGTAAAATTTCTAAATATTTTTTATTCTTTTCTTCTAATTCAGTAAAGTGCTCCATCCCCTTCTGAATATTACATTTTAATTCTTCCAGCTCAGTAGTTAAGTGCTCTATCCCCTTCTGAATATTACATTTGAAGTCTTCCAATTCATTGATTAAGTGCTCCATCCCCTTCTGAATATTACATTTTAATTCTTCCAATTCAGTAGTTTAGTGCTCCATCCCCTCTGAATATTACATTTTAATTCTTCCAATTCAGTAGTTAAGTGTTCCATTCCCTTTTGAATATTACATTTTAATCTGTCATTGTTCTTCTGCATCTCTGCCAAATCTTTATTCCATTGCTTCTTATTTTTATACCATGATCAAGTTTTGCCATACACGTTACACTTCAGCTAGTCCCATATATATATATATATATATATATATATATATATATATATATATATATATATATATATATATATATATATATATACATACATACACACACATATACACACACATATATATATATATATATATATATATATATACACACAGAGAAAGAGAGAGAGAGAGAGATTTCTGAAGTATCTTCAGTGATATTTATCTCAAGAAAAGATTGTACTTCCATTTATATAAAATTCTTTAAAATCTTTGACATTCATTATGTAAGATGGTATTCTAGTGATAGTTAACCTTTGACTTGCTTCTATTTCTAAGTCAAATGTAAGTGCATTGTGGTTTGACAGGGGACACAAAATTACTTTAACTAGCTTTGTAACAAATTCTCTTGATAGTTATATTCTATCAGTTCTTGAGTAATAGCTGTGTCTGTGTGAATAATATGTGTAAAATAGTGAGTCTGAATCTTTACAATTATTTATATCTATCAAATTATACATGCCAATAAATTCTGTCAATGCCTTTGAAGAAGCAGTTTTACAACGTGCTTATCGTATTGGGTGTCACTATCATCAATTATGCAATTAAAATCCCCAACTAATATTATGTCTCCTTTAGAGTACTGGATTACCTCTTCTATTTGTTGCTTAACTTCCTAATCCAGAAATCCAGGAATTCACTAATGTTCATAGGTTCATAGGTAGGTACTAGGCTATTGGCCCTGGGGCCTATACAAGCCCAGCCAAAATGGTACCCTGGCTTTTGCCACCCGAGAAAATTATTTTCCTGTGCCACTGTCGAGCAGAGCCACAGAGGTGATCCCCGGGGTGAATTTCCTGTTTTCCATCCAATCATCAAGATTTGGTTTGACAGGGGACACAAAATTACTTTAACTAGCTTTGTAACTAATTCTCTTGATAGTTATACTCTATCAGTTCTTGAGTAATAGCCATGTCTGTGTGAATGTATATATTTTCCCACCATACCTGAACTGTCCTGATAAGTATTCATAACTTTGGGCATTATTATTAAATTTTTCCACAAAATCATTACTCCTCTCATCTTTTGTTTGTGATATGAACTTGTTAAAACTGTGTAATTACTGATGTTGAACTTGTTTCAGTCTGTTTGTAGAAGATGCGTCTCCTGTAAAAAAAAATGACCTGTGGATCAACTAATCTTAAATATTTTTTTAACATTTGTTAACTGGGAAAGCCTGACTTGGAACAAAGCCAATTTTCAGCAGAGGCCTGGGGAGAAATGCTCCAGATGCATGTCTTTTAATGTGGGAGGAAACCAGAGCACCTGGAGAAAACCCACATGAACACGGGGAGTACATGCAGACTCTGCACAGAAGGCAGCCCAGCTGAGAATCAAACCGGACAACCTCTTGTTTGGAGGTGACAATCCTACCACTGCACCACTGCACCATCCAATCAAACTTCCCCTTTACTACTATTATTTAAGCCATTTACATTAATAGAAATACATTTCATAGTCGTACTGCTATTTATAGAATTTTTAGACAAATTTATGTAATATGATCAAAAAAGGGGGGTATTTATAAACACTACAGAAAATGACTTGATTACTTATAGTATTACAGTACATCAAATGCATATAGGCACCCCAAAAACAATGTAAGAAGAGATAAAACAATAAATATTATATTAAAAAACTATATAACTTATGGGGAAAAAAAGCCCCTACACTTCAATTGCCAAGCCATCCAAGTGTACCCTCTAAAGCCCCTCTTCATCCCATCCTTAAGTCTAACTATCTAATATATAACCAAACCAGCAGAAAAGTAGTGGCAAAGGCAACCATAGAGCACAAAAGTATCCAGTCTCACATATATATAAAATGTAGTTCTTTATTAGTGCACAGGGGTAAGTGCTTTCACAGTTCGCTTCGTCAAACCATAAAAACTCCTTACATCAAAGAACACTCCCTTTATAACCATCAAGCAAACTCAATCAATTAATCAATTAACATCTTAAAGAAGGACGATGTTATGAAAGCTATAATGAAAAGAACATATAAAAATAAAAGTAAGAATAAAAACTGTGATGAACTGTGAAAGCGCTTACCCCTGTGCACTAATAAAGGACTACATTTTATATATATGTGAGACCGGATACTTTTGTGCTCTATGGTTGCCTTTGTCACTACTTTTTTGCTGGTTTGATTATTTATTCATTCATTTTTGGCAGGCATTTACTCCATTTGGGTGTGCTTTGTTTTTTGTAACTATCTAATATGTTTATTTTTCAAAGAAAACAAGCAAATAATTATATAAGCTCGTTATCATACTAAAATAGAAGCATACCCCAGTCACTATATAAAGAATTGTATTTCTACTTACATTCATATTTATAAGCTCTAATTAGCGGCAGTAACAATAATAAGTAATTATAAAATACTAACTACAACTCTATTCATTTCTAACAATCAATATAAAAGAATTGCTCTGTTATATATTATATAAAAGTAATTAACTACCCAAGAACATACAACTGTTTAAATATATTATATACTTAAATATGACAGCTACATAATATAGACTTATCATATTGACTATTCACTTAAAGTTTATCACTTTAAAAAAACAGACATGGTGAACAGCTCAAGTTTGACCTTTAACTAGTGCAATTACATAATGTCTGAGCCATTTAGTTTCATTTTGAGGCAGCCTGTTGTGAAGGGATTTTAACTAAGGCATATCTCATGTTCAAGATTTGGACTTAGAAACAGATCTGTTGAAGCACTTTGACTTGTGATCTGTGTGGGAAAACAAGGAAAAAAGTAAGTACACATTTTTAACAGTTTAAATTACCATATGTCACCCAGTGGATAGTCAACTGGCTCACAGACAGGACTGAAGAAGTTAGAATTGGGGAGTCCACCTCTACAAAGAGGCTAGTCACAAGTGAAGTCCCTCAGGGATCATTCCTTGGACCGCTTCTTTCTGGCATTTACTTCTCTGAAGTCAAGGCCAATGTCAGTGGTCTCTGGCTGACTAAATTTGCAGATGATTGCAGATTAGGAGCTGTCATTGAATCTCACACTGATACAAATATTCTCCAGGAGGGGCTGGCACAGACAAACAACTGGAGTCATGTCAAGAAATGCATAATAGCATCCTTTGGGAAGTCAATCATCCCTGGTACTATCATATTGACAACACACCCCTTAGAGTTGACCCAGTAGTCAGGGACTTAGGGACACACACAGATAGTAATCCAGCCTTTGATCATCACGTGTCTACAGAGGTGAGGAAATCATTCTATGTTGCACAACTTATAAACAAAGCTATGGCATCTAAGTCCTAGGAAGTCATTGTTACACTGTATTTGGCATACATCAGACCTATCATTGAGTACAATTCCCCCTTTGGTGTGTACCTAACCAGTCATATCCAACTGCTGGAAAGTCCATAGAGGTTCCTCAGTAAAAGAATACAGGGCGTAAGTAATATGTCCTATGGAGACCGCCTCAAGGCCCTATCCCTGTATTCTGTCTCCTACATGCTTTTGACGGGAGATTTATGCCTGGCATACAGGGCATTGTCAGACCCCACTCTGATGGACCTCCTGCATATTTACAAAACAAACAGTACCAGAATTGCCTGTTCTAAAGACTTAAACCTTGCCTGTGATATAAATAGGACCTGCTGGAGAGATAGGTATATATCCCAGAGACTAACCCATCTATGGAACAGGCTCCCATCCATATGAAGCAGAGTTCCTCCCTAACTCAATTCAAGTGCAACTTGGACAATTGGATGGGAAACCAGAAATTCATCCCTGGTTTGGCACCTATGTCTCTGATGCAAACAGGTAACCTGCAAATGGTTCGTCTCCCAGGCCCTTGCTTACACTTATCAAGGGTATCAGAGCTTGTCAGAGATTTGGGATGCATGGCTAGGCTTAAAAAGGCCCTTGTGGTCGTTAGCCTAGTAAACACCTATGAACCTATGAACCTATCTCCTCAACCTCGTTAACTGAAAAACAGTAATCACATTCACATCGCAGCTATATATTTAATTCAATCAAACATTTATAGCCATTTTAAGCTCCAAAGTAAATGCATACCTATATTTAAACATAGACAGCAACTTGAATCAATTAGTTTAAATAAAAAACTTACATTTTGTCTTTCATTTTAATACAAATGACCATGCAGCAGAACGTTTGCAATCACTAAAACATCTCTAAACTACAAAGCCATGTAAACAAATGTTTTTATAAGCATTTAATCTACCACAGAAAAATATATTTCTATTAGGAATGTAAATATTTAATATATTAAATCAAATTATTTATCTAGCTGATTAGTTAATCATGGTATTATATTAAGACAGTTAGTATAATGCATTATGTAATGTGAAATAGAACAGGCTAATTGTAGATGTATGTTAATGATTTTTTCATAAATGCCCTTATAACTATTGAGTTAGTGTTTATTATAACATGATATAAGATACCATATTCTGTTCTTTACCAGATTGTATTACGTGTCACATACTTTGCTGCTTAATGTTATATTATTACTGCTTTAACTAAAACATAAACAATTAAACATATGTGGACAGAAAATAAATAAGAAAAAAGCTTTTACCCTTTTTTCCATTACGGGATATGAAAAAGTGATAGTCCTCTTCAGTAGATTTGTAAGCAATACAATTGTTAATGCAAAAACAAAGAAGAAAAACAATCCCTGGGATTCAAGAAGCTCGGCACAAGGATGGTTTTAGCCTTTCGCCAATTGTCCTCACTACAGATGGCACAGCAGCGCCATATGAATATGTATGAGGGCGCGCTGCCGCACCCTCGACGTGCACAGGAAATGTGCAGGGGGCATGTACAAGTGCTCTACAGAGGTGTAAACATGCCCCGACACTTGCAAAATCTACTATGCCTACTAGTAGAGCCCGCCCCCAATAGTAAGTCAGTATGTCAGTGTCTGTGGATACCGAAATGTATGCTAAGCATACAAGAGTGTCCACGAACAGTGAAATAAAATCGAAGTAGTAAACACACAAGCACGTAGTGGAATGTAGAGCCCTATCCCTAGAACTGTCACAATTAGATTCCCTGTCTCCGTGTCCCTATTATACATTCAAATTGCAGCAATATCGAAGGTGTAAGCAAAGCGCAGTGTGTCTGTGCATCGCTGCCCTTCGCCGAGTGTAGCTTACACATCATATTCATTCAAATAGAGATAAAAACATGCGGAATCAATGTAAGTGTCAATAGTGTAGTATTTAGAGCATCCGCCTATCAAACAGGCATTCACGGTTCGAGCCCAACAATAGCACATATCATTTTCCATGTGGAATGAATGTTGTTTTGCCTTAAAACCGAAATAAGAGTATTGCATGAGATATTTAACTTAAATATAATTCAAGCAAAGTGACACAGTCATAATGAATAAGGTACTGGTAAGCAGGTGTAAGCACAAATAAGCAGCAGTAAACACATAGAAGTACAAGTAAGCAAGTCTGAGTGCACTTGTGTGGGTCTAAGCAGTGCCCAGCATAGGAAATGTATATAAGTATTTACAGATATATAATATATATACACATATGTATATATATATATATATATATATATATATATATATATATATATATATATGAAGAAAGAACTACATAACAATAAAGCGTACAAAAGGAATGAGAAGGGAATCAACAGCAACCCCAGTATTATACAGTGCTGTCAGCGTATGTCATATGCAGCTGGGCAGGAATGAGCAAAGCACTGCTACTCACACCACAGGCAGGATATTATCAGTGGGAGTAACATTGTTGATTTTCTAAGTCTACCTTACATACAGAGGGTAGTCCCTGGTGGGACTACCCAAGAATTGATAGACCATTTGGCCTTCCAACCATTACACAAGCAAGGGCAGGTTTGTTCAAGGACTGAATGGTGGGAGAGCCTGAGAATACATGGGTTGGGACAACATACGTGTAGGGCCCCTAATGCTCTGGAGAGGGCAATGTGTGAAGGTGTGTCATGGCTGCGATAACAAGTGGACAATGGATAGTATGCATGTATTTTGAACACAGGTGGAGTGGAGGAACTATGGGTATGAAATTATGGAGCCAGGGGTGCCAGGATTGGATGGGCTGGTTCTAACTGGACCGCCCCATATAGGTCCGTGAGTTCGTTATAGGTATATATGCATACACACATGTAGACATCAATATATAGAAGTACATTCTCTGTAACACATTCATTCCATTTGCAGACATAAATAACATAAATGTGCCCTTACAAACCTCAACAGTAGATAGAATAATAGGTTGTGCAGAAGAGGGATGGGACAAAACTGCTAAAACGCAGAAGTGTGTACAATGTCCGAAGTCAGTGCTATGCTGAAAATAATCAAATCTGAGGACTTTCCCACACATGGAATCATTTCTGTGATCTGCCTGTTATGGCAACGCCAATTACTAAACCAGTCTATTTGTAAAAGAAATATGCCGGACACATACATAATTAGGCTCTCATGTGTAACATGTGTGTTACCACATAGTCATACATATTAATTTATTGTAGTGTCATGTTAACAGGAGTAAGGATGTAATGAAGTATAGAGTCTAATCTTGACATAAACACATGCGTGTCCCATGTGGGACAACCCAAAAATTGTGAATAGTATTGTTTTGGTCCCTCATGTCACCAATGTTTGTGGACTAAACGTATGGGAGTTCTGAGGATACGTATAAGGCACTAGTAAGCAGGTCAAGCATATGTAAACACCAGTAAGCATGTGTAAGTGTGTTTGCGCAGGGTATGTAATGCTTTACAGACACACAGACACACACACACACACACACACACACACACACACACACACACATATATATATATATATATATATATATATATATATATATATATATATATATATATATATATATATATAAATATTTATTTTTATTTATTTTTATTTTACATTTGTTGAACGAGATAGTCCGACTGGATACATGTCCATTTTCAGCGGAGGCCCGGGGAGAAAAGCTCCAACATAGTCTCAGCGGCAGATAGTTACATATTAGAGTTTAAGATAGAAAAGAATAAAAACAAATTTACATATTACATCACAAACTACCTTGCTCTAACAAACACATCATATGACAGTTCATTATACGGATCTTTAAAAACATGCTAGTAGATAATTAAGACAGATTATAGATTAGAGTTTGGCTAATATACAATGTACATGTTTTGGGTTACAAATTCCCACCCAAGGTAGTCCTTTTGGGCCTAAGAAATTAGTATGGCCTTGGTTTAACGAAGAGGAGCGAGTCTGGATTTGAGCATGGACAAAGCCAATGTGACTTAAAATGGAGTTTTAGACTCTTTTTGAATTGAGCTAGGGAAGTAATAAGCATGGGGTTGTTGGGGAGGGAGTTCCATATTTTTCCAATGGCGTTGGCGAACAGAGCGTTACCGCCTAAGTTATGGGATTTGAATGTTTGGACAAGGAGTCTGTTTGATGAGCGAAGGCAGCTTAGATTGGTGTAAGGAATTATTATATTTTTCAGTGCAGGGGTGTTATCAGGTTGTTTAAGAATTTTAAATGCTTCTGTGAGTTGGTTCAGCTGGAGAAGGTTTGGGAGTTCTATCCAGCCAAATTTTTTAAGGTTAAAGCAGTGGTGTGTTCTATAGGGCAAGCCAGTTACAAATCTGGCAATATGATTGTAACAACATGAGAGTTTGTTCAGGTCAGATTTGTTAAGGTTAGTAAGCACGGGAGAGGCATATAGAAGGGTAGAGAGAAGGTGTGAGTGGGCAGTAGCCGCTTTGGCCATTGGGATTAGGAAAGTTTTTATCCAGTATAAGGACCCAAGTTTCTTGTTTAAATATATACATATATGTATGTATATATATATATATATATATATATATATGTGTGTGTGTGTGTGTGTGTGTGTGTGTGTGTGTGTGTGTGTGTGTGTGTGTGTGTGTGTGTGTGTGTGTGTGTGTGTGTGTGCATATACAGCTATGATAGGAAACAGCACACAAGAATGACATATGTTCACAGGCTATGCCAATGGAAGTGAGGAGCCCAAGCAAGAAACATGAAACACGTAGCATGACCTTCCACCCACCCCCCCCACATCCAGACACGGGAAATATACACACAAAAAATGCAAAGAGTCCACTGCTCCCCAGACCACAGGCAGGATACAACTGGGGGGTACACAGTGCACCAGTGAATTCTAATCTTGGAACACAGACTGGAGCATCCCTTGTGGGACACCCCAAAAATTGCCAAGACCAAAAGAAGGTGATAGACTGACCATTCTGGCTGGGATGTATACATATTCGGAATACAAGGGTGGGAAACCCTGATGACCTATGGGCTGAGACAATTGTATGAAATGGGTCCCGTGAAGTGGAGAGTGGGCAGCGTGTAGCGGTGTGTCCAGAACAGACCAGGATCCAGAGTAAGGATGGGCACTGTTGAGGAGGTGCGGGTGGGGGAACTATGGGTAGCTACTTATGGGTCTAGGTGTGCAGGTGTTGGCTGATGTGGGCCTATATGGACAGCCCTAGGGATATAAGCGAATGTGTTCACTGGGCAGAGGCATCGCCCAATGAGCAGCCACACCCACTACGAGTCCTGCTGCAGCAAAGTGTAATCTATATGGCAAGGAACGGAATAACCAGATGTAGACGTATATATGTAAAGGTATGGGTGTGTATTTCTACCCATAGCAACATAGAGATAAGCCTCTCCCTCTCTGTAGCACAAATGTATACGTACAGAGACAGAATACAGATACATGCCAACATATAAATATATACATATGCAGACACCTATAGACCCATATGTTGTGATATATATATATATATATATATATATATATATATATATATATATATATATATATATATATATATATATATATATATATATATACATACAACAAAATATAAATATACATGTAAGCATACATATACAGATATATCTGTATATAATAATGTAAACAGCTATATATATGTGACTGTAACTATACACATGTATATAGCTATGATATAATACAGCAGTTACGAGTAACATATGTTCACGGGCCATGCATATGGGGGTGAGGGGTCCAGTAAACAAACGAGTAACACGTAGCATCAACCACCCCAGCCCCCCAGCTAGGCCGGTGAGACATACAGACACACAATAAAGGTAAACACACCACTGATTCCCAGACCACCGGCAGGATACTACCAGTGGGAGAGACCTACCAAGTCTAACCTTGAAACATAGACATCGATGTCCCTTGTGGGACACCAAAAATTAATACTCAGAGGCAGTCCCGGTAATGACTTATCAAACCAGCCTGTAGATGTACACAAACCAGTAGGTTGTGCAAGCCTTATAACCCATGGGTTGACACAACGTACAGCATGTGTCCCAACACAGGGAGAGTGGGCAATGTGTAGTGGTGTGTTTACACCCCACCTGCACCCACAGTAGGGATGAGTGCTGTAGAGGAGTGGCAGGTTGGGTAACTATGGATATGCAATTATGGGCCTAGGAGTGCAGGTGTTGGCTGGCGCAGTCATATTAGGACCGCCCTGGGGATGTAAGTAATATTCCGAAATGAGCATAGCTGACACCCATGCCTCTCAACCCCTAAGAGCACTTCCACTGGACAGGACATAAACCATTGGGGGAACAAATAGGGACCATACCTCTGAACTGTCCCCAATTTCCAGGGACGTCCCAGATTTTGACTCCGTTTCTAACTCTGCCCCACGTAATCCCTCCTAAAACTAGTGACATATGGAGGAAAGGTGATGAATTACACGTAGTGAATAACGACAACAATTAAGAGTTATAAACATCATTTACCTCAGAAAATGTGTATGAATTCATATGCTCTGAGTCTGTCAATGTGTCAGGTTAATAGCACCAATAATTTAAATGTGTCCCTGATGTTGTTATGCCATGTCCCTGATTCAGTTTGTATATTTCCCCAATCGTATGAGAGGTCTGATAGGGACAGAAAGCACATATTCCACTGACAACCTTAGAAAGATGATAGAATATTAGGTATGCAGTAGCATGACTCAGCTGAAGGATGTGGGTTCCAAAACCCAATTACTTTGTATTGAAGAGTGTCAGTTCCCATGTATTAGTCAGATGGGTACATATTGTAAGAGGAACACACCAATAATATGAATCAAACTCTGGACAGGCCGCAGATTCCATACAGTCGAACGGCATGCTGTCGCCTAATGGGCAGTCATTCCCGATACTGTAGGCATGTCATCCGATGTAGTAGGCATCACAAGGTAATATTGTAGTTCTCACTCCCACGCAGGAGTGTGAGTGTCAGATGCAAACACCAAATGCAGTGCATTTGCAAGTGTGGGAGCAAGCGGGTGTAAGCCTGTTTGGCTGCCAGTATGTGAGTATTACACTGCTAAAGCAATGTAGAGGCTAAATGAGTGTAAGAAACTGTAACCATAGGTTAGCATTGCTTAGAGTCTAATCTTGACATAAACACATGCGTGTCCCATGTGGGACAACCCAAAAATTGTGGATAGTATTCTTTTGGTCCCTCATGTCACCAATGTTTGTGGACTAAACGTATGGGAGTTCTGAGGATACGTGGAGTGAGTCAACCGATTGGATGGATTTATAGGAGTAGGGAGTGGCCAATGTGTAGTGGTGTGGATACACCGTGAATCTGACTGGAGAATGGATGTCAGCAGTGTTAGGGAGGCATTGGGGTGTGAGTTTGGGAAACCAGGAGCCATGGGTATATGGGTATATATGCAAATGAAGCAGCACATCAATAGTGTATTGGTTAGAGCAACCCCCTAATGAACAGACATTCCCGTACCGAATCCCACTGTATCACATACCATTTACCATCAGTAAGCCGTACATGAACATATTGCGACATCTGTCCACTGTATAACCTGCAAAATATCAATTAAAAGTTAACTGGAGTGAAGTGTCAGTGTCATAATGAATAAGGCACTAGTAAGCAGGTCAAGCATATATAAACACCAGTAAGCATGTGTAAGTGTGTTTGCGCAGGGTATGAAATGCTTTACAGACACACAGACACACACACACACACATATATATATATATATATATATATATATATATATATATATATATATATATATATATATATATATATATATATATATATATATATATATATATATATATATATATATATATATATATATATGTTTATTTTTATTTTACATTTGTTGACCGAGATAGTCCGACTGGATACATGTCCATTTTCAGCTGAGGGCCGGGAAGAAAAGCTCCAACATAGTCTCAATGGCAGATAGTTACATATTAGAGTTTAAGATAGAAAAGAATAAAAACAAATTTACATATTACATACTATCACAAACTACCTTGCTCTAACAAACACATCATATGACAGTTCATTATATGGATCTTTAAAAACATGCTAGTGAGATAATTAAGACAGATTATAGATTAGAGTTTGGCTAATATACAATGTACATGTTTTGGGTTACAAATCCCCACCCTAGGTAGTCCTTTTAGGCCTGAGAAATTAGTATGGCCTTGGTTTAACGAAGAGGAGCTAGTCTGGGTTTGAGCATGGACAAAGCCAATGTGACTTAAAATGGAGTTTTAGACTCTTTTTGAATTGAGCTAGGGAAGTTATAAGCATGAGGTTGTTGGGGAGGGAGTTCCATATTTTTCCAATGGCGTTGGCGAACAGAGCATCACCGCCTTAGTTATGGGATTTGAATGTTTGGACAAGGAGTCTGTTTGATGAGCGAAGGCAGCTTAGATTGGTGTAAGGAATTATTATATTTTTCAGTGCAGGGGTGTTATCAGGTTGTTTAAGAATTTTAAATGCTTCTGTGAGTTGGTTCAGCTGGAGAAGGTTTGGGAGTTCTATCCAGCCAAGTTTTTTAAGGTTAAAGCAGTGGTGTGTTCTCTAGGGCAAGTCAGTTACAAATCTGGCAATATGATTGTAACAACATGAGAGTTTGTTCAGGTCAGATTTGTTAAGGTTAGTAAGCACGGGAGAGGCATATAGAAGGGTAGAGAGAAGGTGTGAGCGGGCAGTGGCCACTTTGGCCATTGGGGTTAGGAAGGTTTTTATCCTGTATAAGGACCCAAATTTCATGTTTAAATATATACATATATGTATGTATGTATATATATATATATATATATATGTGTGTGTGTGTGTGTGTGTGTGTGTGTGTGTGTGTGTGTGTGTGTGTGTGTGTGTGTGTGTGTGTGTGTGCATATACAGCTATGTTAGGAAACAGCACACAAGAATGACATATGTTCACAGGCTATGCCAATGGAAGTGAGGAGCCCAAGCAAGAAACATGAAACACGTAGCATGACCGTCTACGGCCCCCCCCCCATCCAGACACGGGAAATATACACACAAAAAATGCAAAGAGTCCACTGCTCCCCAGACCACAGGCAGGATACAACTGGGGGGTACACAGTGCACCAGTGAATTCTAATCTTGGAATACAGACTGTAGCATCCCTTGTGGGACACCCCAAAAATTGCCAAGACCAAAAGAAGGTGATAGACTGACCATTCTGGCTGGGATGTATACATATTCAGAATACAAGGGTGGGAAACCCTGATGACCCATGGGCTGAGACAATTGTATGAAATGGGTCCCGTGAAGTGGAGAGTGGGCAGCGTGTAGCGGTGTGTCCAGAACAGACCAGGATCCAGAGTAAGGATGGGCACTGTTGAGGAGGTGCGGGTGGGGGAACTATGGGTAGCTACTTATGGGTCTAGGTGTGCAGGTGTTGGCTGATGTGGGCCTATATGGACAGCCCAAGGGATATAAGCGAATGTGTTCACTGGGCAGAGGCATCGCCCAATGAGCAGCCACACCCATTATGAGTCCTGCTGCAGCAAAGTGTAATCTATATGGCAAGGAACGGAATAACCAGATGTAGACGTATATATGTAAAGGTATGGGTGTGTATATCTACCCATAGCAACATAGAGATAAGCCTTTCCCTCTCTGTAGCACAAATGTATACATACAGAGACAGAATACAGATACATGCCCACATATAAATATATACATATGCAGACACACATAGACCCATATGTTGTGATATATATATATATATATATATATATATATATATATATATATATATATATATATATATATATATATGTATACAGCAAAATATAAATATACATGTAAGCATACATATACAGATATATCTGTATATAATAATGTAAATAGATATATATATGTGACTGTAACTATACACATGTATATAGCTATGATATAATACAGCAGTTACGAGTAACATATGTTCACGGGCCATGCATATGGGGATGAGAGGTCCAGTAAACAAACGAGTAACACATAGCATCAACCACCCAAGCCCCCCAGCTAGGCCGGTGAGACATATAGACACACAATAAAGGTAAACACACCACTGCTTCCCAGACCACCGGCAGGATACTACCAGTGGGAGAGACCTGCCAGGTCTAATCTTGAAACATAGACATTGATGTCCCTTGTGGGACACCAAAAATTAATGATCAGAGGCAGTCCCGGTAATGACTTATCAAACCAGCCTGTAGATGTACACGAACCAGTAGGTTGTGCAAGCCTTATAACCCATGGGTTGACACAACGTACAACATGTGTCCCGACACAGGGAGAGTGGGCAATGTGTAGTGGTGTGTTTACACCCCACCTGCACCCACAGTAGGGATGAGTGCTGTAGAGGAGTGGCAGGTGGGGTAACTATGGATATGCAATTATGGGCCTAGGAGTGCAGGTGTTGGCTGGTGCAGTCGTATTAGGACCGCCCCGGGGATGTAAGTAATATTCCGAAATGAGCATAGCTGACACCCATGCCTCTCAACCCCTAAGAGCACTTCCACTGGACAGGACATAAACCATTGGGGGAACAAATAGGGACCATACCTCTGAACTGTCCCCGATTTCCAGGGACGTCCCAGATTTTGACTCTGTTTCTAACTCTGCCCCACGTAATCCCTCCTAAAACTAGTGACATATGGAGGAAAGGTGGTGAATTACACGTAATGAATAACGACAACAATTAAGAGTTATAAACATCATTTACCTCAGAAAATGTGTATGAATTCATATGCTCTGAGTCTGTCAATGTGTCAGGTTAATAGCACCAATAATTTAAATGTGTCCCTGATGTTGTTATGCCATGTCCCTGATTCAGTTTGTATATTTCCCCAATCGTATGAGAGGTCTGATAGGGACAGAAAGCACATATTCCACTGACAACCTTTGAAAGATGATAGAATATTAGGTATGCAGTAGCATGACTCAGCTGAAGGATGTGGGTTCCAAAACCCAATTACTTTGTATTGAAGAGTGTCACTTCCCATGTATTAGCCAGACGGGTGCAGATTGTAAGAGGAACACACCAATAATATGAATCAAACTCTGGACAGGCCACGGATTCCATACAGTCGAACGGCATGCTGTCGCCTAATGGGCAGCCATTCCCAATACTGTAGGCATGTAATCCAATGTAGTAGGCATCACAAGGTAATATTGTAGTCCTCACTCCCACGCAGGGGTGTGAGTGTCAGATGCAAACACCAAATGCAGTGCATTTGCAAGTGTGGGAGCAAGTGGGTGTAAGCCTGTTTGGCTGCCAGTATGTGAGTATTACACTGCTAAAGCAATGTAGAGGCTAAATGAGTGTAACAAACTGTAACCAGAGGTTAGCATTGCTTAGCACCACGCGAACCCATGCACACCCGCTCACAACTGCTTTAATGTGCCTTAATCACACCGTATCCAATGGCCTTGTTCTGCCCAGCAACAAAATAAATGGCCTCTGCAAGGCTCGAAACCAGGACCCTGCACACACAGCTATTGTGATTTTCCACTAAGCCATGGCAGATATACAGACATCGGACCTTATCACAAACATATCATCCAGCGCAGTCATTCAACAGTATAGGAAATGTATTCCATCATGTAGATGTATGTGTGAGTGTTTATGTCCAGCATATAGATACATACATATATATATAGATATATCAGGAACATCCCATGTGACAGCAAAGCATTACAAGAGAATGAAAAGGGAAACACCAGCAACACCTGTATTATGTAGTGGTGTTGTCCTATGTAAGACTCCCTCAGACAGACATGTGTCAGTCATACACGCAAACATTTGTGCATTGGCCATATACATCACTCTGTGCATGGTATTTACAGTAACACAACAGTTCCTGTCCAATCATTATGTGAGAACAGCACTCTTGCAAGGTGCTGTGTGTGACATCATCATCATCATGATAAAGGTAAATGGGGAAACCATAGAGGGACCGGTAGTGGTGTGTGTACAATGGGGTCATCCACATCATGTGTACCTGGAACATTTAGGAGTCATGTGCATACTAGAATCGTGCACCTGAAAGACAGGGGTGAAGACAACTAGAGCATGTTGTGATGCATATTAAAAGGGTTACATGTGCCTAGTGGACACGTGTGTGAAATGGACAGCTATGTATGGGGCAAATGTTGTTCTAGGAATCATTTGGCCTTTTGTTTCCGTAGGGTGAGAGTGGGATGTTGGGGAAGGAGAGTAGGTATGTTCGTGGAGGATAGGTAGGGTAGAATGACAGAAAAGACAGCATACAGGGTCAGTATATGACACATGTGGGGGGGAACACCTCAGACGGGGAGGGGTGTTCGGCATTTACAAGCCCATAAGCCCCCAGATGGAAACAGTGGGATGGAGGTCCCCAGCCATAGGCAGCCACCACTGCACCAAAACAGCTGCAAAGGTGGCAGTGCTGGGGGCTGTCTAGGAGGGGCAGCCTTACCCTGTAAATGTGACACTCTGCCCTTTAGCTGGTGTATCTGGCCTCAAAACCCCTTATTGAGCCCCCTGCCCCTACATACCACATCTGGGACTGTACGACAGTGGACATGTTCCTGTCTGGACCTGCTCCCACGGGGACAAGCCCCATCCTCAGTGGTGGCACCACCAGAAGGTGGTGCAGAGCCAACAGAGATGGAGGTCCAAGGCAGGGCCCCAGATGTGCTGGTGCCCGGTGCCATGGCCAGCTAAAGTGGGATAGGAGGTCCTGCCAGAACCTCCAAAGCCATACAGCCGATGGTGTTGCAGTGTAAACACAGATATGGCTTAGTAATAGTCAACAGCATTCAGGATTACTTACAACAGCATGCATAGATATGACCATCAACCCAACACAACAGATGGTATACATTTGCAGAGGGAGCACAACACATGCATATATACTGCATGACATCTGTACAACGTGTGGAAGACTTGTGACTGCAGCTATGAACAGTGGCCCATTATTGGCATGTCACTGAGAACCCCAGATAGTGTCTGTCATACCACTGTTTCATGTGACATATGTCCAGTTAGGGATGCGATGGCAGTAACTCATCACTATCATCATGTACTGGCTGCAATCCTCACACTATGCTCCTGCTGTTCACAGATGTGTGTTCAGTGAGTAAGACAGGAAACAAATGGTTCACACACTGACCAGTCCACAGATGGCCCTACAGATGGGGGTCCCTCACAAACAGAGCACTGTCTTGTCAGTTTTATAACATGCAGAATAGCCATTACCACACACAACTTGTTAAAAAGGCAACTGTCTCAATGAAGCATAGCTACACTTACATGCTGTTGTCATGTCTGGCACATCACTCTCCTGTCTTTAGGTTATTTTCCACTGTGTATGTTGTTTGTGGAACATCCAGATATCATTTGTGATGCTGTTTACCAAACACCAGATCCAGGTACCACTCACAGCGACTGTCATGGGCAAACACCAACATGACGTTCCTAGATATTGTACTGTGTTTTTCATGCGAATGGCTATGGGAACATCATCACAGCTGTTCCACATGCAATCAGCTAGAAGAGGACTGCAATAGGTCCAGAGGCCATCACCTGATCATGACCATCACTTACAAAACACAAGCTGCTGCTGAGCAGGTGTACACCTCCACATCCACCAGAGAATGTGTGGGAGGGACAGACAGAGGCAAAGTACATCAGAGAAGGGCTTGAAGACTAAATCCTAAGCATCATCTGTCACACACCTACCAGTACAGGGGTTCAAACCCCTGACTGACTAGTCATTACTATTACAAGTGCATGCAGTTACTCCATATGCCACAAAGCTGACATGTTGTGTGCTGTAAGAACATATATGTGTGTCGGTGTGTGACATCTGCAACAGAGATGTAGTAGACATACATTAGGTGTAGCACACATGGCTGTCCACATGAACGGATGTCATTGTCAACACAACCACACTCTCTAATGGACTCACATTGACATTCTTTGCCAGGCCCACAAATACAATCTCAAACCACTTACTTTGCCACACTGCAGTAATGCACAGGTATTACATGCACCACAGGGGATATCTGGAGGTTCTATGGGCTAGGGCATGTGAACGTGTTTGACATCTGTCGGTATGCCAATGGGAGTTATACTGGGAGTGACTGTGGTTGGGAGCATCATACCCCACATGCAGACACAAGGTGCCAGTACTGACATGCATGTGTGCATTGCTTCATGGGTATGTAGTGGTTGGCTGTGCAAGATGGCTGTACAAGGCTGGGTGAGGGGTAATCCTTGGCATCATGCCACCCAACAATGGTGTGCAGTGTGGTACAGGGGTGTAGTCTGATGAAGCAACGTGAGGTTGTGAAAGCGCTTACCACTTTTTTATTTAATAAATGTTATAGTGTGTCACTTAGGTGCTTTTATTTATTTTATTCTTGTTCCTTTTCACACCTTGGTTTACCTGCAGCCGTTTTCTTTTATACATACGTGTACCTGGTTTGGCTGGCACATGTTGTGTACACAGACTGTTATCCTCCAATATGCCAATACTGGCCTGGTGTGGCAGAACCTGCTTATAGTCAGCAGGTTGACCCTGCACCTGCATTGACAGCATGATACAAGCATTCCCTGGTGTCAGTGGCATCGGTCCATACAGGGCACATGTGTAAGGCATTGTATGGCCTCTGTGGATCACATTTGATGGCACCACATATGTTGCAGGCATCCAGTGGGGAACATAGCAAAGGCACATTGTCCACAATTATGTATCTTTTGTACTGCTGTACAGGGTGCAATGCCCTCTGCAGGCCACTGCAATCACACCATGCCTACTATCTGTCATCAATGTGCAGGGCACTAGCAACATAGCAGAATATTCTAGGTAAGTGTGTTTGTGTATGACACATGGGTTCAGGACGTATTCCGGGTAATAGCAGGGTTGCATACTTTGTTCACCAGGCCTTTTGCCAGATGTAAGGGTATGGCTTACCAACACAGTCTCTTGGCTTACTGACATCTGTACTCCTCATTAGGTGGACATTGTGACATATAAGATGGACACCATATAGGAAAACTACAAAATCCACTCCCCAACATGTCCAGTGGTTAGACACTCACAGCCACCTCCACACAGCCTCTGACAGTCAAACACACACACCTGCCATGTCCTGGAATAGAACCCCTACCTAACTAGTGTATCACACTACAGTATTAAGCAGTTACAGCACATGCTACAGAGATTACTGGGTTACAACAGTCCCAGAGGTGTATGTCAAGGTGGGTGACATCAGCAGGATTGCCAAAGGTGGTCATGTGAATGTAAAGAGTGTGCATACTCTAAAAAGCATTGTTCTTGTCTCAGGCAGACAGAGACACACACACACACACACAAACAGTTGGTCTCTCTTGGAATGGAACCCCTACCTAACTAGTTTATCATACTACAGCAATACGCAGTTACAGCATGCGCTATGGAGAATACTGGGTTACAGCAGTCCTAGAGGTGTATTTCTAGGTGGGTTACATCAGCAAGACTGCGAAAGGTGGTCATGTGGGTTGTAAAGAGTGTGCATACTCTAAAAGCATTGTTTCTTTCACAGGCAGACAGACACACACACACACACACACACACACACACACACACACACACACACACACACACACACACACACACACACACACACACAATTGACCTGTCTGGGATTAGAACACCTACCCAACTAGTATAACACACTACAGCATTACGCAGTTACAGCACACGTCATGGGGATTACCGGGTTACAGCAGTCCCAGAGGTGTATTTTTAGGTGGGTAACATCAGCAGGCTTGCCAAAGAAGGGCATTCCAAATGTACCGCGGGTTGTACATGTCTATTACCTGCATGTACCCACTGCTTACTGTCACGAAAACACATTTACACCTGCTTAAAAATGTCTATGCAGTCCTAAATGACAGTATCAACAAGGCTTGCAGGTCTTGAACCTTGGACCATGCACACTGAGGTCACTGGATGTACCACTAATCCATCTGGGCTGTACACATATTGTATGGAATCTATAATGCGCATCCTACTACAGGTATTCCACAGTACTGAAAACAAATGGGACAGTCCCTTTGTGTACATATGTACAGT